>NC_079563.1:8515348-8832848 GCF_015846415.1 Triplophysa dalaica
TGTCAAACAGAAATTTGGACTAATGAATGTACTTCGTTCAATTTGTGCATTAGTATTTCTTTTTCTTCATAGGTGACCCGGAAAGCTGTTGTGGGCTTTCAGTCTCTCAAGGTATTTTTCTTTCGATAAACACTTTGCCTAGAAGCTTGGCCATTATTAAGTGCATAGGATAATGACTAATGAAAACAAATTTCAGAAACAGAGAATTTGATCTTGTAATATATATATTTTTTTAATTTACAGCCGAAGAAACAATTATGAGACCATTTCGAAATTTGAAAACTGTTTATCTGAATTTATAGGGATGTGTTTAGGTAAAATGATCGTTTTTGTTTTATGGTGTGAGCTACTATCAATATTTCTACCAAATTTAAAAAAAATGTTTCTTTTTGCTTTTATTGGCAGAAAATGAAAACTGGAGAAACAGGTCAAAATAACAGAAAAGATGCCCTGCATTTTTTCAGACCAAAAACTGCAAAGAATACAAGTTCAGATTCACTTTTAAGCAATACAACAGCTATAATTGAAGAGTTTGGTTCCAAAATGAGATATTCAAAATTCAAAAATATTATTTTTAATTATGTTAACATGTTTTATTTAAATCGAAAACAAACCAACTGCATTTTGATTAATAATAAATGGAATGCACAATAAAAAATATAGTTTATATTTATATATATATATATATATATATATATATATATATATATATATATATATATATATAAATTTGATATATATATAAACATATTTTGGAAAAGTTCAAATTTATTTTTGTGTCATGACCTAGAGTTTATGACCGCTTTTTATGCGTTTTGTCATGCTGTCAGTCTTTCACATTGCTGTTGGATGACTTCGTCACTCCTGCAGTTTTATTTTGTTGAAATCTAGACACCGGACTATAATGGCCACAATACATCAAGAAATTATGATTTAATGAACATTTGGAATGGTCAACTACGTTATTTTTTTTATCTTTTACATATCTTACTGTCAGAGCCTTTTTAAGACTATCATGTAACATACTGTGTCAAATATACTTCTTTGTTTTGTACACAAAAGAAGATATTTGGAAGAATAACCAAACGGTTCTGAAGGATCATGGACTGCTTTAGGAGAAAAATACTATTTTGGTAGTGAATGGTGACTCATATGGTTTGATTACTTAAAAAAGTCGAAGTCTCTTTCCATGAAATCATCAGTACAATAGCAGGTTTGGGTATATAGATGTTGGCTGTATAACTGAAGGTTGAGTAAATGATGGCAGAATTTCATTACTGGGTGTAATATCTCTCTAATGCATTTTAACAATTGTGTCTTATATGATTCTGTGTTTATTTCTTTATGAGCAATTCTAGGAGAAACATCTATGATTGAGAAGTTTATTTCCCTCCAAAAAAGCACGACACCTGCGAACTCCATCAAATCCCCTGAGCTGCGAAAGAGCAACATCTGAGCAACAACATTTTTCTCTGGGTAGGATGTTTATTGATTTTACCCATTCAAGTTGTATAGTTGGAAATACATTTGCATTTTAAAAATCCTACGGTTGTTATTTTATACTAGTTAATTAGAATGTTAGGGTCACATGGGATCAATGCATTCCATACTTAAAGAACAGGCATGATCACACCACGTTTCAAAAATACCCCTCCAAACAAGCTTTTTAGGCTCTCAGTGATTATAATAAGTGTGATTGCATTACGGATGATTGACAGACAATCTTACAGATTGATGTGGGTGTCAAGTGACTGCTCGGAGATTAGGTCTCATGAGAACAATCACATGGCAAAGACAGCTCTGTCCCACTTTTTATCTTGGTGTGGGCTTTACATCCTCACGGGACCATGGGATTGATGCTACACCCAAGCAGAACATCTCTTTTGGGCACAGATCTTGAGGCTTATTAAAAGTTAAGAGATGACAGATTGCTCAGATTCACCTAGATTACAAGGTCTGGATGAAAAGAGCAAGAACTTGTTAATGAGTATGAAACCAGTGGTCTGTTTTATCATGTAGATGAGGTCCCTATCGCAAATATAAACGCGAAATAAAAAGCCACAAAGAAAAACAGTTCAAATGGAGCGCAAACCGAGACATTCGCTTTAGTCTGATGACTCTCCGAATTGTCTGCTGGGACAATATGACATGTACTCACAATAGCACATACTCTACTTTTAGGTCAAACATTTAATACAAAGTTTAAACCTTATTGAGATACCGTTGAGAGCAACTTTGAAGGGAACGTCTTGCTTTACTTGAATACTGCTTTTGAATAAAATGGTGATGAAATATTGGCTGCCAGGATTTTTTTATACTGTATGTTGAAAGATGACTGTATAATACTGCCTTTAGAAGGGAGACCACGTAGACAAAATGTTACCATGGGAGCCAAATCCTTTTAACTGATAAGGGTGCTATCTTTGAAATGATGGTTTAAATAGTGGTTAAAATTATATGTCTTTGCTCGAGAGGGATTCGTTATATGAACTGTTTTTGAGCCGAGAATAAACTTCCCCGAGGGAAATTTGAGTTCTCAGATGAAGCTTTTTCAGGTTGCTTATAAACGGTTTTAAAGTGACAATAGAAACAAACCTTACTGCGAATGCACATGTTTGTGCGCTGCTGTTAGAGAACGAGTCAAGACTGAGTCTAAAGAGGTTTGAGTACAAGTCAAGTCCAAGTCCAAGAGGTTCGAGTCCAAGTCAAGACAGAGTCCAAATGAGACAGTCAAGACAGAGACAGAAAGAAATCCACTTCAAGATCACATGCTTTATTTCTAATGATCAAAAAGCGGATCGTATTAGGTCATTTTATTTACGTTAGGTATAGCAATTTGATCAAAGTCACAAAGCCGATGTGCAGCTTCAGATTTTGAGACTTTTAATTGTAGTGTAACAATCACATTCTGGTCTGCCAATTGACAGAAAAAAAAAACCTTCAATTGCTTATTCAATCAGAGGTCAGTGTGTGAAACTCAACAATGGTGACAATCAACAAAAGAAAGCTTCATGCTGCAATGCATACTGGGAAATCATAGAACAAAACTCATTCATGACTCCCAGCATGCATTGCTGTTGATCTGTTCTTCTGAATTAGTTTGATGATTCTCACTATTGATGAGTGTTGATGTTTAAGTGCTTCAGGAAAACTTTTGGTTTCATTTGGAGGAAACTGATGAGCACAAGCAGCTCTCGTTCTACAGTCAAGAATCAGTTGAAACCGTTTTCGGATGACCTGATTTCAGATCACAACAAGCACACTTCATCAATGGTTACGTTTGGAAGGAGAAAAAATCATCGGACTTAGTCGAGACCAACTAGACAAGTCAGAGCGCAGATACCAACGACTCGAAGAAAAGTCTGAGACTACTGAAAACTGTCTCGAGATCGGACTCAAGTACTACAGGACTGCTGTTGAGTAGTTTTAATTTCATTGAACACTATTAACATACAATAAAATACTAATATAAATGAAATATAAAGAAATCAAAAAAATAATATTATAACCAAATACAGACTGGGAGTTAAAGGGATAATTTAACCAAAAACGAAAATTCTTTCATCATTTACTCACCTTCGAGTTGTTCCAAATCTGTTTAAATGTCTTTATTCTGATGAACAGAGAGAAAGATATTTGGAAGAAAGCTTATAACCAGACACATTTTGTTCCCCATTGACAACCATAGTTGGAGAAAATACTATGGTTGTCAAAAAGGCCATAGAACTGTTTGCTGTCCTACATTCTTCAAACTATCTTCTTTTGTGTTAAGCAGAACAAAAAATTCAAAAGTAATTTTTCCTACTATGGTAATCAATGGGGTCCAAGAACTTGGGCATTGTTCCAATTGTCTTTGTGTTCATCGAAACAAAGAAATGTAAACAGATTTGGAACTACTCGAAGGTGATTAAATGATTGCAGAATTTTTTGGGTGAAGTACTTTAAACATCGGCCCAGCGCCTGCGTCTGATGAAACCAGAATAAGCTTTTTTTGCAAACCAGATTTGCAAGCAGTTTTAGTGGAAATGAATAAAAGCCATCTGTCATACTGAGTTAAAAAGGTAATGTGTACAAATCGATCTTAAGTTATGAATCTTTCCACTCTTTCATTTCTGAAATATGACGTAACATTTTATGAAATGTAATGAAATATTCATTTGCATGATTTATATTAAACTTGTCAAAGCGTGTTCCATATAAAAATCTATAATCAGACAGAACAGTCTGTGATTTGCTTGATTTCTGCTATAGTTCTGCATGTCTTTTTCCATACGGAAGTGCATTTAAATACAGACAGGCAATTTCAACTCCCCAGGCCTAAGTTGTTTTCAATATTACAGATTCGCAGTGTGACGCCACACATCTTATCACAAGAGAAGGACGCTGTTGACTTTCTCGTCCATTCTAGCTCTATAATAGTATGCATATTACCCTCAGGTGTGCCGCCTTCCATCTTGGCACGATTGTGAAGTCGGAGCGTCGCTCTGAATCAGATATCTCAAACCGCAAACTGACGCAGGCTGTCTGCCAATGCTTGGGACAAGTTGTTACATTATGCAATCCTTAGGCAGTGGATTCCGAACGTTTCCTTTGAGAGCCATTGAACTGGGCGTGAGACGCCCAAAATAATAGCCATCCCCACTGTGGAGCTGCTCTAAATGAAGACGTGTGGCTATCCGACAGGACGCGGAGGTAATCTAGCAAATGGAATGGAAAATCAGACTCACAATAGCGAGAGACTCATCTTCCCTGTGGCTTCTGGCCAGAGTCCGTAAGACGTGCTGTGCTGGCTACAGTATGTCATCTCGACTGGTGCTTGTAAATCGGACACATACAAAAACACGTCGGTCAGGGTTTGATCTTGATGGGGGTCACACAGGAGGAAAAAGAAAAGCCGATGCCCCATGAGATCAACGTAATGAAGTCAAATATGGCCGGGGGCGACCAAGTCCGATCCCCTGCTGTCTACAGAACACTAGAGGAGTCAAACAGCCCCACGAAGAGCATGCGATCTTGACGGGAGGTTTCTCCATCATTCGTGTTATCAAGCACCAGTGATTAAATCACTTTCACAGGGACGTGAGCTCGGTAGGGCTCATTCATCTCACCCTTCCAGAGCCGTGGAGTCCGTGCGGCGTGTGGGCGGCCACACGTGTGTCTACACAAGTGCGCGAGGTACAGTTCATGGATGGCTACAGTATATCTTACATTCGAATTGACATGCCAACTGCAGACGAGACGTGCAAAACATTGGAAAAGTTTACAAACAGATATATAGTTTTATACTTGATACCTTGTCAAAAAAATGGCAAGTATCAGTAGCCTATTTCAGAGTCTCTTTAGCCTTTTTCGTCAGCTGTTGTTTATTTGGTTTTATTAATAGTTTAAATTATCTTTGATTTTAATATATTTTAGTTTGCATGTTAACTTTTAGCTTTGTCCAATTAGTTTTTGTAATTTTTATATTGCCGGGTCTTTTATTTTTTAGGTTAGTTTAGGCGCGTCACCATATACCGTTAGAGGCAATAACCGTGATACCATAAACTTACCCACGATGATCGATATCGTGGTTATACTGCACATAATAATATCAAATGACTCAGTGCCAGTTTAACATTTTGCCTTAAGAGTCACAAGGTTACAGACTATCTCCCTCCCAGTGTTGGGTGTAACTAGTTACTAAGTAATTAGTTACTTTATTTTAATTACTTTTCCCTTGAAAAAGTAAAGTAAGGGATTACTCATATGTTTTCTGTAATTTAATTACAGTTACTTTTGATGTACTTAAACTAAATACTTTGTGAAATATATGTGTGTGCAATAGTGTAATTGACATCAAAATTCAAAGTTAAAATCTGTGCTCACATTTGTAATACTTTGGTCAGTTAATAATATTATTTATTTGAATGAATTATAATAAGCCGTTTCATGTCTATCCTTGAATCACTTAACTAATCAAGGTCGATGTAGGATATAGAAAGTAATTAGTAATGAGTAACTAAATACTTTTTGGACAGAGTAATGTTGACAGTAATCTAATTACACTATTGAATATGTAATGAGTTACTAGTAATTAATTACTTTTTCAGAGTAACTTACCCAACACTGCTCCCTCCCTAAACAAATCAAAATATATCAAAGGCACACAAGAATTTGGTGAAAAATAGAAAAAGCCTTTGTTTATTCATTAAAAACAAGCAACAAGTAAGCACACATGGACAGGTTGTGGCTAACAAGCCTACATCTGTGAGTTTATTCTACAAAATAAACAAACAAAAGATTAATTTCACTGATAGCGTTATTGATTGATTTATTATTTATATAAATACAATCAACATTGTGAATTATCTTTAAACAACTGTGACAAAATCTAATACTGTGACAGCCTTAGTTCAGTTTTTATTTCTTTGCGTTATTGTTAGTGCCAAAATTTAAACAAATATACTATTAAGGCCTGTATTTTAATTTATTTAAATGAACATAAATGTGTTTGTATGTTTTTTAATGATATCAACCCTGCAAGTGGTTACCAGTGCAGAGGTTGTGGGTTTGATTTTCAGGGAACACACACACAAACTTAGTGATAGTTCACCCAAAAATAAAAGTTCTGTCAACATAATGTGGTTAACCGTTACTTATTGACTTGGTCTTGGTTTTGTGTCCATACAATAGAAGATAATGGGTGCAAGTACTGTTGGGTTACCAACATTCTTTAAAATACCTTATTTTGTGTTCTGCAGAAGAAAGAAAGTCATACAGATTTGAAATGACAATGGATGAGTAAGTGATGAATGCTCCATTAGAGGAACACAAAAAAAAATGTAGTCATGTTTAAACTGTTGAGTTTGGTTGTGTCAACCCATGTTTGCATGAAATATAGATATTTTAGGTCATTTTGACCCAACCATGGGTTGATAACCCATCAGTTTTTCAAAGGTATACTTTACGGGGCGGTTTCCCAGACAGGGATTAGTTTAAGCCAGGACTAGGCCTTCGTTAAATTGGGATATTTCAGTTGTTTTAAAAAACATACCTTACAAAAACATTACTGGTTTGCATCGCGAGACAAAACAGTGTAGTTGTTTTTGACACCTTTAACATTAAATTAGTCTGAGAATAGTCTTAAACCCGGTCTGGAAACCGTACAAGCGTACTGTATGGAATATAAATTGCCAAATGCAAAAATGCTGTTGTGGTTTGCTCATAAAAATAACAAGTGCAATTGCATACTTGCTAGTTAAAACATGAAAAATATGTTAAGTTAAAATATGTAAGAAAAAATCAAGTCAAGCTCACTTATTGACTTGTCTGTTGATGGTGAACTAGTCGACCAGCATGGCCAACCCCTATTTCATATCAAGTCTCTCTTTGTTTTTCTGCCTGCCTAACTCCTCAACGAGAGAGCCATTACACAACCTGAGCATGTTTAAAGAAACCTTGACAAAGTTGAGCATCCGAGCGCATTTTATTCTTCTAAAGCACCGGGACAAATTGAGATGTCCCACAGGCTTGACAAACAGAGAGGCACTTACTGTGCATGACAATAATGTTTACAGCTCACAGTGTGTCTGCTTCAATTCTCTTCTTTGATCTTTCACACTCCCCTTTCACACATTACCTAATAATAATACAGCACAGTTTCAAAAGCAGCTTGAAAGATTAAATATAGAAATGAAATGATTCACATTCATCTTTATCTTTATCTTACATACAATCATCTTATAATTCTATAATATTATATAGTAGACGTATAACAATAAATGAATACTAAGTATGACTAGGTCATTAAACACAACCTCACTATTTTACGAGGTGTCTAAAGTGTATGAATTTGGACGATTTTATTTGGACGTTTTAGTTCGGTTTGCTTTCATCCTAGTGACAGGGGAGTTCAGGGGAGATGCTTCAGTATTGTTTCTTTCTAATAATCATATGGTTTGTGTGATTTGTGGGATTACTTTTTTTTACATAACAAGCCACCTTGTTAAAGAGAAAAGAGAAATTTCACATAGCTTATTTGAATACAATTGTTTATATGACATTTTTGTCAAACTACTGAAAGGATAGAAAACAACAACTACAACTATTCCCTATGATTAGCGTGCTGTATATTTGTCCTCTGAACACAACACATCCCGTTTATTGGATGTCACATACATCTGAAGTCATTGGTCGCCAGGTGTCAGGTGCCCAAACCTCACTGATGTCAAACCACATTTGATCCAATGGCTGCACGTTTTCAGTGAATAGCGACTTACATTCCAGTCTGGTCAGATAAACAATTAAAATTTCAGTACAAAGATCTTTCAAACCGCATATGACTCTTATGTCTCCTTTATTTTTTTATGGTAGAAATAACGTAAGACTTTGAAACAACATAGATGCAGAGAATTTAATGACAGAATCATTTTTTAAATTGAACTACAATCAATGTTCCCCAACCACCCCAATTTAATGTAAGCTTTACATTACAACGTCTTCCAAGACACAAATTAGTGGCCATTCCAAAAAAGAAGCAAATCCCATCAAATCCATTCGAGTCCCAGTTGGGGCCTGGCCAAGAGGTAAGCAGTCAGCAGTGTAGCCGCAGTCATAACCACAGCCAGGATGCGGCACGAGGTAGATGACCCGCATTCGGAATTCTTTTTCAGGTCACGGGATATAAGAGAAGCCTGTGCTGCCAATAGTTCTTCCTGAGACAGAGAGGATGGACTGATCTGAGACAGGACCTCTACAGATACCCGCTGACCAGACTGAATAGCCCCGCTGAGGTAGCCACACCACTGGGTTGCTGTTTCCGTGCCTGCCCAATGAATCCTAACAACAGAGGTAAGGACAGTAGAAAATTTACTTTGTTTATTAAAAACAAGCGAGTTAGATATGACCTTTGCGCTGTCAGTTATGATGTTGACTAAAAATGTCATGGTTGTGACCCAAAAGCAAAGCTAAGAACAAAGCTAACTTGTAACAGAACCACAAGAGTTAAAGAGACATTTCACCTAAAACTGTTTTTTTTTCATAATTTATTCATCCTCATGTCATTGCAAACCTGTGTGACTTTCCTTCTTGTACAGAACACAAAAGAAGATTTTTTGAAAAACAAACAACCAAACAACACTGGCACCCGTTGACTTCCAACACAAAACCACTGAGACTGTTTTCTGAAAACATCTTTTGTGGTTTGAATGACAACAGGGTGAATGTTGACAATGACATGACAACAGAATTTTTATTTTTGGGTAAACTGTCTCTTTAATCAGGGTCAGTGTGGCAGTCCATCCACCCAAAAAAATAAAGTTTTTGTAAGGTAGGAAATTTACAAAATATCTTCAAGGAACATGATCTTTACTTAATATCCTAATGATTTTTAGCATAAAAGAAAAATCTATAATTTTGAACCATTCAATGTATTTTTGTCTTTCACTGAAATGTTCCCGTGCTACTTTAGACTGGTTTTGTAATCTAGGGTCACATGTAAATGTTTTAGGGAAAAAAACGATCATAGACCTGCAAGGCACCATGTATGGTAACTTCATTGACCTTAATTTTCAATATAAAAATCTTATTTTTTCTTTTAAGTCACAAAAGTTCAAAAGTCTTTTGATATCCTCCAATAACACTCCAGGGTTAACATTTTGAATTTATCAGGATTTCAATGAGAGGATAGCAAAATAAAAAGGGAGGAAAAAAAGTGCTTTCCAAAACTTTGTTGTTGACGTCAAGGCTAATGAAACTAAATATTTCATCACGTCATTTTCAAAAACGTTTTGTTTACGTTTAAAAATGGACAAATTTTGGTGCTGTATCGGGCATCGATGCTGAATTTCAAATCTGGATCCCGAAGCAAAACCAATAGAGAAATGCAGCTTTAATCCCAGCAGATGCTTGTTTGTCTAACTTCATGCAGGATTCGTATAAAAATTGAATAATCACTAGACAATCTGTCTGTTTATAATTTACCTACAAGAGCTCCATGATTGGCTCCCTGCATATAAAAGTAAAAAAAATTGTAGCTTGGCATTTCACAACAAATTCTCTATGCATGACCGTGTCCCATCCACCGCACTGTTTACTCTTTATGCATTATGGATGCTTGGACTTGTGCATGAAACCCCTCGGGGATCTCTTTTACCCACAGTGCTCTTCACCTTTGCTCTTTTTCTGTGTGAAGACATGAAACGGTGGATTCTGTTCCAGAGTCTATGGCGAGCAAGAGTTGTACTTCTAACTCTGCGTGTGTGGATCAAAAGCAGTCAGGTATAAAATCTCTTACAGCCTGGTGCTTTGCTAAAACTCGAACCGGCCTCTCCCGAGACTTCTCAAGCAAGACGCTTCCTTAGAACCTTGTGCTAGGAGACCAGACATCATTTCATAATTCATTGCTTTAATTATTTACATCTATTTAAAAGTCTCGTAAATATTCAGCGTACGAATAGATAAATGCGTTTAAATGACAAAGTTTCCAGTCCAGCATCTGTCCGAATCCAATTGGGTCAAGGACAGATTACAGGCGTCCTTAAGGAAAACGTGCCCTGCCCGCACAGGTATCAGACAGAATGAGAAGTCCGTACATGCCTCGACCACGTTTATATGATGAGCTCATTCACTTCTCTATGGGTTTAATTCTATTATGGAAATTTCCCCCTCGAATGCATCCGGCATGCGCTCGCTCTCTTCGTTCTCCTTGGGCCCGCATTAGTTCAGCCCTGTCAATCGCATAACAGGCCAATTTCAAATAGAGCTCAAAACATTTTTCCCCCAAGAGCATCGTCCTTCTGACATTTAGTCATGCGGTTTGGAAGCGCTTGTGCTTCTGGGTTAAAGGAGCATTTATAGACTCACTTTTACCATGCGCATCGGCAGGTGATGTCAAGCGGGTCGATGGTTGAAGAGTAAGCTCACCCAAAAAATGACAACTGTGTTGTCATTTACTCAGGTTTGTGTAGTTCAAACTCTTTCTTCCGTAAACACTAAAACAGTTGGCTTATTTTGGCTAATTTCTTTGCATTCGTATGATCTCGTTCGTACATTTAATACGAATTGCTTTCGTGCCAGTTACCTTTGGTTTTGGGGCGGGGCTTCAGTAAGGCTTTTTTTTAGTAAGCATAGGTTTTTGTACGATTCAAAAGTACAAATTCATATGAATAAGTCAACTCGTTACATAGTTACGAATTCCTATGAGATCAGGTTTTAAAATTTTAAAGAATCTTTTACGCGACCTGTTTCCAAAAAAGACGCTTTATAATGACCAGTATGTCAAGTTTCAAAACAGACAGCTCTCCGGGAGAGACTATCACGTAAATTGGGTGTCAGAAAGAAGAAACATTGAAATGTGCAGTGTTGAGAGGCGCGATTGGGACACACTGGACTTAATAATGACAATATTCATTTTTGGTGAACTGTTCCTTTAAGAAGAGCAGATGTGAAATGAAGCATTTGGGATATTAAACAGGCTTTGGTAAACATGAAGGGACACGGCGAGTGCGGTGGAATTGGTTTACCTGCCGAAGGGCTTCCGAAGACTGGGGTGGTAATACGTTAGCATCCCGGGGGCCATCACATTCACGGGACATCCTCCACTGTATTCCTCCTTGGCCCAGTCCTGAACACATCACAATGCACGAAAACAAGCATTAACATTTTGCATCGGTCAGTGTCAGTGTAACTTCCAATTTCTGGCTAATAAATAAGCTGAAAAACATTTGCTAATTGGGACTGTGATGTAGCCTGTGCTTTATTTTCCTGAAGAGGTGAATTTAATATGCAGGCGCCTTTTGTGTTGACACTGACAAAACTTTTGGATGTCTGGCAAACAACATTTGGCAGACAGTTGGATTGTTCGTCTTAATTGAACCAAACAACATCAAGTGGATTTTTATTTATGTAGCTTCACATCGTCCTAAACGTCCTGCTTATTGACTATCTCACTTTTTTAAGGTCACTTCTAAAGTTTGTGAGAATTCTGTGTTGTTCCAAGTTGTTTCCTATATTCATAATTAGATTATGTATGAAGTACATAAAAGATGTTATGAAATAAATAAATGTATGTTTTTTATGTCACATGGAGTAATTTTTCTCTTATTTGTTTATAATCCATAAAAGGTGTTTTGTTTGCTTTGGTATAGCAAGCATCAGTGCATTATTTTAATATGTTGACATCATGCTGTTCCTTAAAATAAGTTTTTATAAAGTTCAAGTATATTTTAAATATGCTGTAATTTACAGTATTTAAATATACCATAATATACAGTAAATTACTGTACTGTAAGTGTACTAACATCAATGTTCTAGTAGTCATTTGTAAGTGTACTATTTCAATACTACAGTAAATAGTATACAACTTCGTCTTTTGTTTATACCGCAATTATACTAGAAGTGAACTTAGAGGTGTACTGATAGTGTATTTGTTCAATACTTGTAGCTCATTTAGCGCATTTTATGACTTTACGAAAGTACAATTTGAAGTAAACTCTCAGTAAGTAGGAATTTTTAATAATTCAAATACATTATATATAGGGCCAATATATTCTGTCAATCAAAAGTCAAAAAATAAAATGAATTTGTGCTCTTTATACAGAAAATGTTAAGACACATCACCAGTTGGATGTTCAATAATAATAGTCGATATATGAATTAATAACATTCAGAAAGTTAAGAAATACCATTAATCTTTAGAATTGGTATCGGCAGATGTTTATCTGGATCATCGGCTGTCTGTATCGGTGAAGAAATTTTGCATCTGTGCATCTCTGGTCGTAAGTAAACTTTATATTATAGTATTTTTGCAAATAGCAATAAATATTATTTTTGCAGTGCAAGTATGCTACCATGATCCTATTTAGATATTATTTTATATATATATACTTAAAATCTACATTATATACAGTGGTGGAAATGGCTGAGAATCACTCGATGGACTCTAGTTGGAAACAAATGTTATATTTTTAAACCATACACTGCAAAAGAGTGTTTTTGCTTGTTTTTAACATAAACTTACTTCATTCTTATCTCTTCCTTCATAAATAAATTAGGTCACTTTTCTTGTCGAGTACTGTAAATGTATCTTGATTTACCACGTTTTTTGGTATTTGACCTATCAAACAAGAAATGTTTAGTACGTGCAGATTCAGAAAATGGTCTTCAGAGACATTTCCATTGCTAAAAGACTGACATTTTCTGAGAAGTATACAAAAAGTCGATTGAAGGTACTCATTTTTATTTAAAGTAAAAGGTTTCCTGTAAAGGAACTGCTTAAGTGGTTAGACAAGCTGCATCTTTAAAACACATGCTGACGCACATCTGCTGCTTTTTGAGTGTCAAGTTTAAACATATTCAAGCTTTACAAAACACTAACTGAGATCGCCCTTAAACATACAGTACATATACAGTGTCATCTACAACAATTAGCCGACTCAAGTAAACCTGACAGTTAATTATGTGTAATGTACTTGAATATTGAGTAAATGGGTCAAATATACAAATGTTGGTTTGGTTTCCTATTTCCACTGTTTATTAAATAATCTGTACATATTCTGAATAACATAATGGAGGCTAAACAGTTAATAATGCGCTGCTGTACACCGTACGCACTCAATGCCATCTGGAGTGTTCAATCCAACACGTTGCAGTACGCAGAGGCCACGCTCACGTCGAAGGAAAAAATTGAACACATCTGCTTTGTTGCTGGCTTTGCACACCTCGCCCTTGAGCATGGCACGTGAGACGTTTACCCACTCTGTGGCTAATTCTGCAGATAAAAAGATTGCACGCTTTTTTTCACTGCTGCTGATCACCTCAAAAGAAGACTTGCCATCAGCAGAAACACTGCACATTCTCTCTCTCTCCATCTTAAGTCCGAAAACTGCCCGAGGCTATTCACCCTTTTCACTTAGTGCTAAAGCGCTCGCAACCCTTTTCACACCACGGCAAAATCTGTTACAACACTGTCAAAGGCAAACCAATCTGCCCGTTTGTCAATCTCAATTACGCCTTGTGCACATCTTTTCCCCTCCTCGGGGGGAACAAATTCACATTTCCTTTGTGAAATGGTGCATTTAGATGCCAGGAGTCTGGTTCTCAGTTTCGGCCGAAGAGGAAGAGTGTCGAGAGATTTCCATTTCAGTTAGCGCCCTTGGTGACCGTCACCCTTTGACTCGTCGTAGCTGTGTGGCTTTGAGGGAAGTTTGGTATAGGTGATGAACTCTGGGGGTTCTTGATAGGTTTCCTGTGACTGGACAATGTGTTTTCCTCTCACATGCTGACTCATTCAGCTGTGATTTTTGCTTCAAGTGGGATTTCTTGGAAGCAGCTGAGAGCTTTGACATTTGGATCTATTGAAGATGGTGAAATGTTGTCATTTGTAAGTGTGGTTGTAATTACACACAATATAATAGTATTAAAAAAGTTGTGTTAATATGAGCTGAGGTCAATAGTGTCTGAGGCGATTGAGTTGCTTTAGGGTTGTCAATTACAACACCAGTGTCACTACACCGATATCATGCTAGTCAAGGTACATATTTACTCTATAGCCTGGTTTAAGGCCGTTTAAAGGGATCCTTTACCCAAACATGAAAATCTGTCAACACTTACTCACCCTCTTATCATGTCAAACCTGTATGACTTTCTTCTGCAGAACACAAACGAAGATATTTTGAAGAATGTTGATAAGCAAAACTCATTGGTCACCATTTACATCTGTTGTTTGGACACAAAACCAATGCAAGTCAATTGGGACCAACAGTTTTTGGTTACCATTATTATTTAAAATATTTTCTTTTTCATACAGGTTTGACATGACAAATGGGTGAGTAGATGATGATAGAATTTTCATTTTTGGGTGAACAATCTCTTTAAGGTTTAAGTCCCAGACTTAAAGCATGCTGTTTAAGCTGTTCTAAAGGTGCACTGTGTAAGATTTAGGTGGATCTATTGACAGAAATGCAATATAATATAGATAACTATGTGTTCAGACGTGTATAAAGATCTTACATAATGAAGTGTTATGTTTTTGTTACGTTAGAATTAGCTATTTCTACCTACTTACACGGCGGGTCCCCTTACATGGATTTGGTCATGTTGTTTTTTACAGTAGCCCTTAACGGACAAACTGATCTACAGAGCGTGTTTCTTAAATACGCTATCTCCTTCAGCACAGAAGCAAAATCATGACAACATTTTAGACCTGTGGCAGCCACCATAGTGCTTTAAGAGGGAGGGGTGGACTGAGTCGTTGGGGTGGACTCACAGCTAGATGCCACTAAAATCTCCAAAAAGGATCTTTAACTGATATAAGTTAAAAGTTTTTAAGGCATGTTCATATACACTGCTTAAATGTCATAATTACACAATATTATATTTAAAATGTATAATATTTAGTAATTTAATTAAAATTACTGAAATAATTTAAGTAAGAAATTATTGAAGCAGGATATTTTAAAGAGCCACAATATTTTAAAGAGCAAAAGTTAGACTTCAGATTAGTCAGACAAACCCTCACAGACCCAAGTGTTCTAAAAAATCCATGAAAAAAGTATTCGATTATTTCCCACAACGAAACAAATAGCACAAACTATTGCAAGCAGATTTCCCTGAACACCGCTCACATCAAAACTAAAAGCGCAAGAAAAATATATTTTTAAGTTTGAGTTACCATGCACTTACAGACCTTCCCACCTCAACAGTTTTGACCACGACCGGTGTCACTGCATACCGTGCACTTCTGCATCTCAAACTTCTACAGTAAGTGATGATATTGACTGTACATTCTATGACCCAATGCACCTTTTGGCTGAATTCACTTCATACCTTCTCCTGGTAGTGAATGTAGGTGGACGCCTCGGGGCCGAGATACTTCACCAGACTGGAAATGACAGCAGCTCTTCTCTCCTTCATCTGAAATAATCAAAGATGTGTTTGTTTATAAGCTGTCGGTAAAATAGAAGTAGGAATTGAATGAGGAAAACTTTACAATAAGGTTGTATTTGTAACATTAATAAATCATTATTTAACATGAAAAGTATAGTTTTTAACAATGGTAAAGTACAGTTTCCATCCAACTAGTCAACCGTAACTTCCTAGTAAACTGTCAATAAATATCAGTGAGAATAGTAAGAGAAGCAACTGAATATAATCATTTTCATAATCATTACTTGCGCAAGCAGATGAAACACAATAAATGCGGTGCTTTTGTGGATGCCTGCTGTTTGGGAAACGCAGTCGTGACAGTACTGGGAGGCAATTACAGAAAATACTTTGACAAATGAAGGGGCCATTCATACAGAACGTGTTTTTCCATTCCAATGCGCTACTTTTCCAATCATTTTCTATGTAAACGCGCGTTTAACAGACATGCATGACTGTTACGCTTGTGTCTCGCGTCTTTTGCAGCACCATGCACATGAGCGCCACGTTTTTAAGACACTATTTCAAGTTGAAAGTATTTCAACTTTTAAATGCAGAGCTGCTCATCAATGTCAGTTCCAAAGCATTGGACCAATCATAAGAATTTGGAGGCTGGGCAAGCGTCGCAAGCTTCTGTTTACAGCAGCAAGTTGGCATGACATGCAACATGGTGGAGACGTCTCGAGAGCCTCGCGTTCTACGCTGCGATTTTTTATAAAACATTACCGAGCGCTGCATCTCGCGCTTTCAGACGCTAAGACGCATTCAGTGTGAATGACCCCTTCCCCAAGCATTAAAAAATGAGCATAACAACATTTCAGATGATGCGTATAAAGATCATTATTCTGGTTAGTCCGGTTACGCCGTCTCATAGTGCAGTTACATGACTTTTTGGAGGAATTTATTCCGTTTATTATTTCAGAAATTTGGCATTTCCATCCTCGTTTCTGATGTGAAAATTCAACATGCGCATAAAACCAGGGTGATGGAAACCCGGCTTATGACTCTTTCTTTTGTGCAACTCTGAAGAGGATATTTTGAGAAATGTGTCTTTCGTGTGTTGTTTGTGTCCATACAATTGAAGTCATTGTGGGTCAATTTTGTTTGGTACCTACATTTTTCGAAATACCTACTTTTGTGTTCGGCAGAAGAAAACAGGTCATACAGGTTAAGAATGACACGAGGGTGAGTAAATTATCAAAGAATTTCCATTTTTGGTTGAACAAATTCATTTGATAACTTACATTCGATCTACTGTAGATCAATCCCATCACACCCTTCAATTACCATTAAAATATAACTGTGCTTCCCAGAAAAGGTCTAGGACCAGTCTGTCGTCCATAAATCAAAATAACTCACTGCCTTTTCAGTATAAGATCTATATGAGTTATGGGTACAGAGGGGCTTGGCCATACACCCCTGCTGTTACTATGCCAACAAATTACAGATGTTAGGGCTACACATAAAAATCCTGTAGCTGCAGGTTGTGGACTATACCACTTGACCTCAGTGTCCCGGGCCATAATTCAATAAAAAAATGATGGCTTTACACCAAATACAGAGGCCAGAAAACATCTGCGTTGAGTTTTATAGATGCACCCATGAAGAGTTGAAGGGCTAGTCCATGTCTCTAATGGCTGACTATAAAACAAAGCACACAAAATTAAGTTTTACATCATTTCCCTTCTAATTCCTTTGAAGTTAATGCGCAGACTACGCTGTTAGGTCGGTTTCACATTAGCACTTTTGGTGCGCACCCAGGTTTGATTGTCACAATTCGATTTGTTTGGATGATGAGAACCTTGTCTTCCAAACCCAGGTGCACACCCACGAACTATACCCGAGTACACTTAAAAAGGGAGGTCTGGGGTGTGGTTCATCTGAACTCCAGTAAGAGCGCAGTCGTACCAATTCGGGAAAGTGAACCACTATTAATGAAATGTTCTTTTGTAAAAATGTGCGCTTGTGTGTGTGTTTCACTCACTTTTCATGGAGCATGACTGACGCGCTCCAAGCAGAGATCTGTTTATCTCATTTCTTTATCTCATTTATTTTCGTCTTCAGCGTTTGTAAGAGCATTTGCAGTACACTCATAAGACAGATGAAAGTGCCGTTATGTACTTAAACATAAATGTATAAAAGTGAAGTGAGCAAGGTTGTGCGTTTGGCCACCTTCTCCTGCATCGTTTTTACAAGCGACTAGTGTTGCGGGGCAAACCGGTTCTGGAAATGTACCGGTACATGTTAGATTTCGAACAGTTCAATACCAGAATTTTGCCTGTTTCGGTACTTGAAACGCTGCTGTTTCTAAATTCACAGCTATGCGGCAGTATGCCACAGAACCAGCAACATAGAAGAACAAGATGAATCGCTCTACAAGCACCTTATCGACCATTTAAAATTAGACACGGTGAGTGATTTATTACAAATCCGGATCTTTCTACTTTTGCAGAGAGATTTTCAGATTGTTTTACAGTGTAACGTATATTCTACATGCTGCGATGCGTTTGTACATCCCCATTCAACTGCATACATAGCATATATAACATTTTTTTTTATCAAGACGACTCAGTAAGCCTACTTATAATCATGAAGTTCTCTTTCGCGTCTTGTTTATGTTCTTATTCTGTCAAATACACAGGCTGTTATGTCAAAAACACAAAAGGTTCACATAAGCACAGTCCGTTGTGTTTTATATTTATATCCGCATCAAAAAAGAATTTGCCTTAAAGTGACAGTAACCTAATAAATCTGTGTCACACATTAAAGAGAAAATGAAACTTTTGAAGCTTTATTTAGAGTCATTGCATATTTATTTTATACGATTGTTGTGAGGTCAAACCCGTCATATTGTGAAGACTGTGCAGTGTTTTATTTTTATTGATCATTCAGTTTTCATCTTAAATGCTACTGTTAAATAGACTTACTTGAAACATTTACTTATTGTTCAAAATTGAATTGCTCATATTTGTGGCATTATGATGATAAGTCTATATAACCAAAGCACTTTTCAGTAATACAATGTAAAAATAAAATTGGACTAAATAAAAAATATATAAAATATGCATTAAAGCAGTTTCATGCAGTCTTCTTAATCTTTTTTCAAATAATTTATTTTATGGATGGTTATTGATCACCTATGGTACCGATGTGGTACTGATATTACCAGTATAAGATTCTGGTACCATACCGAAGCCAAAATTTTGCTATTGAGCCAACCCTACAAGCCCCAGGGTAAACAGCTGCTGGCTTGATGACGCAAACTAACCACGGTCCGGACCCAAATAAAATAATATGAATGCAGTCCAGCGGGGTCAATCGAACTAGGGTTTGGAGTCGGACCAGGCAATCAAACTAAATGTGAAACCACCCTTAATTACACATTTGTATAAAGATCCAGACCTAATGACTATTGCTCTGTGTTTTAGAAGACAAAACCAAACTGGCCATGTCTATTGATTCGTACCGAAATGCACCTTAAACAAACACTCTTCTTAAATTGCGTAAATGCAATAAACCAGCTTTTCTCAAAGATGAGCAGCTTTGGGGATCATGGATTTTAGCTTTAGAAAGGCTTTTTCTTCCTCAGACACAGGATGTGTGGGCATCTTTGATTGAGCGAAGGGTGACAAATAAATCAATATTTTGTCAAATTAACAGTAGGTGGAAGAGCCTTTGAAAGCTCAAAGCAGCAAGTGTTTGTTTTCAGAGATAAAGCATTCAGTTAAACGCTACCACTTTAACGCTTGACATTTCAGTTAATATGAAATACTTTGTTTGCTTATTGGAAAGAGTTCTTTCTCAGGTAAATTCCTTTATCATTGCACTAATACAAACACGAAGAGTATTAGTTAAAAAACAAATTGTGTGTTTTTTAAGATGGTCCAGGCTTGTTTATGCCAAAGTTTGGTTAGATTCATGCCTAGGTTCCCCTCCACTAAGGACCATTTACAAATGAATACATTTTGTAAGTCATTAATATTATGATCATTTTATTAAAGTAGATGTTTTCACAATCACATATTCTTTTAGAGAGCTCATGGTTAGTGTCAAACATGCTTTTTTATTTTTCCATGTCTGCCTCCTTTTGATGAAAATGAAAATGAAAGTTATGGGACTGTGTACATTATTGTGTTGCCGTCAGCCAATCAGATCTGCCGATTTTATTACTATATTTATATTTATTATATTATGCTGCACCAATGTAGTAGTCACATAGCATTAACTGCTCAAGGTTTTTGGCATGGAAAATTCTGTGGTTTCATTTGTAAAGATGAAGGATTTAAAACCGTGCACTTGTGCCAGCTGACCAACTGTTGTTCACCCTTACAAAAAAGAAGTTCACTTGAGTTTGAAAATAGTATGCTTCTTTTAATGTGATAAAACAAGTATACTTTCAATGCTTCTCAGAAATATACTTAAAGTGAAAGTTAAGTATACTTGACTTAAACAGCGTGTATAAAGTACTGTATGCTTGGCTTACTTGTAATCAAACTTTTGATCAAGATATATACTTTAAAGGGATATTTCACAGGCAAAACAACATTTCTCCATGTTTTACTCACCCTTAAGGCATCCTGACAAAATATAACTTTCTTCTTGAAGAATAATGCTTTTGGAGTTAAAATACCACATACCATTTTACTTCCAAGAGGTAGAATGGGAGTGAATGGGAGTCGACTTTTTGATGATCCAAAAAGTGCATCCATCGAATAAAGAACCGATCAACACGGCTTTGTGGTTTTACAAAGGCCTTCGGAAGCGAATCGATGCATTTCCTATGAAATATCCCTTTAAAGTATTCAAAACTTCCACCTAGTTTTATAAACGTACATGTTCAACTTTATATAGTAACTATTAAGGATGGGTACCAATTCCATTACAACAATTCATTTTTTTTTAATTGTTTAGAAATAGTACTTAAATTTATGTAGACCTAAAACCAGAAAGTGCCAAACAACCATAGTGATGTAAAGGAAATATGTTGAAATACATTATGATGTATTCCTATGTACATGCTTAGTGTCATAAGTGGTATGCTAAGGAACACACACACGTTTTGTTATGTGGCATTTTCGGTTTGGTCAGAACAATTTGTAAACTGCAGTTCTAAAGCTCAGCTGTAATAAAGAAACTTAAAATGTTTAACTTCTTTTCACATCATGAGTTTTTCATTAAAATCGAGAAGCAGTATCAATATCAGTATCAATAAAATCTTAACGATACCCATCTAACTATATATTATATAAGAGTGAAGTTTAAGTATTATGTTAAGTTCATTTACTAAAATCTTGTATAGCCTACCTGCGATGTTAAAACTAAAATTTTATTAAATGATCAGTACACATTCAGTTCACTTGTAGTACAGTTGAAGTACAAAATAAAACCTTACTTGTAAATTATTTGAACTCAACAACAAAACAAAACAAAAAACACACTACTACGCAACAAGAACACACCCCTTCCTGCATTGCTCCGCCCTCAAACGTGCAGTGCAGCACAGGCATTAAATGCTATGCTTTATCATAGCTTAGACCACGCGAATAACAATGCAAATGCATACAACCTGCAAAGACGACACAAGTATGTACAAGCAGCCCATTGGTTCCAGACATACAATAATGCTCAGAACTGCTCCGTTACACATAATAGTACAACAACAACAACATATCTTGGTTCTGACAAACAGCAAAACCAATGTTACTCACATACTGATCCCTGAAAGTGTGAAACTGAGAATAGACCTGCCACTGG
Source organism: Triplophysa dalaica (assembly GCF_015846415.1). Classification (NCBI taxonomy): domain Eukaryota; kingdom Metazoa; phylum Chordata; class Actinopteri; order Cypriniformes; family Nemacheilidae; genus Triplophysa; species Triplophysa dalaica. Next base: position 8,537,003 of record NC_079563.1, read on the forward strand.
AGCATATTAAACTTCCTTTTCCATAATATCTCACTCCCTCTTTCCATTTCTCACCCCATCATTCAGCTCACTGTATGCTATTAAAATAAAATGTTTCTATCTATCTATCACACACACACACACACACACACATTCTCTGACTCTCACCTCTCTTCCACACCAGTCACGGGCTTGTACGCCAGCGATGAACCCCACCAGTGCAGGATTGCCTCTGGGGCTGGTGGCATCAAATGTGACGCTTAAAGGGCAATCCTCAGAGGGACGAGTCACGATTTCCCCAGAGAATCCCTTGTTCCTCCAAAATGCCTGACAGGTCAAAACAAACAAGATACGAACTGTCTCAAAAGTGTAAAAACATTAATGACATTCTTCATTTAAAGGAACACCCCACCAAAACCATTCAAAGTGGTCATGATTTATACAGTATAACCTCTTGTCTTTCTGACCTAGTATTATAAAAAAAATCTCAATAATATTTTAACATCTCCAGTCACCATTCACTTTTATTGCATTGAAAGCGCATAAACATTCTGTCTAACATTTACATTGGCAACTGATGAATTTCATACAGGTTTTTGGAACTACTTGAGGGTAAGTAAATTATTACAGAATTTCATTTTTAAGTGCATATTAAATTAGAAATAAATTGCCGGTTAATTTGTAAATATTTCAGATATTTCCCTACAGCAACCGCTGCTTTGCATACTGACAAGGCTGCCATGTGCATCACACACATAAAAAGCATATAAAAATGTGTTATGCATAATCCATGAAAATATGCAATTAGAGCCAATAAAGCATGACTACAATATATATTTGCATCCACCCAGACAGGGACATTATCTAAATGTATGGAATGAAGAAAAAGGCGGTTAAAGCTTCAAGAAAAGCATTTCATAGTTTGATTATACACACAATCCTTTCATAATTCAATTAAAGTAGCATTGGAGTCACTTCAGAGCTAAGACTGAAAATGAAATTAAAATGTGCACTGAAATAGAATGCGGTACACTGAACAGAGCAGTCTTCATGTCTTTGCACATCTTAACTTTATTATAGTATTTAATGCTTAGGAGCTCTAGGGGAAAGTGACTGCGCCTTTCTGTATCGAGAAAGTTGGTTAAGCCGGCTGTGGGTAAAGGGATGGGTTCCACATGTCACTCACTGTGGGATACGTGATGATAAACTTCAGCATGTGGCCGACGGGTGCGCACTGGGCAAGACGCTGGCGCTCAGCTGGCAGGGGGGGCTCGTAGTGGATTTGGGCTGCAAGAGGATGGAATTAGGGTAAATTAGACAAAGTCAGGATAAAAAATGAATTTAAATAATAAAAGCAAAAAGTAGGTAAACTGGGTTCAAGATAGTTTTTTGGAATATGACCGTACCATTTGTTGCAACAAAACTGTTTCAGTGTGTATCTTAAAGGGATAGTTTCCCCAAATAACAATTCTGTCAAAATGTATTTACATCGTTCATGCGGTTCAAAAACGGTGTGTGACTCTTTCTTCTGTGGAACACAAACAAATATATTTGGAGATATGTTTCAGTGGTTTAGCCCACACAATAGAAGTCAATAGGAGCTTTAAATACACCATAAAATTACAACCGTTCATTTGGGGCTAGAAACAATATTGTTAATATATTGCTGCTGTTCTTTTAAAACCTCTTATCTCCATGTTTCGTTATTTTTATGCCATAAATCATTCATTATTGGTCACCCTTTATGTTTGTCACTAGGCTTTGTAAATATCTAACCAATAAAAACATTAAAAATACTTGTCAACTTTGACTACACAGTATTTAATGGTTTAAAAAGTATTGTTTTTTTCTATTTCTTGAAAAACAGTCAATTTAAACGCCCAAGGTTTCTTAAGGACAGCGGCGATGTTACTTTTTCAAAAGAGGATTCTGGAACGCAGTATGTAGGAGAGAGTAAAATTAATTAAATGATGAGGTTAAAGGGTAAAAGGTGGCGCAGAGGGGGGATTATGGTATAGAACAACTCGTAGGTCTGTGATCCTCCTATGGTATTGATCCAGGTAGCTATACCTTCTAATCAAGCAGCACTTTGGGAAATTGGATCCAATGCTCCAGTGACTGGCTCTCCATGAAATTGCCAATCTATAAAGAATCCCTGCGATTTAACACTACTACTATGTCTCTTTTCTAAAACGCCGTAATTAAGAGCTAGCCATTTCGCCAGTGTTAGTGTAGTGTATCCAATAACTTTATACGTGGCCCTCAAGGCTGTCTCTACATTTGCCTGACACAAACACTGCCAGAAGGGACCCTGACCTCATTTTGTGACGACCATCTGGCAACAAGCCAACATTTGACCTACAGTACTTTTGAGACACGCAAACACCTGAATGTATTGCCTCGAAAGTCTTCTGTAAATGTTATAATGACATAGCCCTGGAATAGGAGACGATTACAAATCTTAATTTAATCATCATTTCTAGATGTACTTGTGCCATCCCATTCCAGTGTCAGTTGAATTTATCAAAATCAAACCTCAGGAGTGACTTAATCTGCCAATGGCAATGTGAAAGACTGAAAGCATTACAAGTCGCGTGAAAACCAGGTTATGACATATTTATATATATTTTTTATGTTTTCAAATCAAATTAGTTTTACTGTCACATCACCAATGCTACATGTGCCGCGGTGAGTGGAATTCGAAGTGCAGGAAACGATTTACATAAAGCCAAATTAATTCATGTAGAAATATTTCTGTTGTATTGCTTAAAAGTAAAACTTGTTTTCTTTGCAATATTTGAGATCTGAAAAAAAATCTGTTATTTTCTCCTGTTTCATTTTCAAATAAAAAATGCAAATAGTAACTAACAGAATGAAACATTGAAACCAAAAAAACTACCAAAACACATACCACTAAACATTAAATTCAGAAAAACTGAAGTTAATTAATAATAATAAAATGGTCTCTTAATTATTTTGCTGACGTTAACCAATGTTTAAATTTTTCATGTATTAATTCAAAATATAATTTAATTTTAATTAAAATAATATGTATATAATATTATAAGATTATACCAACAATAACATCTCAGAAACGGTCAGTTTGGTTCAAGGCACAAAACTCTTCGTTGAAGAATTTTTGGAAATGCCAACAAAAATAAATGAATGTAATAACTTCCAGAATCACACCTGTGGGCGTCCACTCTTATGTCCTGCTAAACGTGTTATGATACCTCAACTAAGCGCCTGGAAAACCGTAATATTAATGTGATTATGTAACATACTGAAAATACAATGCAATAAAAAACAAACATAAAAACTTGCTTAAATACTGTTGGAAAGCAAACCAACTACGTCCATCTGTGAAATGTTTAGCAAATTGCCATATCCAACATTAATTCATGTGGACACTACGCAGACAAGCATTTTAATTGCCGGTAAAATTAGTAAATGTTTCCATCCTGACAATAAATGATGATCAAATGACACATGCACCGTCAAGCATTGTGCGTGTTTAGCGATTACAATCACAAAGAATTTTGATTGTGTTATTTGTTTCACAAACATGTTGCTAATTAAACAAGAGTCCTTGATTTGCATATTTTCACAGTACTCCTCTAAAACGACATGTCTCAACACGCGTCAGAAAAAGCAAACCACACATTTTTTTTTCTTAGCCTTGATTTATTTTTGTAATCGGTTACATATGACTGACAGACATCAACCCACATGAGTCTGTATTTTTAAAGAGCTGCGACGGCAGACTGAGAAACAGATCTAATTTAGCCGCAGTTACTGAGGCATGGAGTTGCTCTTATTGATTGAGAGTGATCGCTCTGTGCCTGGCAGTCCATCATATCTGTGTGGCTGTGAGCGACAGACTCTGTCTGCTTGCTTAAGTTCGATACAGGGGAGAAATGTTAGGAAATAACAATTCTGCAACGTTGCCTTTTTGACAGTCACGCAGGAAGATTGTTTCAACACAGCTGGGCGACTTAACAGTTATAACTTGATCAGATGCTACATGTGCCGGTTTAATGTTAAAGCAGCAGTCTGTAAACTCGTTTATTTGCTCATCTGAAGCTTTCCTGTAGCTCAGTGGTAAGAGCATGGCACTAGCAACGCCAAGGTCATGGGTTCAATCCCAGGAATTGCACATACTTGGAAAACAAATGTATAGTATAATGCAATCTCGGTTGCTTTGGATAAAAGCATCTGCATGAATGTTAAATGTATGCAAATGACATGCACCTTGTTTATGAAAGCCTATTTAACGTTTTATCAAACACTATAATCGTTCATGAACAGCAGGCGTAAACAGAATGTTATTAAAAAGATGTCTTTGTGTTTTTTTACTGATTATCGTAGCGTTAATTCATTGAATCACATGATGAAGAAAAGTGTTATAACAGGCCACATTTCCAGATAGTCCTAGTGAAACATGCCAGATTGTGGTAGTCTGCTACATCCCCCACAACCAAGCACCCGGAACAACATGAAAATATGTCCTCCAAGCTGCGAACACTAACAAAGGTTATACATTTCTGGACATTTACTCATTTGTTAGATGGTTTTATTCAAAGCGACTTACAGCACATTCAGGGTATACATTTGTTCCCCAAGGACACACTGATATTAACCGCGATGTATCGCAACCAGAATAAAACTTTGTGTACATGATCCGTGTACTGTGCAAATGAATTAAATTTTTATTAACACACAAACATACATGCATATATATTTGAGAAAAATATAACAATTTATCATTTAAATTATTAGTAAAACTAAATATAAACACATGTTAATATTTCCTAAATATGTATGTGTATGTTTATGTATTTATTCATACAAAAATACCGCAACACTTTTATTCCTGATGCGATTAATCGCAATTATTCGTTTGACAGCCCTACTCAGATGTCAAGATTTGGAGATCTTTGATAAAGTTTTAAAGCATTTTCCATTGTCAGGTTAAGTGCATGTCGCATCTGTAACATTGCTTCTTCCATATAGATCACATATGTTTTCCTTCCTAATTTGTGGGTCTGGTTTGTGCATTTAAATTCACAGAAGTCCTACAAAGTTTGTCGCATCCTTTTTTGTCACATCCGTAATCTTAAACAGAAAACATGTCTAGATTGATATTTTTCTGATGTCTGGACTCTATCATTAGAGGTTTAGGAAGTATAAACATATGGTTCAATATATTGGTAAAAAGACGTTCTCTGACAGTTTATATTTCAACTTTTCACTGAAAATGTCACATCCGTCATGCATATTCCTCATCTTAAACAGAAAACAGGTACAGTATAGGTGAATATTTTTCTGATTTCTGGACCAATGTCTATACACAGCTGAATCAATATATTGTTAAATATTATTCCGTGAGTGTTTGTATTTCACTGCATATGTCACATCCGTAACACCTTTACTGAATCCGATGCTAAAACATTGAAGAAAGCGCTTGTGCTTTTCTCATTAAATTTCCTGCGGCGTTTCAACAGCTCAATGTCGTTCCAATACCTGCTTTCTTTCATGCGCCTTTTTCTAACATTTTCTTTGTGCATTCCCTCAATCATTCCTTGGCTTTTGACACCTCTGCCACCTGTGCAGCCACAGAATGATTGGTGGAACAAACAGTTGTAAGATAACCTCAGGCTAATGGGCCACAGGTGCTCTCCGCATTCCTGCCTTGGGGAAAACTGTGGTTAAAAAAGAAAAAGGCACCATGTTAAAAAATAGGTCACGACTGTCAATCGGATGCTAATGGATTGGCTCCATTTATTCTTGCCGTATAAACGCGCATTTAAGCTTGAGTGTTTTAAAAGATGTATCTGTGAGGTTGTTAGCCACCATCATTGAAGATGCTCTCTCATCAGAGCGCCAGGCGGGGAGGCGCATTCTCTGCCAGTCAGCTGAAATTACAAGCAGCTGCACTGCCAGTGCGTTCAGGTAGAGCTTTCTGGAAAAAGACTCGCAAGTTAAATATAGTAACCTGCCGGGTTACGGTTCGACATGCCTCTAACCCACCGATGTCACACGTCCGAACCCATTTGAGCGTAGGCCAAATTACCGAGACAAAAGGACGGGCATCTCCATCCTGTCTGATGACTGGGATATAATTTGGTGTTGCGGCAGCGTAGCATGAATACTTCATGGATTTATACAGCAACATGCGCGCCCACGAGCAGCAATTTCAGCTAACACACACACATTTCTCATGGTTGCCCACGCACACCCACACTTCATATTCTGTTCTCTCCTAAACTGACAGAAAAATCCAGGGATGCTGCGTGCAGTCTTAACGCACATGTTTCAAAGCGTCTTCCAGAAAACAGTGCGTCTCAGTGAATTAGATGGAATGCGTGTTATCAGAAAAGTAAACAAACGCGCAAGAATGGTGACTGTAAACTAAAGGGCAGTAAATGTTTTTCAGGTTGGGTTAAGAATGCTTCACCGTTAAGTGAGAATTTGGGATGTTTTTCTGAGGAAAGAGCTGGGGTGTTTTTCAGCTCTTGCCAACAAGGGTTGTTGAGCTCCAAAAGGACAAAACATCCAAAAAGAGCCCTAAAGAAATATAAAAAAATCAATGAAACTTCTGAAGCCGAATGTGGAACAGAATGAAATTTAAGTCATTACTCACACATCATGTTGTTTTACTAAACACACCGATCCAGTTGTGTCATCGATGTACCACTTTTGTGACAGAAGTTAGTATCATACATGAATAACGACTCCAATTTTAGGCGTTTTTTCCCAGAAAACTTTCCGAAAACATGTCATATTTTTTTAATACTTTTTTAGTACTATTGCATGACAAAAGCTGTGTAACAACTGCACTGCGTTCAAAAAATCCAAATACAGCATATGGGTTTAGATTGTCGTAAAGGCGAGTAAATGATGACATAATTAACATTTTTGGGAAAACTATTCCTTATTTAGAAATGTATGAAAAATGTGAATGTTAAAAGTAAAGAGAGGCGCAGCTCTTGTTGGCCAGTAGAATCAAGTCTTCCATCAGCTGGGATGGCAGACGGAAGCACGGTAAAGTAGTATCCAGTCAAACAGTTCATTAATCATTGAAATGACGACGGTGTGGGAGTGACTTCACTCATTATAAAAGATAGATGGACGGGAGTTTAAATCTCCATCAGCCTAGATGACAAGAGAACCTGCAGAGGGACACAGACTGCTACAACCTGAGTGAGTGAGTCTATATGCCAAAGAAAAGCGTAGAGAGTTATATATACGCAATTATATTTTTGCGATTTAACATATATTTTTACTTTTAAACTTTAAAATAAATTGACTTAAAAACATTAATACATTTTTTATTTTACAAAACTTTACAGAATAAATAATAGATATGGAAATAATATTGTTAACCTGAATTCTTTTGGCCACAATAAGCATATGGTCTATATCTGTTATTGTGAAGGCCCTATTAAAGAACAATATAATAAATTTAGCAATATTTTATAATATTTAATGAACAAATAATAAAAATTATTTAAGGAAATATTGTGATAATTGTATGTATTTTAGATTAAGATATTTTGTTAAGTAAGTAATACTAAGATGATGCAATCGTATTAATATATTGATTATGTATGTGTCCAACGGATGTTTATATAAAGTCGACCTTATAGAAATTTCACCCCAAAATAAAAAAATCCTTCATGTAATTCAAAACAACAGCAGTATATTGCAAGTATATAGTGTAAGTGTAAGTCATGTGCAGACTAAAATTTGCATAATATTTTCCACTCCAGCACCAACGTAAGTGGTACACAAATAAAAAAATTCAAAGATTTTCAAATAATAATTAAGAGGGATTATATTATCATGTGTCACTGAAAGACTTGGAATACACTTTAGCTCATATTACACCATGGATCTCTAATGTCACTTTGTGAAAGAATGCAGCCAAACATCTCCCGTTGTGTTTGTTCCACAGCGTAAACACAGTCACACAGGCTAGAAATGACAGTAGGGTGAGAAAAAGCAACAATACATTCGTTTTAAATCGCATAATGCATGCTGGACAGCTGTCTAATCTCAACAGTGTCTGCTGTTTTTAAGAGTTCCCATCACCTGTCAGCTTGCCATTCGTACTTTCTGATTTAGGGCCAGTGGGAAGATGGTGGTTCAAGCCCTCTGCATAATTCAGAACTGTCTTTAGATCTGTCACATTAAAAATGTAACTCGCAAGACACCCCGCAACAGACTGCAGCACTATCTGTTAAACAAAACGTGGCAGCCAAACTCGCAGCCAGGATGGCCGCGCTCCAGCAGGAGGAATATGGCACGGGACGTAATGTCTGATTGACAGCTGTTTCGGTTGTACACCGTTTGATATGAACTTCGTGATTCTGAATGAGGTGGGAACAACACAGTTTATGTATATGCGGAAGCGTGTGCACTTACCTGCCATGTGTGGAGGACAGGTAACAATGACGGCCTGACAAGTGAATGTGCTTGCAGAAGTCTTAACTTCTACGTTCTCTGCATTCTGTAAGAGAAAAACATATTACAATTGATTCAAAGACAGAAAGTCAACACTGGCTAATATAGTGAGGGTTATGTGGACTGAATCGGCTAATGCTATAATTGAGTAGAAAATATCTTCTTTATTGATCCCGGTGGAAAATAAGGACTGGAAATGGAGAACACGCACACATAGAGCACTCAGTCAACAGGAAGGCATGTTATACTATATTAATATTGCTTTCTGTCATTAAGCCTACCTTAGACATGCCATGTTTTACTGTAACCTCACTAGCTCCGGGCACTTGAACAAAACCTTGCCGATCTCATTGGTCGGCCAGTATTTAACGCGGCACGTCAAACAAAAAATGAGCCCGAGGCGTATTCTTTTAAATTACGCTTAAATTAAGTTTTTGTGCACACTCACATTGGCGCCCTTTGTTTAGTCACGAGGCATTAAACGTCGACGATAAACGCGTGCGGTTATCGTCTTGGTGTGGACAAGCCTTTACATTCCTCCTCATTGCATTGCCAGTCGATTGCGTCTTGCTATTGTCAGTTTCTGCTTTAACTGCTGTAGGAAACTACGAAACCAGTGCAAAGGTAGTATTTGTTGCATCTATTAAGCTACTTTATGGCAGTGCTCGATAAACATAAATAGTAAGTCAGCCTGTTTACAACTGCCATTCGGATGTCCTTTAAGTACTGTATGTTCCGAACATATAAAACTGCGCTCATGTGTTATGCTGCCATATAATTCGACAAATAAAGTGACATGTACAAGTAGTAGCCTAATTTAGCATAAAACATTACGTGACATGCAGCTAATTCGTTAGCATGAAATATAATCATGTGATGAAACTATTTAAACTATGTCATCCATTAGAATGTATTTTTGTTGCCTCCTTGAGATTTATTGCTTCAAGATATCCTCAGTTTTGAAAGTCGCTTTCGATAAAAGCGTTTGATAAATGCCTAAAATTAAATGTAAACATCATTTTGGAGTCCTGTAAGATTGAAGATGACAACTCCCGTCATTCTCCGCTCGTGTCATCAAGCTACATCTGACTTATTCTTTTAAATATGTGACCTCTAGCAGAGAAAATTACATACTGTGCCTTTGAGATGTCACATCTGTCACAGGTCGAGTTGTAAGAGGGTGGAGGGTTGTGGTGTTTGCTTATTTATCCGAAATAGTGAAGATCAATGTCCCATTTTTTTTTGGGCAAATCACAATTCTTTTGGCCATACAGAGCTATCTAATGCATGAGAATGTCCTGACCTGTGCAATGTTCATGCGATTTCTATAATTTATAAACCCTCTGATTCATCATGTTCTTTTACTCCAAGATCACAATTTAAATACTTGAAAACAAGGTATTACCTCTATGGGCTTTTGTATATTGGCGTACAGCCACTATTTCTGTTTCTGCTTGGTTCTTCTATGAATGTTACATTTCTGTCCAGATTCAGGACGTGGGCTTTGTCTCGCACAAGATTTCTCACAGCTTCAGTTCCATACTGAAAATCAATAGACTGATGGATTTCAAATGCTGCCCTTTCAATGTTGCCTTTATTCAAGAAATCTCTGGCTTCTTTTGCACAGGAGCAAAATCAAAAGTGTGCACTTTCCGGGAACATTAGTGGCACCAATGTTAGCACCACAACTCAACGTGCCAAGCAAGGACGTTTTATCCGTCCCCAACAACGGACCTGTTTTTAAACAGCACATACTTTTAGCACATACCAATATAGCGTTAACTTAAATATAGATGATAAAAGTCAATGAGTTCATTTTAATAAACAGTGGGGGTGAGTAAAACTTTCTACTCAGAGATGCCGATGTAACACCATTAAGAAGGCTAATGGATTTTACCTCTCTATGTGTGAGAGCGACATTATAGGCTAATTCCCTGATGTGACTCCAAGGCTTTCAAAAGATTTTGTGTCACCAATTCGCAAATGAGAGCGATCTAATGGAGTGGATTTGATTTAAGAGATCCAAATATTTTAGAGATGACAGGCACTTCAGCTTACAACAGTATATAACACAAAAAAGAAAGTGAGAGACAAAGAGAATAGACAAAATAACCTTTTCAAACTAGGAAAAAAAACACACCGAAGAACTCTTGCCATGTCTCTGAATACGCTTCTTGTTTGAAGGAAAAGAAGTTATCACGCGCACCGCTGCTTGGGAAATGCTTGTTATCTGTGTGTCAAGCCTGTGCTCTGATAGAGTCATTACCTGACAGATGGTCATTACTGCGGAACCCAGTCGAACCCGTTCCTTTCCGATCTGCTCCGCCAATTTCTCTGACAGTTGTTGAGTGCCCCCCTGTGGAATGAACAGAGCTTTACATAGTGGCTCTTCTCAAAAGCACAAAAACAACAGCACCTTCACATACTGTTTTGAGAAACAGATGTTTGTGTTGTGTCATGATTCCCAAAGCTTCTCCTGACAAAGTGATTTTGAAATGACTAAAAGAGCTGTCAATCTTTTATAAGACCCTCTCCATGAATATTTAACATTAATTATACAAATATTAAATATTAAAAAAATTATATGACATACCATGATAATATATTTTAACAAAATATTATAATTATTAAATTATATAATTTGATTTTGACAAAGAGTAAAAGGGATGCTTAAACTTAAAAAACTAAACTCTAAAATTGTTACACAAATTTCATGAGTTGTTGTATTAATAATTAATGTTTTAACTGTTGTTACCAAAATTCTAATACAGCAAACTATTTTACAAGCCGGATTTGTTTCATTAGCAATATTCTAGAGAATACCTTGTACAGAAAAATGTCATGAAAAATGTTCAATGCAAAATAAAATTAATGAGACTATAGGACTGTTTTCACAGTATATTTCATCTACATGCTATATTAAATATGGTTATAATATTATGTCAAGCTTTTTGGTTATATTTTAAAAGACTAATCCAGTAGAGTGATAAACAATCAGTAACATGTTTCTGTATGTAGGTGAGAGTGAACCAGGAGATTACAAACTCAAAATTGTGCTTTTGCAATTTCATGTACCTTTACCCCAAATCAAACTGCTGCTATCTTACACTATTCTGAGTTCCCAGCTAGTCCACACTAGACTACAGAGCAATTACAGTATGTTTACAGACTTATTTGTTTAGCATGTTGTGTATCATAAACTTTAAAGTGAATCAACTTAATCACAGCCAGGGAACACACATACTGATAAATGTTTATATATTTAATGCACTGTTCCTGCAAATTACTTTGGATTAAAGCATCTGCAAAATGCATAAATTGGAAAGGGACCTAGAATTATTTTCTTATGAATAAGCTACAAACACTATAGACTAATAAACTTTTTGTGTTAAATTTTAAAACAGTTCAAACAGAATTGATAATTCTAGCAAAAACATAGTTTTGTTAATTAGTTGTGTTTAGTTGCATTCATTTCAAATCAGCGTTTGTTTCTAGATTTTTTGCTTTTATTTAAATTTATAAATATATAAATCTTAAGCAATTTTGTTATACTGTCATTTTATGATTAATGTTTATTTTCTATGTTGCTATATAAGATTACTTTTTTTCTTCTTTTTTTATTTTAATTTTTTTAACTGTAGTGCCTTACATTTATTTCAGCTTATTTCTGAGGCAACATTTAATTTTTCATTTAAACGTTGTCAAAGTTTTAATTTTAGTAAATCAAAAACACATTGATTTCTAGTCCTTCGTGTTAAATTGGTAATACCTGTGGTTTATTATCCAAAAATCACAGCCTTTTTGACTTGCAGAATGCAGAATGGATCAACGGTAAAGGGGTGTCTGATAACTTTGTATTTAAAGATTGACGTGCTAGACCAAACTTAACTTCCAATCTGTGTTTGGTTATAATATAACAATTTAATTTCTATTATTATTCATTTCTATTAATATTTTATTGTGTATTAATTGTAATATATTAATTTAAAACTAGTCAGCAGATACAGATACAGAGGTCTACCGGAAGTTAAGTTTGGGCCACATAACGTTTGTTTATGTTGTTGCCGCTGAAACACTCTATAGTAATATTCATATTTATTTATAGTCTTTGGAAGCTGTCTCAGAGGTAAATAAGTAGTTTTACACATCCCTAACCTTGACTCTGAACTCCTGTGCTGAACCAGGTGTGGCCTCCAAAAGTTTAAGGGCGCCCCCTGCTGCATTGGAGTACATGAGAAAGTAGAGGAAGGACATCTGCGAGGGTTCCATGCCAAACACGGCACGGCTGCACAAGGCCATCTCCTCTTTTAACTCTAAAAGACACATAGGAACGGATAGCAATAGGTGAGTATTAATAATTATTAATGGTAAGGTTTATTAGCCTGTCGGAAATGTGCAAAGCTCACCTGCTGTCCACACATGTTGTTCCATGTAGGATTGAAGCGTCATGCTGTCATAAAGCTGAGCTTTAGGAGAACTCATTGGGTCTTCTACTGATACGGTCCTAGTGAGTCTATCAATCTGGAAGACAGACACCACATCCTAGGTGGTTATTAAACACCATAATCCACTTTGCGAATCATTCGATGCATTTAATTTCTCACATCTTTGTCTATAATGTGGAGCTATAAACTAGCATGATGTCATTAATGACGTCAAGAGATTGGATAAAACCATTAGTCCATTATCCGACTGCACTGTTCCTTAAAAATAGTAGCTAAAGAGCTTTCATATATCATCATTATCGGCGCAAGCACTTTGAAAGATGTACGCTGTGTGCTTATGGATGATTGTATAAAGAAAATATGGACCATAAAGTAACCTTAAGTCTCCTTCCATTAAGATATGAAATGATGGTTATCAGTCACACTTCTTCAACTCAATGAAAAGGAAATATTCTTAAATTATTGCAGATTGGCAAACTGTCAGATGAGATGGTACGCTTTTAATTACCCGCCAGAGGAACTGCAAAAAATCCAACATAACCAGAGGAGAATACGACGGGATGCTAGAAGTGTAAGTTTTGATCTTGGCGCGAGGGCCGCCCATGTGATGCACCTTCTTGCCCTCGCTGAACTGTGGGTAGACCTCAACGCCAAGTTCTTTTATGAGCTCCATAACATGGGTTTGTGAGCTACAGAAAATAAGGGAAAATCAAATAAATTATTGTGATGATACAGCATGTGTCCGATGGCTCTCGGGTCACACTACAATGCATCTTTTGTGCAAAATCCTTCTCATCGACAGTAAAGGCTTGTGAAGCCAGAGGCAATAGTTTATTAGTTTATTGATCTCTGTGGTCTCTGAGAATTGCCCTGTGTGTGTTATAACGGTTTGTGTACTGTACCAATGTCTCGAAAGTACATTTTACTGCTTGGAGGCTTACAAGACACGTTTTTTTGATGTTCCAAATAACTGCATTGAAAGAACAAGCCATATGGGCAATAATACACATACAACATCAGTAATTATAATGTAAATTATTCTGGTTTAATAAAAGAGCCATAGATTTAGTCCTATTTGTTTTTTTCGTTTTATCTTGACAAACATGGTGCGTATAGTCTGAAAAATAACTGAGTGACGCACAGAAGAAACTGACTTATAATAAATAGATAGCCTGAACATGAATGAACATGTAAAATTTGCAAAGGTAATGAATAAATTAACGACCTGTAAAAATGGGCTATCTGAGGGGACAAAAGACAAAAATAGATCTATTCATGCATAAAAGTCTGCATTTCTGCCTGTATTTATTTTTTAACTCATATCTTGCCGTCCATAATTAGCATGTAAAAAGGTAAAAAACGAACTTATGTAAAGTTAATTGTACCTCTATTGTGAATTTTGATGTAAAGTTGTGTAGGCCCACAGTCATGACATATCTTTTCATCTGGAAAGCTTACCTGGCAACCCACTGTCCCCCCATATCCCAGAGGTCCATTCCATCAGCGGCAGGTAAATTTTCACCTAAAGTCCGTCCACCGACACGATCTATACACGCAAAATAACAAAACAAAAATATGCAATGCTAACACTTTCCCGATCAAGCTTGATACTATACACAAGCAGCCCACAGTCAATGAAAATCTGCCTAAATCATTTTGCGACGCACCTTTGGCCTCCAGCACCAACACGTTGAGTTGTTTATTTCTTCTCTGCAGATCTCGCGCCGCGCTGAGTCCGGACAGGCCGGCGCCCACGACCACTATATCACACGACTCTTCCGCACACATCGCGCAGTCTGAACACTAATGCACAAGTTAATTTGACACCTCGAGGGTGCAGAAGACCAGTCAGTCCGAGAAAGTCGAAAGTTCGCATTTATTATCTGATTGTTGGTTTACGTGAAGGCTCACGGTCATAATCCCGATAAAGCGAGAGAAAACCGAAGTGGGACACCGGAAGAGGCGAGAGAAAGTTACTTTTAGACCTCCCTCCGTTCTCCGTTTGTTCTTCAGCATACTGTTGTGTGTGTACATGACACTTAGAACACATTTAAAGTGGATATGATTGTACAATAAACCCAGTGTTGTGAAACTAAATGATGTTTTTATTATAGTGAATGTTTCATAACTTAAAAAAGTTTTACTTCTGAAACCTAGTATTTCCACATTACATTTTTTGGGCCATAAATAATTATTATAAGTCCGCCTTTATGTTTTTTACTGGGTTTTGCAAATATCTAACCATTTAAAAAGTGCTTATTAACTTTGAAAACAAAGTATTCAGTACTTTTAAAAGGTACATTGTATTTTTCTATTTTCTAATAAACTGTGAATTTGGACAAAGTTTGCAAGGACAGCCATGATATATAGAAAGACATCATCAGTTTATAAAAAAAAACTCAAAATAAGAGGCAAGACAATGTTTTATTGTATTTTATTTATTTTATTTTATTATTGTTTTTATTAGTAATTATACATTTGTTAATTTTAAGACAATGGTAAATTGTCACCATGGACATCAAAACCAGTCGTATGGGTCAATTTTTCGAAATCGATATTTTTACATCATTTGAAAGCTGAATAATTAAGCTTTCTATTGATGTGTGGGTTGTTAAGATATGATGATATCTGGTGGAGATGTGACCGTTTTAATATCTGGATTCTGAGGGTGCAAAAGAATCAAAATATTGAGAAAATTGTCTTTGAAGTTGTTAATAAGAGGCACTGTTACTGGTCATCCAATCACAAAAATAAAGTCTTTATATATTATCAGTAGGACATTTGCAAGGTATCTTCATGGAACATGATCTTTACTTAATATCCTAATGGTTTTTGGCATAAAAGAAAAATCTATCATTTTGACCCATACAATGTATTTTTGCCTTTAATTTAAAATGTTCCCGTGCTCCTTAAGACTGGTATTGTGATCCTGGGTCACAATTGCTTACGTATGGTTTTACCACAAGTACACCTGATCAAACTTTCTGTAAGGGTCTACAAACACAATGTATCTCTTTATTATTTTTACTTAACATTTTGCAACTGCATGTACGACAACCGGTCCTCAAGTTCACACATCTAAGAGAAACCACATATCCCACCTGTAAAGTTCTTCACATTACTGGTAAATATGGTTGCCTTGTATAAAGTCTAATAACTACAATGTGTATTGTGGTCACATTTACAAGCATATGCTCAAACCTGTACACTCCACTGCACATATTGCATAAAAGCTCTTCCAACCATCCGATTAATTGAAAAAAAATGTTATAATGGTCCTGTTTCATTATGTTCTAAAAAAACACAAAAACTATGCATTAACCCAAGATGAGTTCCTTGGATAATTCAAGAAACATAAGTCCCTAACCTTTTTTTAAAAAAAAAGCTCATTACCTTTAGATAAACTGTTATTTATTTTATCGAAAAGAAAATGTGCTGTGCAAAGAAAGTAAAGAAATTTATTCAATAGCAATTGTAGGCAATACAAATAATGCATTCTGCTGAAACAATATAATCAAATGTTATCCTGCCCTTTGTTTATCCGAGCGGTGTAACCAGTTGTCACCTGAGACTGGTCTCTGCGGACCACATCACCATGGCACCAGCTTTACATGATACCACAGGTGACTCGCAGTAAAGCCATTCAGAAGGTAAAGTGCATGTGATGAAGAAGGAGATGAACTGCCTTTCTATGTAAGCTTCTTTTTATCATTTCCTTTTTAATGGATTCTTGTATTTTCTTGCTTGGTTAAACAGTGATGCAGCTTTGAAGAGCTCAAGAGCAGCCAAATCTCATTCTGCTTCTCTTGTATAATGCATGGTACATGATAGATTTTGTTGAACATTGAGGTTAGGGGCTCTTGAAATGCAGGAGGAATAATAGAGCAGGTTGAAAAACGGAGAGAACACAAACAAGCTGTGTTTTGTTTTCACACAGTGGGGAAGTAAAGAAAAAACATTGTGAGCAAAAATGTCTTTGGGTCACTACAGGTAAGTTATTTTGTTACTTATTATCATTGTTTGAAAACGTCATTTACAGTTGTGACATGCGGATATATAAGGTATAGGGTAAATGTTAAAATCATTAAATTTCCAATTTTAAAATAGAGCACATGAAATGTGTGAAAATATCAGTTCAGCCTCCTCATTATTGCACATCACTAAGTATACGGAAGACTCAACAAGACATGCTCATTATCGTGTTGTTGTCACTCACTTTCAGTTTTCACTCCTGCTTTCTTTCTTTGTATACTTCAATCTCCCACAGCTTCCTAAACTGGGCTTGTGTTAGACGAACAAGTTCGTCCCCGTTGTCCTCATTTATGATATTGACTGTGCTGGCAGTGTTTCTCAAAGCAAGTAAGTTTTCAAAAAAATCACGTACTTTGAAACGTTTCGAATTTGAAGATTAGACAGGCTTTATTTTATATTCGGCTCACAGCAACGCTATACTTCCTCAATTATGTCCTTCGTCCAAACCATGTGGCCATCAGTGTATGTGCTCATATGAATCATTTATGAGAAAGCATCACAATAGTACGTGTCATCTTGGCCACAATGTTGTCCTGGGCCATCAAAAGGTGGGGAACGTTAGTTCTTCAGTAGAATAACTCATTGGACCAAGAAAAGAGAGAGAGCAACTAAAATGTTTGTTTTGGATTTTGACTAGTAGTTACACTTTACTTAAAGCATATATGTATTTATAATGCATTATAAATGCATTAATTATGCCTTGTAATGTACCTTATGAATAATTATAATTATTGTTAATACATTACTTATCAATTCCTTGTGACACATTGCATTTTTTATTTGTAAAATTCTTTACAACAATATTAAATGTATTACAACACACATTATGAACAATTATAATGCATCATAACCATGTATTTATAATGCATTATAAAATGCATTAATTATGCCTCGTAATGTCTTATGAATAATTATAACTATTGTTAATATTATAATACTTATCAATTCCTTGTGACACATTGCATTTTTAATTTGTAAAATTCTTTACAACAATATTTCATTTATTTCAATTACAATGCATCATACCCTTTAATGACCCTTTATAATGCGTTATACATAAACGCTGTAGGCAAAGTCTTACTGAAATGTTTTTTGAAAATAATGTTAAGAACACCTTTTAATGGTTTTACTTAAAGGGACAGTTCACCTAAAAATTAAAATTATGTCATCATTTACCTGTATGACTTTCTTTCTTCCACAGAACACAAAATAAATTAATTTGAAGAACGTTGGTAACAAAAGATTGGCGGCACCCATTCCCTCCAATGGATACCGCCATTGCTCGGTTACCAACATTCTTTCAAAATATTTTTTTTCTGCAGAAGAAAGTCTTAAGGGTTTGAAATGACAAAAGGGTGAGTAAATAGTGACCGAATTTTCATTTTTGGGTAAACTATCCCTTTAAAGATTTGTTTAACTAAATATGGTAATAATAGTTTACATCCTAACAACTGTAAAAAGTGTAAACAAAAAAACGGTAAAGTGTTAGCAGCTGGTGTGACAGAATTTTTTTAAATAACATTTGTATAATAATAAAGGGTACACAATTTTCATGTTATTTTACACCTTACATTCACATTTCCAGTCTATTTCTGTCCTTGAAAAATATGAGACAATTCTGTAATATTAAACAGTAAACTTATGTTTTTTACCGTGTAAAACAGGTGTAATTATTTAACTAAAAGTGTAAATTGTCTTTACAGAAATGATGTATTCACTATATTAGGACACCTGACCTCATGTCAGCAGAGAACTTAGCAAATGGATCTGTACATTCATTCTATCTTTGCAGATGTGACATTAGCAATCAAAGTGACTTCTAATGGGCCACAGACTATACAGATGGCTCAGGGGGAGCGTGTTATGTTAGACTGCACCTACACGTCGACTCCAGACGACGTAGGCGAGCTTGACATCGAGTGGTCGGTTGTCAGCCCAGATACAACGAAAAAGGACCATATGGTAAGTCAGTACTTACAGAAAGAATAAATGAAAGCTCTACCTCCCTAGACACTGCTTTGTCCTCATTTTAAACGTTCTAGGCCTATTTAAAAATAGCTTTTGGTAGTCATGAGGGAGACTGTACGGTAGCCCGTAAAAGTATTTGGTCCCTCAAGATGCGCTTTTAAACAAGATGTGATCTGTACCGTATACAAGATTTCTGCATTTCTGTTGTGGTAAATTGCTGAATCTTTGACTGTTTTCTAGATCATATCATATACAGGTCGAAGGAAATATATCCTTGGTGAAAGTGCATTTATGAAAGGTGTGGATTTCACAGATGCAGACCCCGCCCAGGGCGAGGCATCTCTCTCGATATCCTCACTCGCAGCCTATCATGCTGGAACGTATCAGTGCAAAGTAAAGAAGACACCCGGTGTGGACAGTCGGAAGATCTCTCTGATCGTGATGGGTAATGAATCATGCATACTTCTACTCAAGTTAGCCGATACAGATTATGTGCATTCATTCATGAATCCTTATTCCATGGAACATGAAATAGAGAATGTCTAACATTCATATGAATTCTGAATGTAAAGGCCGAGGGTTTGTATTGGTAAATTGTATTTATTCTGTCTGTTGCAGTGAGGCCATCAGTACCCAAGTGTTGGGTGAATGGAGGAGAGGCTGTAGGTTTGCCTGTGTCACTGCACTGTAGCTCAGATCAGGGCTCTGCCCCCCTGCTATATTCGTGGAGGAGAGAGAGCGGTGGTCCCATTCCTTCAGATGCTGTTCAGTGTAAGTGCGACCCCTGCTGGTATTGTCTTATAACAACATGCTGCTCAAAACTGTCAAGAACTCCCTATGGTTTCATTTAGGCCATTTCATGTTTCCTGAAAACAAAAATATAAATAAATACACCATATAATGTAGCATCATTTATTTTAGCTTATTTTAACCACTTAAAAAACACTATTTTTAACCACTTATTTTAACCACACATTTTATGATCTATTGATTGACATATTTATTCATGTTTTTTTTATTTATCCTTGTCTGTTATTGCTGTCTTCACAAACTACTTTATTAATTTTCTGATATTTTTTGGTTTATTTTTTGTATTCTTGAATTGTGTATATGAAGATTAATTTATAGATAACAGATTTTTTTTGCCAAAAGTCATTTTATTGCGCATTCCAAGTAATAAAATAAAAACTGCAGATGGGTTGTTTTGATTAAGTAATATTAACTAAAAAAAATACAGCACAAAAAAGCACCATTACAATAAAAGACAATAATGCATGATATCATAATAAAAAACACGATTTTTAAATGTTTTTAAAAACTGACTTATGTGTTTTTGCAAATAAACTCTTCACTTCCTTTTTTCTCTGGAAGGAGTGTTGTAAAGCATTTTACTATATATCATACTGGATAAGGTTATGTATTCATAAGTTTATTTTTATTAGCGCTTTTTTCTCATTTAAAAATAATATGAAAGTGAGAAAGTAAAGAAAATACATACACATTATTTATATATACTCACATAGGCCTATGCATTATACATTTCGTATTATTAGAGAGTATGAAACACATGGTATTATTGAAAGTCTTACAAAAGATGAGCTTAAAGGTAAAACTGTGAAAATTAGATTTATTTTACTTATTCTTTTCAAATAAATGTATGTGGTATATACAATAGGTACACAGGAAGCTTGTTAAACAGTATTAAAAAGGTTTGCATGTCTAAAACAGAAAGTCATTTGTATGCTTAATTTGACTATAATATCACTTATATTTAAACATTTAAGCAACATTTAAGTTGTATTATAAAAAAATCTTTATAAAAAGTCGAGTTGTTCCAAACTTCTGACTGGTTTTGTGTATCACTAGATTCCCACACAGGAGAACTTCTTATCAATAACCACTCCATAAGCCACAGTGGTATCTACTCGTGTGAAGTCTCAAATGCAGTTGGAAAAGAAAGCTGCCGGATTGACCTTCAAGCTGTGAAGCGTAAGTGTACATGCACTCAAGCTGCCAATACAACACACACACATACACACAATGTTGATCAGAACTCCAGGATTTGTATTACTGATTATTCATAATCTTATAGTTCCTAACAGAGCTGGAGTCATCTCAGGCACTATTGTTGGATGTCTGCTGCTCATCACAACTGTGCTGTTGGTTATATGGCTCGTCGTCTTTAAATGTGATACTAAATGTGATAGAAACCGGCAGGATAAAGAGTTCTCCAATGAGATCAGGTGAAATATCACTTATTTTCATGGGTTATCAGCTCATTTGATGGTAATAAACCGATATTTCTGATGTCTTCTGTTCTGTCGTGTCTTTAAAGAGAGGACGCTCCTGCCCCTGAGAGTCGCCCTACCAGCCGTATCTCAAGCTTTCGCTCAGGTGTGGCCTACAGTCAAGTGGACCAATCCCAAAAAGAATACCCCCCTTCCATTAACACCAGTTACAGCACTGCAAAGTATGACAGCAGATTCGGCTATGCAGTGTGATAGTCAGTTTTAATAGTTGGTCACTTTGATATACGATTTGCTTATCAGAAAATCTTATTTTCTTAAATGATTAATACAATTCTTTGTTCAGTTTGAGATGATCAGTGTTGGGTAAATTACTCTGAAAAAGTAATTAATTACTAGTTACTCATTACATATTCAATAGTGTAATTAGATTACTGTCCAAATTACTCTGTCCAAAAAGTATTTAGTTACTCATTCGGCTACTAATTACTTTCTATATCCTACATCAACCTTGATTAGTTAAGTGATTCAAGGATAGACATGAAATAATATAATAATTAATAATAAATAATATTATTAACTGACCAAAGTATTACAAAGTTGATAATTATACATTAAATCACAGATTTTAAAGTAAGACTTTGAATTTTGATGTCAATTACACTATTGCACACGCATATATTTCACAAAGTATTTAGTTTAAGTACATCAAAAGTAACTGTAATTAAATTACAGAAAACATATGAGTAATCCCTTACTTTACTTTTTCAAGGGAAAAGTAATTAAAATACAGTAACTAATAACTAAGTAACTAGTTACACCCAACACTGGTGATGATGAACTTCCCTTCTAGTTTTTTTACATTTTCTGTATTTTGTCATGAAGTCTGGTGTTTTTATAGCTCCTGTATTTTTTGCCATGTATTTCTATGCTATTGTCTGTTAAGCAGATTTGTGACATTGACTAATTCTCCATTGTACAAATTGTGCATGTCGCCATTAAACCAAAAACTAAGAAATGTCCATGTCATGTGTAAACTTCTCTATATTTTCATGTCAAAAACAAAATAACGATTATTTGTCGATTGACTAAGTTGCAAAACAAGTGTAAAACAACAAGCAAACGTAACGCTTGAGGTTACTCATTAAACTCACCACTAGAGGACGTCACCGCGCACTGCGTCGATTTGGAAGGTGGGCGGGGGAGGAGCACATCTACTCTCTACTGCGCATGCGCGGGCATCTTCTCACGCTTTGCTTACCAGGCTGATATCTCTGTAGTATAGTCATCATGAAGGCTCTTAGAGGAATGGTGAGCGGAGCCGTGAACGAAATATCATCCGCCGTCACCGGGAGCAAACACTTCGCCGTTCGGGAAAATGTACTCGCCGTTACCCGTGACTACATATCACAGCCGAGATTAAGTGAGTTGTGCAGAAAGGCCCCTTATGAACAAACCCACCTTGATGTTTGAATGAATGTCACGCTGCGTTTTTACACCGCATACTGTAGAAATCACCAGCATGTTGCATTTTAGATGCAAACTCTTGTTATCTATCGTATGATTTCTGATATTGATGTTCATTCATGATCTGTGCAACCAGGTGAATTCACGGTCATGTGATAACAGCCTGCTTATTTGAAAGGCCGTTTTTTACTTATGCATACTGTTTACTTGTAATAACATGATCGTAATATATATTTATTAATGATCGTTTGGATTATTAGCACATCCGATGTCATGAATTTAACATGATGCTGGCTTCGTTCTGTGCAATGGAGGAAACGAATCGTGACCGCAGCATCCACAAATGCACCGATGACGTCACGTCGTGTTGAGATTGGCCTTTGGTTTTGAGGTTGCGTTTATGTTATGATTTAGATATTAAAACACCTGCATGACATGATTCTGTTGTTGTGTGCATATAGCATATAAAACCGTGGCTGGTGTGAATGGGCCTCTGGTGATCTTGGATCAAGTCAAGGTATTGAATTTATTTGTTTTTACTGCTGTTGATCTGGTTTTCATTTGTTTAAATGGACAGTTCATCCAAAACAAAGATTATGTCATTATAAATTCATCCTCATTTCATCAAAACATGTTTATCTTCCGCAGAACACAATAGAAGATATTTTAAGGAAGTTCCCAGTAGTTTTGTGTTTATACAATGGGAGCCGATGCTGTTTGGTTGCCATCATTCTTTATAAGATCTTTTGTGTTCTGCAGAAGAAAGTCATAAAGGTTTTGAATGAATTTATTTTTATGTTGAACTGTCCCACAACAGCACTTCCCTTCTATACACACATGAGCCATACAAATTTTCTGTTGATTTTGAAAGCATCAAATCATTTGTTTTATTTTAGCTGGACTGTGCCATTGGTCTTTGAGATAATATATTTCTTTTTAAATGTTTTTTAAGTAATTTAATAACATTTGTGCATCTGGTGCAGTTTCCCAGGTATGCTGAGATCGTCCACCTGACGCTGCCTGATGGCACCAAGAGGAGTGGACAAGTCCTGGAGGTCTCAGGCTCCAAAGCTGTGGTTCAGGTCAGAAAACAGGATCGTCCAAATGCACCCATTTGTTTTCTTTATTTTCTTAACAGTGTAATACACATTCCTCGTTGTTTCATTTTAGGTGTTTGAGGGCACATCTGGTATTGATGCCAAAAAAACCACATGTGAATTTACGGGGGACATTTTGCGCACACCCGTGTCTGAGGATATGCTGGGTGAGAATTACGCAAATAGTAAGAGCATGTGAAGTTTCAATATGTGTATTTGCTAAAACTGGAGGTTTGTTGCAGGTCGCGTCTTCAACGGATCGGGAAAGCCGATTGATCGGGGACCAGCAGTGCTGGCAGAAGATTACTTAGATATTATGGGTACATTCTTCTTCTTTACATCATGGACATTTGGATTTGATTGAAGTTTTTACACAAGCATGCTCATATGTTGATATTTTTATGCATTTATGTTCTTGTGTGCTGTTCGTCCTTTTTTCCTGTAGGTCAGCCAATTAATCCTCAGTGTCGTATTTATCCTGAGGAAATGATCCAGACTGGAATATCTGCCATTGATGGCATGAACAGTATTGCCAGAGGGCAGAAAATTCCTATTTTCTCTGCAGCTGGTCTGCCCCATAATGAGGTGACACCACACCACATCTGTCTTGTTTTCTATAATGTTTTTATCCTTCTTTGTCTCGTTGTCATGCGGTAAAACTTAAAGGGGTCAAATGACAAGACTAAAACAAATATTATCGTTTGTTTTAGATGTAATGTAATGTGTATACACGATTTCAGGTTCAAATCCTTTCATATACGATGTTATAAAGACTATAAACAAATAACCATATACATCAAACAGAGTTTGTGTGAGACTTTTACAATGAAAATATACTTAATGATGTACTGTATGTCTTTGTGAATTTCGATCGGATTGAATGGGGCGGTGTAGAACAAAAGCAATCCGATCAGGAGGAAAACATTATGCATGTAAATGCTTGAATCCAAATATTTTTTCAATCCAATTTAAAAATACCTTGTGCACATGCGTAGTGCAGTGATACGAGTCCGTATGCCTTATGTCAAATATAAAAAAAACAAGAAACTCACATCGAGAACTTGTTTTAGCCACTCAAATGCATGCGCATAATTAAGGGACTAGGGACACGCGCTGTATGTTCTGCTGGGCTTGTGTTTGTTCTTTTATAACATTGCATAAAGCAAAGAGAGACCATAGTATTATTCCAAAACTTAGTTTTCATTCCAAATTTGAAATTATGGATTATATTGACATCATACATCCATCCAGAGATGAAGTTTGAAGTGAGATGTTAGAAGTGCCCGCGACATTTAAAGTACATGAACGATCAGGAAGCTTTTTAACTGTTCTTGCGGTTGTTTCTTTCCAGCAGGTATACTGTTGTTCATCAGATGTTGATATTTGGGCTATACAAGGTCGTTTGAACTAGTTTTTGAATCGTTTTGAATAGCTATTGGACTGGATTTTAATACGCGAATCTGGCAACCCTAGCTGTGCACTTGCGCAGTAGTTCTGTTCGGAATCATATTGCATCCTTAAGGGGACACTGACATGATCTGCAATCAGATTGAATTCATTCAGATTGACCAAAATGGGTACATTTAAACCACTATGTTGCCACTATGTAACAAATTGTATCCTTTTCAGATTGCTGCACAGATCTGTCGTCAGGCAGGATTGGTGAAGAAGTCCAAAGATGTGATGGATTACAGTGAGGAAAATTTTGCCATTGTGTTTGCTGCCATGGGGGTGAGGAGATGTTCATTTTGATGTATGCCATTTATGTATCCATACTAGTGTGATATCTTCATGACAATAGCTATCTCTTTAGGTCAACATGGAGACTGCACGATTTTTCAAGTCAGATTTTGAAGAGAACGGATCCATGGACAATGTGTGCCTCTTTTTAAATTTGGCCAATGACCCCACGTAAGTATCCAGTCAGATGTTGTCAAACTTGAAAGTCCAGTGTGTACATTTTTGGAGGAGCCTATGAACGGAAATGCAATATAATAAACATAACTATGTCTTCAGAGGTGTATAAAGACCTCACATAATGAAGCGTAATGTTATTATTAATTTAGAATGAGGTATTGCTAACTACATACACCACGGGTCACCTTACATGGAATTCAGCATGTTTTTTCTACGGTAGCCCTACACGGACAAACTGCTCTACAGAGCACGTTTCGTAAATACGTTATCGCCTTCGGCAAAGAAGTGAAAATGCGACAACATCTTAGTTCTGTTTTGGGCACCATACTGCCTCGAAATGGAGGGGGAGGTGTGGAGTGAGCCGTTGGATGCAATTTACAACCTTACCACTAGTTTCCCGTAAAATTTCACACACTGGACCTTTATAGACAACGAATTCTGTTACCATTTGCTGACTGTTTATTTGATCATGTTGGATTGATTTGTGCTTCGGGTAAAATTGGATAAATGAACCAGAAATGATGGTTTGTTGTTGCAGGATTGAGCGCATCATCACCCCTCGTCTCGCACTCACCTCTGCTGAGTTTTTGGCCTATCAGTGTGAGAAGCACGTGTTGGTCATACTGACTGACATGAGCTCTTATGCCGAAGCTTTACGAGAGGTATGACATAATGCATAAAGGTTAGAAATGTGCTTGGATTGTGATGTTCCTGAAAAATGGTTGTAAAGAAATAAACAAAAACGATTTGCCTATTTGCATTATTGTTTGCATAGTTGCAAAATGGCGTGCATTAAATGAAAGTGCAAAAGGATAGTTAAATATTCCTCCCACAAAACAAATCAGAATTTGTCACATTTATTTAACCCCCATTTACGTCACCTTTTTTGTTTTAATTGGATAAATGTACTTGAAATATCACTTTCGTAAACTTGTATAAACCCTGTAACCCAAACATCGAGGTATAACAAACTCCTTACTCATTACATTAACCTCCATCATTTTCTTTAAGGTCTCTGCGGCTAGAGAAGAGGTGCCAGGCCGACGTGGTTTCCCAGGGTACATGTACACAGATCTGGCCACCATATACGAGAGAGCCGGACGCGTGGAGGGACGAAATGGCTCCATCACCCAAATCCCAATCCTCACTATGCCTAACGATGGCAAGCAAATATTTCTTTGCTCTTTTCATTCTTAAATCATAACTGGTGTGGGACTGGCTTTTTTTTACCCCTTTTACTTACCATCCACAGATATCACCCACCCTATTCCGGATTTAACTGGCTATATCACTGAGGGTCAAATCTATGTTGACAGACAACTTCACAACAGACAGGTGAGTCATGGAAGCGCTCTTACGGGCTGAGCTGTGCACGAGTTGTGTAGTACATTTTTGAATTCCATGTTGTTGTTGTTTTTTCAGATCTATCCACCTATCAATGTACTACCATCTTTGTCTCGATTGATGAAGTCAGCCATCGGCGAGGGGATGACACGCAAGGATCACTCTGATGTGTCTAACCAGCTGGTGAATATGGAGAACTTCAATTCTAAACCAACATTACCTTTAGTGTCCCAAATTGATATATAAGTGTTTTTTAAAGCTAAAGTGTGTAATTTCTTTGCAAAAAATAAAGCCATTCATAAATGTATTCCCCTTTCTCACTTTTGAGGAGAGGTATGAAAAAAAATACAATGTATATCGGAAAAATTAAACGATTTGTAGGATTTTGAATTTATGATTTACACGACCTTAAATGCAATATAATAAATTGTTTCGTTTTTAATAACCTTTACATTTCTATAGAAGGTTTTAATGCTGGAGTAAATATACAAAATAATCGTTCCATGTGTGTAAGAGAATGTCAGTCCCACATTTGTGATAATTGACACACTGGTAACCATAGCGACATTCTGGCATCTTGTAGCTGTGAATAATTACCCATTTGGTATTTGCTATTTTTGGCTAAAGAGTTGTTTTGTCCGTCAATTTAAACTAAACTACCGCTTATAGATGCGCTGTATTTTGTCTATACTCGGAAGGCTGCTTCACAGGGTGCTCTTTTATAGTGCTGCCATGAATGTTTTAATCAAACGTTTTTATTATGGTTGTCTGGTCTTAGATCATAAAGCTTGGCACAAAAATGGTCAGATGTGGTTGTTTGAGATTGTTTTTAGTCTTATAAACTGAAAGTTGATAACCCATGGCACCCATTCACTTCTATTGCATGGACACAAAACCAGTGCAAGAGAATGGGTTCCATTTAACAACATTCTTGTGGGTAAGAAAGAACGTCATACATGGCTTTTGAGAGTGGCTATACCCGTGTCAAAATGTGTGAAAAAAACCCACTTCTAGCACTGGTTTTTCTTGCATCTCGCAAAAACAGACAAAAACAAATCACTGATGGGGGTCATTAATAACTAGTTGTTACGTATGTGGCCATTAAGAATGAGCAGCATATGACAAAGCTTCTTTTTTGCAGTATGCATGCTATGCTATTGGAAAAGATGTGCAGGCAATGAAGGCAGTGGTTGGAGAGGAAGCACTGACGGCAGATGACTTGTTGTACCTGGAGTTCCTACAAAAGTTTGAGAAGAACTTTATATCACAGGGTAAGTCATGATATTAGGCCGCTTGTGGAATCAAAAAGGCCCTGGCCCTCATTTATCAAACGATCGCACGCCAGAAAACTGTGCCTACTTTTGCTTCCACGCAAAACTTGCCATTTATCAATATGGACTTGAGGGGTTACTAAGATCAAATCTCACGACAGGTCTCTGCTCGTGTAGGCAAGTTCTGAGATCAGGTGAAGGTCAGTGTACGCTTAACCCTTTTGATAAATGAAAATTAATAATGACAAATAAAAATGTTTGTCGTTTAGCGTATCAAATGTAAAAATAGATTCCAAAGTGATTTATAAAGCAGGTCTATTTTCTTTTCTAGCTTTATTATACGAACAATTAATTGTTGAATTGTGAAATTACAAGGTTAACGGGTGCTTTTTTGTAAAAAAACGGATGAGATTTTTGGCTAGCCTACTTCAAAGATAATTGACGACAATTAAAATTCACATTTAAAAGTAGAACATAAAAAACTACAATAATCAATATTAAAAGGCCTACAAGCAATGGGTAAGTACCTTATGTATTTGCAAGGTGAAAGCTTCTTTGTTTGACAAATAGGCATTCTAATGAAAACAGACTTTAATGTTTTTTAGTTCTGCAATGTTTATTTGTGCTTTGGTTAGGGATGGTCGTTTCGGTTAATTTCCCTAACCGACACTCATTATCCGAACATTAACCGTTAACCGATAAGATTTTAAGAACAAATTGGATTAAAAAAATAATAATTTTGTGTCTCATTTTGATGGCTGCGTCCTCCGGAGGTCGCTTTTGTCTGCTGCATACGCCTGCGTATGTGACATCCGGAGAACGCAGACTTCGAAATGAGAACACAGCTACAGTTGACGAGGGTCCGCGACACGTTAAAAAAACATTTATTTCACAGATTTATTTTAACATGCAAACAGCAACTCCTGCATTCACTTTTTATCACATTTTCACGAACCCGCTGCGTTTTGTACAATGGAGAAAAACTAAATTATGTGTATCCAAAGCATAAATTAAAGAGGCAAGAAAAAAAAAGAAAACACAGAAGAACCGGGAAAGTGTATTTCCATCAGAAAGTTTTCTCATCAAATAAAAATAGCAGGCCTACCCCAATCCAAAGCTTGGAGTTTTTATTTAATAAATTTACATGTTTACGTGTTGTGGTGCCAGTCTGGAGCTTGTTGAGAATCAGACCCGCGGCAGAAAACACCCTTTCAGAGGGTACGGATGTCCCGGGAAATTAGAAATAACGCCCCGGGAACGGTCAATGTGAGCATACTTAGCTTGGGTGTTTGTGAAAGTCGCCCCGCTGGGTCACAGCTCGAAGGTTGCCTGGCTTTGTGTGGCAGGCTCCAGACAGGTTTTTGGGGGCTGAAGACCGCTGGTTCTCGCCTCCGACAGATCTGAAGAGAGAACAATAAATGAAGCAAACATAAAACTACGTGTGCTTGATTTAAGCAGCCTGAAATGCTAATTTAGCAGCATTAGATTTAAACCCTTATCCTGTTTAAAAACATATCTGTCATCCGCCACAGACAATTTTTTCTTCACCTAAATGAAGATTAATGTAAAAACATTTAAATATTAACAATATATTATAATTGCACCGCAAAAATGATCAGTAATTTATTTCTACATTCGTTTTTACATTTACACAATAATGAAGGCCAACTCAAAAACGCTCTTCAAGGCTGAAGTCAGATTATAATTTTGTTTAAATACACAATACAACCAAAGTAATTTAAAACAGTAATACTGTCAGTATAAAAATAATTCTGAAAGAATAATAATTCGCGGTGATATTTATAAAACATAAATATCCAATAACAAATGCAAACCTGAGCTGGATTAGGTTCAGTAATTTGTTTCCAAACTGTTTTATACTTCCTTTGATTCCGCTTTTCAAGGTTAAAGTTTCAATTCTAAATCGGTTTGGCTGGATTACGTTTCTCCATGTCGCAAAATCTAGGGGCGAGGCGCCTACACCCAGAATTTATAGGGGCGTGATATTTATATTACGATCGATCTCAGCCGCAGCATTTATCAATATAGGATCATTTGTACGACGGAATTGGCCGCTGTAACAAATCTCCATAAAATGGAAGGAAGGAGTCGGGAACCGGAAGACATTTTAAACATTTAATAAAGTAATATAACAGCCGGCGGCCCCTCACGGACGACCGCCGGCGAACAAAACATAAATATAAATACAAATACAAACTTAACACAAGTTCGGGCCCGGTCCTCTCTCTTTGACGGTCCGGTCGCTCGTTCCTTTTATATGCTCCCAATCTCTTACGTGATTCGAGCCCGGTGTGCGCACAGCTGGTGCTTATTCACAATTACTCACCGGACTCGAACCACGGTCTCGCCCCGCCTACTCTACTACAGCCACAAACAAAAGTTTAATGAATAACATGTGAGCGTTGTCGTAAACAGATTTTTAAGCTCAGATGTATGCTGGTTTCAACGTTCGTTTGATAAATGAGGGCCATTTTGTCTTGTTTTTCTGTGTTATAAAATACAAAAGAGTAGTATGCATATATATAAGAAAATAGTAGTGTTCGTTGATAGTGTTTGGCTTAATTTATACTGTGCTACAGGTGCCTATGAGAACCGAACTGTGTTCGAAACTTTGGACATTGGCTGGCAGCTTCTGAGAATCTTCCCCAAGGAGATGCTGAAGAGGATTCCTCAAAGCACTCTGGCTGAGTTTTACCCTCGAGATTCCAAACATTAGTCCTGCTTTACGCAATGGGTTTGTCAAATGTTCGATACTCCTAGACGTTCCTCTCTCTCTCACTGCTTAAGTACACCTTTGCCTCAAAAGGTGTATTGATGGAATACAACGTTGTTTTTCATTGCTTGTTTATTGCTGCTTTCAGAAGTGATTGACTATGTAAGTGTCACTAAATAGTCAAGTAAATATTGTGAATATTGTCACTACACTGCAGTGAAAGTTCAGAGGTATATGTGTGTGTCAAGTGTTTCAAACGGTGTTCTGACAGAATGATGTGCAATGTGCCCAGCTTTTAACGGTAGTCTGTGATGTTTCTTTTAAACATTTAAGCGATTTAGTGTCCACCACAAAACTGCCTGATGTTATTTTATCAAAGTGCCAACTTTGAGCGTATAGTGTCTTCATGTGTTATATGGATTTGTCATTATAAACAATCCACTTTATATATATATATATTGACCATTATATATAATGTGAGGCGCAGGTTTAAATTGTTTGAATGGTTTAAAGGAATTTGAAAAGAGTTGTCCAATCTGATAGAATGCCTTTTTTGCTACTTTACTTTTTGCACTTTTGTTTCATGTTTGTTGAAGATGTCTGTATTACAACAATGTGTCATTATTCATAGTTGTGAAAACATATGAACATATGTTATTTATTGTTTCTATTTATTTTGGTGCCCTGAATTCTATGTATTGTGATTAATGTATAATGTTGTAATGCATGAATATTGTAAATGTGAATATGCTTTGTGAAATAAACCATAATGTGTATAAATTCAATTCAATTCAATTCAAGTTTATTTATATAGCGCTTTTCACAATGTGTATTGTTTCAAAGCAGCTTTACAGGGGCAAACAGGAAAAACAGAAAAGTTAAAACACAGCACAGTGCATGGTATTTATACAACGAGTAAGTTCATTCTAATAAATAACATCTAATTTCTAAATAAATAAATGAATGATCATGACAGTAACTGATGGTATACCTGTAATAATCAATTTAATTATACAGCCTTATTGGTATGGGTTCATGTATTTGATGGAAAACAATAATCCGTTTATTTTTTTTTATTTTATTATACACTAGAAGCACCTTAAATAAGACATCTCGTACCCAAACTGGCTCAGTTTCTGCAGCTTTGGCAGTGCCCCAAGATGAACTCCAAAAAAGCAGCTCTTCAACCCCAGGTTTCCTATAGTTCAAGTTTTCAGAATATTGCAAGCCAATTAGCCAGTGGACAGAGTTTGCAAAACCAGTATTCTTCATCATCTCATGGCGGTTCTGGGCTTCAGTCGGCAGGTGGTTTAAGCCAAATTGTTTCTCACCAGCGTGAAGGCAGTTCCAGTGGTCTTCTGTCATCTCCAGATGTCCCTAGTCCGCATACCCCAGAGTCTAATGTCAAGGTCAGTTCTTCACCCCTAATGGTTTCCAGCCAGGCCACCACTGCTCAAAGTTCCCCCATCCTTAACTCAGAGTGCTTAAATCCTTAAGCACTCTGGAGAGTTCTGGCCCTTTATTGGGAGTTTCGGGTTCTGCCACTAGCTTTTCTGGAGCCTCTACAGAGCATGTGTCGTCACCCTCAGAGATTTATCATCAGCCTGCTGGTGACAAAGGATCCCTCCGCATCCATGCTTTAGGTTCTGAGAGCAGCTTACCCCTTCAGTCGCCAGAAGCAGCAGTAAATGTGTACTCTTCAGAAAGCTTGTCTTCTAGTCCATCCATTGTGACCCAAGGCTCCACTTTTACTTCACAGGGCAGCCCTATAACAGCACAAGTGATAAGCTCCGGGCCAGTACTTGTAACCACACAGGAAGTGAGCAGCGGTTCCATTGGCTCCCCATCTCAAAGCATATCTAGCCAGTATTCACCTGGTACCCTGACACCTAGCAAGCTTGGTTCCTTGTCTCTGTCGGTTTCTAACCAGTCCACAAGTGATCAAAGCCAGTATATGTCTGGAGCTCCAAGCAGGTATGCTATGCCACTAGCAAGTTCTAGTCATTATGTCCCAGTGCAGACAGGAAGCAGCTCTAGGCACCTCTTTTCTCCAAAACCCCAAGGCACCTATGCTGTGTATGCCCCTTCATCTCCCTCAAAGTATCTAAATGTTGCAGCTACATCACCCCAAAGTGTTTCTTTCCAACCTGGAAGCGATCAGAATTTCCGTTGGACTGTTGCACAGGTTGGCACTCAAGCAGGAGAATCCAGTGAGCTTGTCTTCAACCATTAACAAGTGTAGCAAGCTCACATGGCAGTTCTGGTGTGCTTTTTGGTGCCTCTAGTCAATCGGCCTCACAGGGAATGAGTAGTGGTTTCAGTGGCTCCATGCAGTCTCTGGGTACATCAAGCCAGAATGTCCCCATTTCACCTACATTTTCCAAGTTGGGTTCCTCACGCCTAGTCAGTCCACAAGTGATCCGGGTTTGTATGGTACAGTTCCTTACACTTCACAGATTGGCTCTTGGCCTCATTCAGGAATCTCTAGTCAGTTTGTGCCATCCCAGGGAGCAAGTATCTCCTACAGGGGCTATTTTCCCCAGTCTCAATCTAGTTCTCCTAAATATTCATTAGGACACCCTAAACCCAACTCGCCCCAAACTGTTTCCAGACAATCAGCCAGTGTAAAAGGCTCTCATGGTAGTTCTGTTGATCCTTTAGGAGCCGTTAGTCAATTGGCCTCACATGGAATGAGTAGCAGTTTCCATGGATCTGCCCAAGCTCAGGGTACATTTAGCCAGCCTGCTCCCAGTTCACCCACAGTTTCCAAGTTTAGTCCCTCACGCAAAGTATTCAGACAGTCCAAAAGTGATCAGGATTTGTATGGTCAACTGTCGGCAACTTCAAAGTTTGGCTCTTTGCCTCAAAAGGGAACTTAACCACAACTTTCACAAGCATCAAGTGGCTTTACCAGTGGCTCATTTCCCCAGTCTCAAGGATCTTTGGGTCAATATGCTCCTGCATCACACGGTTTGGACTCTCAGGGAATGAGCAGCAGTTTCATTGGATCTGCTCAGGGATCATTTAGCAAGCCTGCTCCCAGTTCGCCTACAGTTTCCAAGTTTAGTTCCTCACGCCAAGTATACAGTCAGTCCACAAGTGATCAGGATTTGTATGGTCAACTGCCGGCAACATCACAGTTTGGCTCTTTGCCTCAAAAGGGAACTTCACCACAACTTTCACAAGCAGCAAGTGGCTTTAAAAGTGACCCACTAATGCAGTCTCAAGGATCTTTGGGTCAATATGCTCCTGCATCACACGGTTTGGACTCACAGGGAATGAGCAGCAGTTTCAGTGGATCTGCTCAGGGATCATTTAGCAAGCCTGCTCCCAGTTCGCCTACAGTTTCCAGGTTTAGTTCCTCACGCCAAGTATACAGTCAGTCCACAAGTGATCAGGATTTGTATGGTCAACTGACAGCAACCTCACAGTTTGGCTTTTCAGCCTCAAAAGGGAACTTCACCACAACTTTCACCAGCAGCAAGTGGCTTTAACAGTGGCTCACTAATGCAGTCTCAAGGATCTTTGGGTCAATATGCCCCTGCATCACCCTCAAAATACGTAAATGCTCCCCTGGCATCACAAAGTTTTGCCTCACAGGGAATGAGAAGCAGTTTCAGTGGATCTGCTCAGGGATCATTTAGCAAGCCTGCTCCCAGTTCGCCTACAGTTTCCAAGTTTAGTTCCTCACGCCAAGTATACAGTCAGTCCACAAGTGATCAGGATTTGTATGGTCAACTGACAGCAACCTTACAGTTTGGTTCTCAGCCTCAAAAGGGAACTTCACCGCAACTTTCACCAGCAGCAAGTGGCTTTAACAGTGGCTCACTAATGCAGTCTCAAGGATCTTTGGGTCAATATGCCCCTGCATCACCCTCAAAATACGTAAATGCTCCCCTGGCATCACAAAGTTTTGCCTCACAGGGAATGAGCAGCAGTTTCAGTGGATCTGCTCAGGGATCATTTAGCAAGCCTGCTCCCAGTTCGCCTACAGTTTCCAAGTTTAGTTCCTCACGCCAAGTATACAGTCAGTCCACAAGTGATCAGGATTTGTATGGTCAACTGTCGGCAACCTCACAGTTTGGTTCTCAGCCTCAAAAGGGAACTTCACCACAACTTTCACCAGCAGCAAGTGGCTTTAACAGTGGCTCACTAATGCAGTCTCAAGGATCTTTGGGTCAATATGCCCCTGCATCACCCTCAAAATACGTAAATGCTCCCCTGGCATCACAAAGTTTTGCCTCACAGGGAATGAGCAGCAGTTTCAGTGGATCTGCTCAGGGATCATTTAGCAAGCCTGCTCCCAGTTCGCCTACAGTTTCCAAGTTTAGTTCCTCACGCCAAGTATACAGTCAGTCCACAAGTGATCAGGATTTGTATGGTCAACTGTCGGCAACATCACAGTTTGGCTCTCATCCTCAAAAGGGAACTTCACCACAACTTTCACAAGCAGCAAGTGGCTTTACCAGTGGCTCATCTCCCCAGTCTCAAGGATCTTTGGGTCAATATGCCCCTGCATCCCTCTCAAAATACATAACTGCTCCACTGGCATCACAAGGTTTTGCCACCCGGTCTGCTACTGCGAGTTCACGTAGAGGGCTTACTTCTACGTTCCTAGGTGGAAGTCAGTCAGGATCTTCTCTCACCTTACAAGGAACTGGCTCATCGTCCATGCCTAAACGTACCACGAGTCAGTTTGTCTCTGGGTCTCCTTCCCAACATTCAAGCACGTCCTTGTCCTCAACCCAGAGCATTAATGGGCAGTATAGCCCAGCATCTCAATGGGTGTTCTCAGTGTCCCAGAGTCCACAAAGGGAACCATCAGTGTCTAGTTGGACCCAAGGCCTTCAGTCCTCAGATGCAGCTTTGTCACAGAGAAACCTCCAGTTTCAAAGCTCTCGGGTGCACAGCAGGTTCTCGTCCCAATTGTCAGCAAGAGACTCTGCCAACCAAAGTAATCCTCAGGCACTTTCCAAAGGATCTGGCCAATTGGTTTCCTCACCTGGGAGCAGTGGCAGCTACAGTGGCATCTCTCTCCAGTCTCCAAGCACCTCAAGTCGGTATCCCCTTGGTTCCCCTGGATATGTCAAGCTTGGTTCAAATCTTGATTCTAGCCAGTCTGGCACAGGTCAGAGCTCGAGCCTGTATGGCTCAAATCTCCAGACAGGGTCTGGCGCTCAACATTCTTCCAGTAGTTATGCATCTCTGCAGGGAGGTAGCAGTGCTGTTGTTGGCCCCTCAAGCCAATATGGCTCTGTGTTTTCACCCCTGGATGCAAAAGCTGGGTTGTATTTAAGCCGACCTTCTGCGGCTAGTTTTACCCAAGGCATCCAGACTTCTAAAACCGCTTCATCCCGGAGCACCTCAAGTGCCCAGATGTCTAGTGGGTTCTCTTCTTCCCTGTCTGCATTGAGCCAGAATGTTGCACCTGTTGCCCAGAGTGGTCCGATGTCTGCTGTTTGGAGAAGCCAGAGTCCATCAAGGCTATCTTCATCTTTTCAAGCTCCCTCTGCCTCAACAATCGGAGGCCAAATGTCTGAACGCTTTACTTCACACAATGCTGCCGATTCCAGTTTGCCTTCCTCTTCA
Organism: Triplophysa dalaica; assembly: GCF_015846415.1. Classification (NCBI taxonomy): domain Eukaryota; kingdom Metazoa; phylum Chordata; class Actinopteri; order Cypriniformes; family Nemacheilidae; genus Triplophysa; species Triplophysa dalaica. The sequence goes on from NC_079563.1 coordinate 8,573,558, forward strand.
GGTTTGAGTGCCAAACTGTCTTCTAAGGTGTTCTCTGGTTCCTCTCTGCGTAAGACTGCTCAGACTCTGTGAATATGGGTACCAGTAACAAAACAATGAGGGCAACGTTTCAGTGGCTAATACTCCTTTCCAGATGTTTTCTGTTAACTATGGCCTCAATGCTTCAGTTGCCAGTCAAAAAAATCTAGTTCACCTGGATGATGTTACTGTCAATGGCTAAATGTCATTGCTACAAATGTTTTCAAAAGATGTAAATGTGATTTTAAAATAAATATTTTTGCAACAAAGCTTTTTTCTTGTGGGGTTTCTTAAAGACTTTCCATTACCTTTATTATGTAACTCTTGCCTCCCTTAACATGCTCATTGTTTTTATTGGTAGCATTTAAAGGGTTTCCTTCCTAGACTAACTTTGTATAAAAACATGGACTACGATCAAAGTGTTTAATTCTGCTTTTTCCTCATGCTAAATGCTACCTTTATAGGATGTTTTTTTTAATCAAAAACTCTAGTTAGTCTCAGGATTTGGGAATGAATCTGCACCAAACATCTCAAGCTTTTCACTGCCTCAATGTCAAAAGAATTTAGTTTAACGTGTCTGTTCAACTAAACCGAAGTCAATTAATTTGTGCTGGAATACATCAATGTGCACAGATTTTTTTATTTAAAGCAACATTGTTTTTCCATTTTTCTATTTGAATCATTTAAATTGTCAGCATTTTATCATATTTGATATCGGCACCATACTGTCCAATGCATTATTACTATAACATTACCCTCACTAGACAAAATTGAAGAACATATAGGATATGTTTAAACTCATTTTTATCTAGTGAGGGTAATGTTGTCATATGCATAAAATGGTTTATAACCATTTCCAGTAATAGGCTAATAAGGTTTAAAGATTGTCTATTTTTGACCAGCAGGTGGATTTATTACTTTTTTTATAAAATGCACTAAAAAGATATGTCTGATTTGTCCCAATGCTGCTATGACTAACACAAACTATTGATTAAATATTACTGCATGCTACTCAGACTTAAATAAGTGTGATCAAATTTTGGCTATTTTTAATCTGACATTATTACATTACTAAGTTAAACATTCTGAAATACTGTTTATGCCACATTCCTTGTTGTGAACTGTTTTGTGTGTGTGAATCATTTATTTTATCGTGATTTTAATTGACTATGTGATTTGTGTTTTTAGATAGATTTTATTTGAAGTTTTGAAAAGGTTCATTCAGTATACATTTAGTATATACCTTGTGGAGTTTTGAAATTGGATGTAAGAAATAGAAATACACCTTGTCATTTTATTTGAACATACCATACATTATTCCTTGATAACCGGTAAGTTAACTTCAAATACAGGACGGCTAACCATTTAGAACGAGGAATTTACTTATTCTTGCACACTCAACCTTCCTTTTTGTTTCACAGGTGAACTGTGTCAGAGGCAATTAGTCATTCAGTTAATCACATGAGCTGACTGAACTCTTGGCAGCCTATAAAAGACATCTACACATCAGCTAAGACGTGTACCTGGATTTGTGGTTGTGGTTGTATGAGTGGAAAGTTGGCTAAAAAGATTGTTTGGCAACCACACACAGCATTCCTGTCATGGATCAAGGGCTGAAAATGTGTGTTTTCAAATATGCTTTTAAATGGTATTGCATATATTTAATGAATGATCCTAAAATGGTTTTGTTTCACTTTTAGGCTCCCTTTACTAGCCGTTCTCCTAATAACTTGGAGATGTGCTTTTGGGTTTCCAGGTACTGTAATCTACATCTAATTTGGGCAAGTAGTAATCAAATGTAATCATTCTGTTTTTGTAAATCCTTGTTATTGTTTTATTTTCTAGGTGGGGTTTACTCAAAAACAAATCTCCGGTGGGGTCAGGCTTCACATAATGCTTTTGCACCCCGTGCAGTCCAGTCATCTCAGTCAGAATATCCAGTGACTGGGAGCATTTCTGTTGACGAAGTGGGCTCTAGTGTGACCATTGACAGAAGTCAGAAAAGCACGTCCAGGTTTTCTAATCCACGCCAGTATGTCAAGGGTGGTTTTTCCAGCAGCCATGAGACATCTCGTACCCAAACTGGCTCAGTTTCTGCAGCTTTGGCAGTGCCCCAAGATGAACTCCAAAAAAGCAGTTTGACATCTCTTCAACCCCAGGTTTCCTATAGTTCAAGTTTTCAGAATATTGCAAGCCAATTAGCCAGTGGACAGAGTTTGCAAAACCAGTATTCTTCCTCATCTCATGGCGGTTCTGGGCTTCAGTCGGCAGGTGGTTTAAGCCAAATTGTTTCTCACCAGCGTGAAGGCAGTTCCAGTGGTCTTCTGTCATCTCCAGATGTCCCTAGTCCGCATACCACAGAGTCTAATGTCAAGGTCAGTTCTTCACCCCTAATGGTTTCCAGCCAGGCCACCACTGCTCAAAGTTCCCCCATCCTTAACATGTCTAGCACTCTGGAGAGTTCTGGCCCTTTATTGGGAGTTTCGGGTTCTGCCACTAGCTTTTCTGGAGCCTCTACAGAGCATGTGTCGTCACCCTCAGAGATTTATCATCAGCCTGCTGGTGACAAAGGATCCCTCCGCATCCATGCTTTAGGTTCTGAGAGCAGCTTACCCCTTCAGTCGCCAGAAGCAGCAGTAAATGTGTACTCTTCAGAAAGCTTGTCTTCTAGTCCATCCATTGTGACCCAAGGCTCCACTTTTACTTCACAGGGCAGCCCTATAACAGCACAAGTGATAAGCTCCGGGCCAGTACTTGTAACCACACAGGAAGTGAGCAGCGGTTCCATTGGCTCCCCATCTCAAAGCATATCTAGCCAGTATTCACCTGGTACCCTGACACCTAGCAAGCTTGGTTCCTTGTCTCTGTCGGTTTCTAACCAGTCCACAAGTGATCAAAGCCAGTATATGTCTGGAGCTCCAAGCAGGTATGCTATGCCACTAGCAAGTTCTAGTCATTATGTCCCAGTGCAGACAGGAAGCAGCTCTAGGCACCTCTTTTCTCCAAAACCCCAAGGCACCTATGCTGTGTATGCCCCTTCATCTCCCTCAAAGTATCTAAATGTTGCAGCTACATCACCCCAAAGTGTTTCTTTCCAATCTGGAAGCGATCAGGATTTCCGTTGGACTGTTGCACAGGTTGGCACTAAAGCAGCAGAATCCAGTGAGTTTATGCCTTCCCAGGGAGGAAGCAGCTCTTTCAGTGGTGCACTTTCCCATCCTCAATCTAGCGGTTTCAGTGGCTCCATGCAGTCTCTGGGTACATCAAGCCAGAATGTCCCCATTTCACCTACATTTTCCAAGTTTGGTTCCTCACGCCTAGTTTCTAGTCAGTCCACAAGTGATCCGGGTTTGTATGGAACAGTTCCTTCCACCTCACAGATTGGCTCTTGGCCTCAATCAGGACTCTCTAGTCAGTTTGTGCCTTCCCAGGGAGCAAGTAGCTCCTACAGTGGCTCTTTTCCCCAGTCTCAATCTAGTTCTCCTAAATATTCATTAGGACACCCTAAACCCAACTCGCCCCAAACTGTTTCCAGACAATCAGCCAGTGTAAAAGGCTCTAATGGTAGTTCTGTTGATCCTTTAGGAGCCGTTAGTCAATTGGCCTCACATGGAATGAGTAGCAGTTTCCGTGGGTCTGCCCTAGCTCAGGGTACATTTAGCCAGCCTGCTCCCAGTTCACCCACAGATTCCAAGTTTAGTTCCTCACGCCAAGTATTCAGTCAGTCCACAAGTGATCAGGATTTGTATGGTCAACTGACAGCAACCTCACAGTTTGGCTCTCAGCCTCAAAAGGGAACTTCACCACAACTTTCACAAGCCGCAAGTGGCTTTAACAGTGGCTCACTCATGCAGTCTCAAGGATCTTTGGGTCAATATGCTCCTGCATCACACGGTTTGGACTCACAGGGAATGAGCAGCAGTTTCAGTGGATCTGCTCAGGGATCATTTAGCAAGCCTGCTCCCAGTTCGCCTACAGTTTCCAAGTTTAGTTCCTCACGCCAAGTATACAGTCAGTCCACAAGTGATCAGAATTTGTATGGTCAACTGCCGGCAACATCACAGTTTGGCTCTCAGCCTCAAAAGGGAACTTCACCACAACTTTCACAAGCAGCAAGTGGCTTTAAAAGTGACCATCTAATGCAGTCTCAAGGATCTTTGGGTCAATATGCCCCTGCATCACCCTCAAAATACGTAAATGCTCCCCTGGCATCACAAAGTTTTGCCTCACAGGGAATGAGCAGCAGTTTCAGTGGATCTGCTCAGGGATCATTTAGCAAGCCTGCTCCCAGTTCGCCTACAGTTTCCAAGTTTAGTTCCTCACGCCAAGTATACAGTCAGTCCACAAGTGATCAGGATTTGTATGGTCAACTGCCGGCAACATCACAGTTTGGCTCTCAGCCTCAAAAGGGAACTTCACCACAACTTTCGCAAGTGGCTTTAAAAGTGGCCATCTAATGCAGTCTCAAGGATCTTTGGGTCAATATGCTCCTGCATCACACGGTTTGGACTCACAAGGAATGAGCAGCAGTTTCAGTGGATCTGCTCAGGGATCTTTTAGCAAGCCTTCTCCCAGTTCGCCTACAGTTTCCAGGTTTAGTTCCTCAAGCCAAGTATACAGTCAGTCCACAAGTGATCAGGATTTGTATGGTCAACTGTCGGCAACATCACAGTTTGGCTCTCATCCTCAAAAGGGAACTTCACCACAACTTTCACAAGCAGCAAGTGGCTTTACCAGTGGCTCATTTCCCCAGTCTCAAGGATCTTTGGGTCAATATGCCCCTGCATCCCTCTCAAAATACATAACTGCTCCACTGGCATCACAAGGTTTTGCCACCCGGTCTGCTACTGCGAGTTCACGTAGAGGCCTTACTTCTACGTTCCTAGGTGGAAGTCAGTCAGGATCTTCTCTCACCTTACAAGGAACAGGCTCATCGTCCATGCCTCAACGTACCACGAGTCAGTTTGTCTCTGGGTCTCCTTCCCAACATTCAAGCACGTCCTTGTCCTCAACCCAGAGCATTAATGGGCAGTATAGCCCAGCATCTCAATGGGTGTTCTCAGTGTCCCAGAGTCCACAAAGGGAACCATCAGTGTCTAGTTGGACCCAAGGCCTTCAGTCCTCAGATGCAGCTTTGTCACAGGGAAACCTCCAGTTTCAAAGCTCTCGGGTGCACAGCAGGTTCTCGTCCCAATTGTCAGCAAGAGACTCTGCCAACCAAAGTAATCCTCAGGCACTTTCCAAAGGATCTGGCCAATTGGTTTCCTCACCTGGGAGCAGTGGCAGCTACAGTGGCATCTCTCTCCAGTCTCCAAGCACCTCAAGTCGGTATCCCCTTGGTTCCCCTGGATATGTCAAGCTTGGTTCAAATCTTGATTCTAGCCAGTCTGGCACAGGTCAGAGCTCGAGCCTGTATGGCTCAAATCTCCAGACAGGGTCTGGCGCTCAACATTCTTCCAGTAGTTATGCATCTCTGCAGGGAGGTAGCAGTGCTGTTGTTGGCCCCTCAAGCCAATATGGCTCTGTGTTTTCACCCCTGGATGCAAAAGCTGGGTTGTATTTAAGCCGACCTTCTGCGGCTAGTTTGACCCAAGGCATCCAGACTTCTAAAACCGCTTCATCCCGGAGCACCTCAAGTGCCCAGATGTCTAGTGGGTTCTCTTCTTCCCTGTCTGCATTGAGCCAGAATGTTGCACCTGTTGCCCAGAGTGGTCCGATGTCTGCTGTTTGGAGAAGCCAGAGTCCATCAAGGCTATCTTCATCTTTTCAAGCTCCCTCTGCCTCAACAATCGGAGGCCAAATGTCTGAACGCTTTACTTCACACAATGCTGCCGATTCCAGTTTGCCTTCCTCTTCAGGTTTGAGTGCCAAACTGTCTTCTAAGGTGTTCTCTGGTTCCTCTCTGCGTAAGACTGCTCAGACTCTGTGAATATGGGTACCAGTAACAAAACAATGAGGGCAACGTTTCAGTGGCTAATACTCCTTTCCAGATGTTTTCTGTTAACTATGGCCTCAATGCTTCAGTTGCCAGTCAAAAAAATCTAGTTCACCTGGATGATATTACTGTCAATGGCTAAATGTCATTGCTACAAATGTTTTCAAAAGATGTAAATGTGATTTTAAAATAAATATTTTTGCAACAAAGCTTTTTTCTTGTGGGGTTTCTTAAAGACTTTCCATTACCTTTATTATGTAACTCTTGCCTCCCTTAACATGCTCATTGTTTTTATTGGTAGCATTTAAAGGGTTTCCTTCCTAGACTAACTTTGTATACAAACATGGACTACGATCAAAGTGTTTAATTCTGCTTTTTCCTCATGCTAAATGCTACCTTTATAGGATGTTTTTTTTTTATCAAAAACTCTAGTTAGTCTCAGGATTTGGGAATGAATCTGCACCAAACATCTCAAGCTTTTCACTGCCTCAATGTCAAAAGAATTTAGTTTAACGTGTCTGTTCAACTAAACCGAAGTCAATTAATTTGTGCTGGAATACATCAATGTGCACAGTTTTTTTATTTAAAGCAACATTGTTTTTCCATTTTTCTATTTGAATCATTTAAATTGTCAGCATTTTATCATATTTGATATCGGCACCATACTGTCCAATGCATTATTACTATAACATTACCCTCACTAGAGAAAATTGAAGAACATATAGGATATGTTTAAACTCATTTTTATCTAGTGAGGGTAATGTTGTCATATGCATAAAATGGTTTATAACCATTTCCAGTAATAGGCTAATAAAGTTTAAAGATTGTCTATTTTTGACCAGCAGGTGGATTTATTACCTTTTTTATAAAATGCACTAAAAAGATATGTCTGATTTGTCCCAATGCTGCTATGACTAACACAAACTATTGATTAAATATTACTGCATGCTACTCAGACTTAAATAAGTGTGATCAAATTTTGGCTATTTTTAATCTGACATTATTACATTACTAAGTTAAACATTCTGAAATACTGTTTATGCCACATTCCTTGTTGTGAACTGTTTTGTGTGTGTGAATCATTTATTTTATCGTGATTTTAATTGACTATGTGATTTGTGTTTTTAGATAGATTTTATTTGAAGTTTTGAAAAGGTTCATTCAGTATACATTTAGTATATACCTTGTGGAGTTTTGAAATTGGATGTAAGAAATAGAAATACACCTTGTCATTTTATTTGAACATACCATACATTATTCCTTGATAACCGGTAAGTTAACTTCAAATACAGGACGACTAACCATTTAGAACGAGGAATTTACTTATTCTTGCACACTCAACCTTCCTTTTTGTTTCACAGGTGAACTATGTCAGAGGCAATTAGTCATTCAGTTAATCACATGAGCTGACTGAACTCTTGGCAGCCTATAAAAGACATCTACACATCAGCTAAGACGTGTACCTGGACTTGTGGTTGTGGTTGTGGTTGTATGAGTGGAAAGTTGGCTAAAAAGATTGTTTGGCAACCACACACAGCATTCCTGTCATGGATCAAGGGCTGAAAATGTGTGTTTTCAAATATGCTTTTAAATGGTATTGCATATATTTAATGAATGATCCTAAAATGGTTTTGTTTCACTTTTAGGCTCCCTTTACTAGCCGTTCTCCTAATAACTTGGAGATGTGCTTTTGGGTTTCCAGGTACTGTAATCTACATCTAATTTGGGCAAGTAGTAATCAAATGTAATCATTCTGTTTTTGTAAATCCTTGTTATTGTTTTATTTTCTAGGTGGGGTTTACTCAAAAACAAATCTCCGGTGGGGTCAGGCTTCACATAATGCTTTTGCACCCCGTGCAGTCCAGTCATCTCAGTCAGAATATCCAGTGACTGGGAGCATTTCTGTTGACGAAGTGGGCTCTAGTGTGACCATTGACAGAAGTCAGAAAAGCACGTCCAGGTTTTCTAATCCACGCCAGTATGTCAAGGGTGGTTTTTCCAGCAGCCATGAGACATCTCGTACCCAAACTGGCTCAGTTTCTGCAGCTTTGGCAGTGCCCCAAGATGAACTCCAAAAAAGCAGTTTGACATCTCTTCAACCCCAGGTGTCCTATAGTTCAAGTTTTCAGAATATTGCAAGCCAATTAGCCAGTGGACAGAGTTTGCAAAACCAGTATTCTTCCTCATCTCATGGCGGTTCTGGGCTTCAGTCGGCAGGTGGTTTAAGCCAAATTGTTTCTCACCAGCGTGAAGGCAGTTCCAGTGGTCTTCTGTCATCTCCAGATGTCCCTAGTCCGCATACCACAGAGTCTAATGTCAAGGTCAGTTCTTCACCCCTAATGGTTTCCAGCCAGGCCACCACTGCTCAAAGTTCCCCCATCCTTAACATGTCTAGCACTCTGGAGAGTTCTGGCCCTTTATTGGGAGTTTCGGGTTCTGCCACTAGCTTTTCTGGAGCCTCTACAGAGCATGTGTCGTCACCCTCAGAGATTTATCATCAGCCTGCTGGTGACAAAGGATCCCTCCGCATCCATGCTTTAGGTTCTGAAAGCAGCTTACCCCTTCAGTCGCCAGAAGCAGCAGTAAATGTGTACTCTTCAGAAAGCTTGTCTTCTAGTCCATCCATTGTGACCCAAGGCTCCACTTTTACTTCACAGGGCAGCCCTATAACAGCACAAGTGATAAGCTCCGGGCCAGTACTTGTAACCACACAGGAAGTGAGCAGCGGTTCCATTGGCTCCCCATCTCAAAGCATATCTAGCCAGTATTCACCTGGTACCCTGACACCTAGCAAGCTTGGTTCCTTGTCTCTGTCGGTTTCTAACCAGTCCACAAGTGATCAAAGCCAGTATATGTCTGGAGCTCCAAGCAGGTATGCTATGCCACTAGCAAGTTCTAGTCATTATGTCCCAGTGCAGACAGGAAGCAGCTCTAGGCACCTCTTTTCTCCAAAACCCCAAGGCACCTATGCTGTGTATGCCCCTTCATCTCCCTCAAAGAATCTAAATGTTGCAGCTACATCACCCCAAAGTGTTTCTTTCCAATCTGGAAGCGATCAGGATTTCCGTTGGACTGTTGCACAGGTTGGCACTAAAGCAGCAGAATCCAGTGAGTTTATGCCTTCCCAGGGAGGAAGCAGCTCTTTCAGTGGTGCACTTTCCCATCCTCAATCTAGCGGTTTCAGTGGCTCCATGCAGTCTCTGGGTACATCAAGCCAGAATGTCCCCATTTCACCTACATTTTCCAAGTTTGGTTCCTCACGCCTAGTTTCTAGTCAGTCCACAAGTGATCCGGGTTTGTATGGAACAGTTCCTTCCACCTCACAGATTGGCTCTTGGCCTCAATCAGGACTCTCTAGTCAGTTTGTGCCTTCCCAGGGAGCAAGTAGCTCCTACAGTGGCTCTTTTCCCCAGTCTCAATCTAGTTCTCCTAAATATTCATTAGGACACCCTAAACCCAACTCGCCCCAAACTGTTTCCAGACAATCAGCCAGTGTAAAAGGCTCTAATGGTAGTTCTCTTGATCCTTTAGGAGCCGTTAGTCAATTGGCCTCACATGGAATGAGTAGCAGTTTCCGTGGGTCTGCCCTAGCTCAGGGTACATTTAGCCAGCCTGCTCCCAGTTCACCCACAGATTCCAAGTTTAGTTCCTCACGCCAAGTATTCAGTCAGTCCACAAGTGATCAGGATTTGTATGGTCAACTGACAACAACCTCACAGTTTGGCTCTCAGCCTCAAAAGGGAACTTCACCACAACTTTCACATGCCGCAAGTGGCTTTAACAGTGGCTCACTCATGCAGTCTCAAGGATCTTTGGGTCAATATGCTCCTGCATCACACGGTTTGGACTCACAGGGAATGAGCAGCAGTTTCAGTGGATCTGCTCAGGGATCATTTAGCAAGCCTGCTCCCAGTTCGCCTACAGTTTCCAAGTTTAGTTCCTCACGCCAAGTATACAGTCAGTCCACAAGTGATCAGAATTTGTATGGTCAACTGCCGGCAACATCACAGTTTGGCTCTCAGCCTCAAAAGGGAACTTCACCACAACTTTCACAAGCAGCAAGTGGCTTTAAAAGTGGCCATCTAATGCGGTCTCAAGGATCTTTGGGTCAATATGCCCCTGCATCACCCTCAAAATACGTAAATGCTCCCCTGGCATCACAAAGTTTTGCCTCACAGGGAATGAGCAGCAGTTTCAGTGGATCTGCTCAAGGATCATTGAGCAAGCCTGCTCCCAGTTCGCCTACAGTTTCCAAGTTTAGTTCCTCACGCCAAGTATACAGTCAGTCCACAAGTGATCAGGATTTGTATGGTCAACTGCCGGCAACATCACAGTTTGGCTCTCAGCCTCAAAAGGGAACTTCACCACAACTTTCACAAGCCGCAAGTGGCTTTAACAGTGGCTCACTAATGCAGTCTCAAGGATCTTTGGGTCAATATGCCCCTGCATCACCCTCAAAATACGTAAATGCTCCCCTGGCATCACAAAGTTTTGCCTCACAGGGAATGAGCAGCAGTTTCAGTGGATCTGCTCAAGGATCATTTAGCAAGCCTGCTCCCAGTTCGCCTACAGTTTCCAAGTTTAGTTCCTCACGCCAAGTATACAGTCAGTCCACAAGTGATCAGGATTTGTATGGTCAACTGCCGGCAAAATCACAGTTTGGCTCTCAGCCTCAAAAGGGAACTTCACCACAACTTTCACAAGCAGCAAGTGGCTTTAAAAGTGGCCATCTAATGCAGTCTCAAGGATCTTTGGGTCAATATGCTCCTGCATCACACGGTTTGGACTCACAGGGAATGAGCAGCAGTTTCAGTGGATCTGCTCAGGGATCATTTAGCAAGCCTGCTCCCAGTTCGCCTACAGTTTCCAAGTTTAGTTCCTCACGCCAAGTATACAGTCAGTCCACAAGTGATCAGGATTTGTATGGTCAACTGCCGGCAACAACACAGTTTGGCTCTCAGCCTCAAAAGGGAACTTCACCACAACTTTCACAAGCAGCAAGTGGCTTTAAAAGTGGCCATCTAATGCAGTCTCAAGGATCTTTGGGTCAATATGCTCCTGCATCACACGGTTTGGACTCACAAGGAATGAGCAGCAGTTTCAGTGGATCTGCTCAGGGATCTTTTAGCAAGCCTTCTCCCAGTTCGCCTACAGTTTCCAGGTTTAGTTCCTCACGCCAAGTATACAGTCAGTCCACAAGTGATCAGGATTTGTATGGTCAACTGACAGCAACCTCACAGTTTGGTTCTCAGCCTCAAAAGGGAACTTCACCACAACTTTCACCAGCAGCAAGTGGCTTTAACAGTGGCTCACTAATGCAGTCTCAAGGATCTTTGGGTCAATATGCCCCTGCATCACCCTCAAAATACGTAAATGCTCCCCTGGCATCACAAAGTTTTGCCTCACAGGGAATGAGCAGCAGTTTCAGTGGATCTGCTCAGGGATCATTTAGCAAGCCTGCTCCCAGTTCGCCTACAGTTTCCAAGTTTAGTTCCTCACGCCAAGTATACAGTCAGTCCACAAGTGATCAGGATTTGTATGGTCAACTGTCGGCAACATCACAGTTTGGCTCTCAGCCTCAAAAGGGAACTTCACCACAACTTTCACAAGCAGCAAGTGGCTTTAAAAGTGGCCATCTAATGCAGTCTCAAGGATCTTTGGGTCAATATGCCCCTGCATCACCCTCAAAATACGTAAATGCTCCCCTGGCATCACAAAGTTTTGCCTCACAGGGAATGAGCAGCAGTTTCAGTGGATCTGCTCAGGGATCATTTAGCAAGCCTGCTCCCAGTTCGCCTACAGTTTCCAAGTTTAGTTCCTCACGCCAAGTATACAGTCAGTCCACAAGTGATCAGGATTTGTATGGTCAACTGTCGGCAACATCACAGTTTGGCTCTCATCCTCAAAAGGGAACTTCACCACAACTTTCACAAGCAGCAAGTGGCTTTACCAGTGGCTCATTTCCCCAGTCTCAAGGATCTTTGGGTCAATATGCCCCTGCATCCCTCTCAAAATACATAACTGCTCCACTGGCATCACAAGGTTTTGCCACCCGGTCTGCTACTGCGAGTTCACGTAGAGGCCTTACTTCTACGTTCCTAGGTGGAAGTCAGTCAGGATCTTCTCTCACCTTACAAGGAACAGGCTCATCGTCCATGCCTCAACGTACCACGAGTCAGTTTGTCTCTGGGTCTCCTTCCCAACATTCAAGCACGTCCTTGTCCTCAACCCAGAGCATTAATGGGCAGTATAGCCCAGCATCTCAATGGGTGTTCTCAGTGTCCCAGAGTCCACAAAGGGAACCATCAGTGTCTAGTTGGACCCAAGGCCTTCAGTCCTCAGATGCAGCTTTGTCACAGGGAAACCTCCAGTTTCAAAGCTCTCGGGTGCACAGCAGGTTCTCGTCCCAATTGTCAGCAAGAGACTCTGCCAACCAAAGTAATCCTCAGGCACTTTCCAAAGGATCTGGCCAATTGGTTTCCTCACCTGGGAGCAGTGGCAGCTACAGTGGCATCTCTCTCCAGTCTCCAAGCACCTCAAGTCGGTATCCCCTTGGTTCCCCTGGATATGTCAAGCTTGGTTCAAATCTTGATTCTAGCCAGTCTGGCACAGGTCAGAGCTCGAGCCTGTATGGCTCAAATCTCCAGACAGGGTCTGGCGCTCAACATTCTTCCAGTAGTTATGCATCTCTGCAGGGAGGTAGCAGTGCTGTTGTTGGCCCCTCAAGCCAATATGGCTCTGTGTTTTCACCCCTGGATGCAAAAGCTGGGTTGTATTTAAGCCGACCTTCTGCGGCAAGTTTGACCCAAGGCATCCAGACTTCTAAAACCGCTTCATCCCGGAGCACCTCAAGTGCCCAGATGTCTAGTGGGTTCTCTTCTTCCCTGTCTGCATTGAGCCAGAATGTTGCACCTGTTGCCCAGAGTGGTCCGATGTCTGCTGTTTGGAGAAGCCAGAGTCCATCAAGGCTATCTTCATCTTTTCAAGCTCCCTCTGCCTCAACAATCGGAGGCCAAATGTCTGAACGCTTTACTTCACACAATGCTGCCGATTCCAGTTTGCCTTCCTCTTCAGGTTTGAGTGCCAAACTGTCTTCTAAGGTGTTCTCTGGTTCCTCTCTGCGTAAGACTGCTCAGACTCTGTGAATATGGGTACCAGTAACAAAACAATGAGGGCAACGTTTCAGTGGCTAATACTCCTTTCCAGATGTTTTCTGTTAACTATGGCCTCAATGCTTCAGTTGCCAGTCAAAAAAATCTATTCACCTGGATGATATTACTGTCAATGGCTAAATGTCATTGCTACAAATGTTTTCAAAAGATGTAAATGTGATTTTAAAATAAATATTTTTGCAACAAAGCTTTTTTCTTGTGGGGTTTCTTAAAGACTTTCCATTACCTTTATTATGTAACTCTTGCCTCCCTTAACATGCTCATTGTTTTTATTGGTAGCATTTAAAGGGTTTCCTTCCTAGACTAACTTTGTATAAAAACATGGACTACGATCAAAGTGTTTAATTCTGCTTTTTCCTCATGCTAAATGCTACCTTTATAGGATGTTTTTTTTAATCAAAAACTCTAGTTAGTCTCAGGATTTGGGAATGAATCTGCACCAAACATCTCAAGCTTTTCACTGCCTCAATGTCAAAAGAATTTAGTTTAACGTGTCTGTTCAACTAAACCGAAGTCAATTAATTTGTGCTGGAATACATCAATGTGCACAGATTTTTTTATTTAAAGCAACATTGTTTTTCCATTTTTCTATTTGAATCATTTCAATTGTCAGCATTTTATCATATTTGATATCGGCACCATACTGTCCAATGCATTATTACTATAACATTACCCTCACTAGACAAAATTGAAGAACATATAGGATATGTTTAAACTCATTTTTATCTAGTGAGGGTAATGTTGTCATATGCATAAAATGGTTTATAACCATTTCCAGTAATAGGCTAATAAAGTTTAAAGATTGTCTATTTTTGACCAGCAGGTGGATTTATTACTTTCTTTATAAAATGCACTAAAAAGATATGTCTGATTTGTCCCAATGCTGCTATGACTAACACAAACTATTGATTAAATATTACTGCATGCTACTCAGACTTAAATAAGTGTGATCAAATTTTGGCTATTTTTAATCTGACATTATTACATTACTAAGTTAAACATTCTGAAATACTGTTTATGCCACATTCCTTGTTGTGAACTGTTTTGTGTGTGTGAATCATTTATTTTATCGTGATTTTAATTGACTTTGTGATTTGTGTTTTTAGATAGATTTTATTTGAAGTTTTGAAAAGGTTCATTCAGTATACATTTAGTATATACCTTGTGGAGTTTTGAAATTGGATGTAAGAAATAGAAATACACCTTGTCATTTTATTTGAACATACCATACATTATTCCTTGATAACCGGTAAGTTAACTTCAAATACAGGACGACTAACCATTTAGAACGAGGAATTTACTTATTCTTGCACACTCAACCTTCCTTTTTGTTTCACAGGTGAACTGTGTCAGAGGCAATTAGTCATTCAGTTAATCACATGAGCTGACTGAACTCTTGGCAGCCTATAAAAGACATCTACACATCAGCTAAGACGTGTACCTGGATTTGTGGTTGTGGTTGTATGAGTGGAAAGTTGGCTAAAAAGATTGTTTGGCAACCACACACAGCATTCCTGTCATGGATCAAGGGCTGAAAATGTGTGTTTTCAAATATGCTTTTAAATGGTATTGCATATATTTAATGAATGATCCTAAAATGGTTTTGTTTCACTTTTAGGCTCCCTTTACTAGCCGTTCTCCTAATAACTTGGAGATGTGCTTTTGGGTTTCCAGGTACTGTAATCTACATCTAATTTGGGCAAGTAGTAATCAAATGTAATCATTCTGTTTTTGTAAATCCTTGTTATTGTTTTATTTTCTAGGTGGGGTTTACTCAAAAACAAATCTCCGGTGGGGTCAGGCTTCACATAATGCTTTTGCACCCCGTGCAGTCCAGTCATCTCAGTCAGAATATCCAGTGACTGGGAGCATTTCTGTTGACGAAGTGGGCTCTAGTGTGACCATTGACAGAAGTCAGAAAAGCACGTCCAGGTTTTCTAATCCACGCCAGAATGTCAAGGGTGGTTTTTCCAGCAGCCATGAGACATCTCGTACCCAAACTGGCTCAGTTTCTGCAGCTTTGGCAGTGCCCCAAGATGAACTCCAAAAAAGCAGTTTGACATCTCTTCAACCCCAGGTTTCCTATAGTTCAAGTTTTCAGAATATTGCAAGCCATTTAGCCAGTGGACAGAGTTTGCAAAACCAGTATTCTTCCTCATCTCATGGCGGTTCTGGGCTTCAGTCGGCAGGTGGTTTAAGCCAAATTGTTTCTCACCAGCGTGAAGGCAGTTCCAGTGGTCTTCTGTCATCTCCAGATGTCCCTAGTCCGCATACCACAGAGTCTAATGTCAAGGTCAGTTCTTCACCCCTAATGGTTTCCAGCCAGGCCACCACTGCTCAAAGTTCCCACATCCTTAACATGTCTAGCACTCTGGAGAGTTCTGGCCCTTTATTGGGAGTTTCGGGTTCTGCCACTAGCTTTTCTGGAGCCTCTACAGAGCATGTGTCGTCACCCTCAGAGATTTATCATCAGCCTGCTGGTGACAAAGGATCCCTCCGCATCCATGCTTTAGGTTCTGAGAGCAGCTTACCCCTTCAGTCGCCAGAAGCAGCAGTAAATGTGTACTCTTCAGAAAGCTTGTCTTCTAGTCCATCCATTGTGACCCAAGGCTCCACTTTTACTTCACAGGGCAGCCCTATAACAGCACAAGTGATAAGCTCCGGGCCAGTACTTGTAACCACACAGGAAGTGAGCAGCGGTTCCATTGGCTCCCCATCTCAAAGCATATCTAGCCAGTATTCACCTGGTACCCTGACACCTAGCAAGCTTGGTTCCTTGTCTCTGTCGGTTTCTAACCAGTCCACAAGTGATCAAAGCCAGTATATGTCTGGAGCTCCAAGCAGGTATGCTATGCCACTAGCAAGTTCTAGTCATTATGTCCCAGTGCAGACAGGAAGCAGCTCTAGGCACCTCTTTTCTCCAAAACCCCAAGGCACCTATGCTGTGTATGCCCCTTCATCTCCCTCAAAGTATCTAAATGTTGCAGCTACATCACCCCAAAGTGTTTCTTTCCAATCTGGAAGCGATCAGGATTTCCGTTGGACTGTTGCACAGGTTGGCACTAAAGCAGCAGAATCCAGTGAGTTTATGCCTTCCCAGGGAGGAAGCAGCTCTTTCAGTGGTGCACTTTCCCATCCTCAATCTAGCGGTTTCAGTGGCTCCATGCAGTCTCTGGTTACATCAAGCCAGAATGTCCCCATTTCACCTACATTTTCCAAGTTTGGTTCCTCACGCCTAGTTTCTAGTCAGTCCACAAGTGATCCGGGTTTGTATGGAACAGTTCCTTCCACCTCACAGATTGGCTCTTGGCCTCAATCAGGACTCTCTAGTCAGTTTGTGCCTTCCCAGGGAGCAAGTAGCTCCTACAGTGGCTCTTTTCCCCAGTCTCAATCTAGTTCTCCTAAATATTCATTAGGACACCCTAAACCCAACTCGCCCCAAACTGTTTCCAGACAATCAGCCAGTGTAAAAGGCTCTAATGGTAGTTCTGTTGATCCTTTAGGAGCCGTTAGTCAATTGGCCTCACATGGAATGAGTAGCAGTTTCCGTGGGTCTGCCCTAGCTCAGGGTACATTTAGCCAGCCTGCTCCCAGTTCACCCACAGATTCCAAGTTTAGTTCCTCACGCCAAGTATTCAGTCAGTCCACAAGTGATCAGGATTTGTATGGTCAACTGACAACAACCTCACAGTTTGGCTCTCAGCCTCAAAAGGGAACTTCACCACAACTTTCACAAGCCGCAAGTGGCTTTAACAGTGGCTCACTCATGCAGTCTCAAGGATCTTTGGGTCAATATGCTCCTGCATCACACGGTTTGGACTCACAGGGAATGAGCAGCAGTTTCAGTGGATCTGCTCAGGGATCATTTAGCAAGCCTGCTCCCAGTTCGCCTACAGTTTCCAAGTTTAGTTCCTCACGCCAAGTATACAGTCAGTCCACAAGTGATCAGAATTTGTATGGTCAACTGCCGGCAACATCACAGTTTGGCTCTCAGCCTCAAAAGGGAACTTCACCACAACTTTCACAAGCAGCAAGTGGCTTTAAAAGTGGCCATCTAATGCAGTCTCAAGGATCTTTGGGTCAATATGCCCCTGCATCACCCTCAAAATACGTAAATGCTCCCCTGGCATCACAAAGTTTTGCCTCACAGGGAATGAGCAGCAGTTTCAGTGGATCTGCTCAAGGATCATTGAGCAAGCCTGCTCCCAGTTCGCCTACAGTTTCCAAGTTTAGTTCCTCACGCCAAGTATACAGTCAGTCCACAAGTGATCAGGATTTGTATGGTCAACTGCCGGCAACATCACAGTTTGGCTCTCAGCCTCAAAAGGGAACTTCACCACAACTTTCACAAGCCGCAAGTGGCTTTAACAGTGGCTCACTAATGCAGTCTCAAGGATCTTTGGGTCAATATGCCCCTGCATCACCCTCAAAATACGTAAATGCTCCCCTGGCATCACAAAGTTTTGCCTCACAGGGAATGAGCAGCAGTTTCAGTGGATCTGCTCAGGGATCATTTAGCAAGCCTGCTCCCAGTTCGCCTACAGTTTCCAAGTTTAGTTCCACACGCCAAGTATACAGTCAGTCCACAAGTGATCAGGATTTGTATGGTCAACTGCCGGCAAAATCACAGTTTGGCTCTCAGCCTCAAAAGGGAACTTCACCACAACTTTCACAAGCAGCAAGTGGCTTTAAAAGTGGCCATCTAATGCAGTCTCAAGGATCTTTGGGTCAATATGCTCCTGCATCACACGGTTTGGACTCACAAGGAATGAGCAGCAGTTTCAGTGGATCTGCTCAGGGATCTTTTAGCAAGCATTCTCCCAGTTCGCCTACAGTTTCCAGGTTTAGTTCCTCACGCCAAGTATACAGTCAGTCCACAAGTGATCAGGATTTGTATGGTCAACTGACAGCAACCTCACAGTTTGGTTCTCAGCCTCAAAAGGGAACTTCACCGCAACTTTCACCAGCAGCAAGTGGCTTTAACAGTGGCTCACTAATGCAGTCTCAAGGATCTTTGGGTCAATATGCCCCTGCATCACCCTCAAACTACGTAAATGCTCCCCTGGCATCACAAAGTTTTGCCTCACAGGGAATGAGCAGCAGTTTCAGTGGATCTGCTCAGGGATCATTTAGCAAGCCTGCTCCCAGTTCGCCTACAGTTAAAAAGTTTAGTTCCTCACGCCAAGTATACAGTCAGTCCACAAGTGATCAGGATTTGTATGGTCAACTGTCGGCAACCTCACAGTTTGGTTCTCAGCCTCAAAAGGGAACTTCACCACAACTTTCACCAGCAGCAAGTGGCTTTAACAGTGGCTCACTAATGCAGTCTCAAGGATCTTTGGGTCAATATGCCCCTGCATCACCCTCAAAATACGTAAATGCTCCCCTGACATCACAAAGTTTTGCCTCACAGGGAATGAGCAGCAGTTTCAGTGGATCTGCTCAGGGATCATTTAGCAAGCCTGCTCCCAGTTCGCCTACAGTTTCCAAGTTTAGTTCCTCACGCCAAGTATACAGTCAGTCCACAAGTGATCAGGATTTTTATGGTCAACTGCCGGCAAAATCACAGTTTGGCTCTCAGCCTCAAAAGGGAACTTCACCACAACTTTCACAAGCAGCAAGTGGCTTTAAAAGTGGCCATCTAATGCAGTCTCAAGGATCTTTGGGTCAATATGCTCCTGCATCACACGGTTTGGACTCACAAGGAATGAGCAGCAGTTTCAGTGGATCTGCTCAGGGATCTTTTAGCAAGCCTGCTCCCAGTTCGCCTACAGTTTCCAAGTTTAGTTCCTCACGCCAAGTATACAGTCAGTCCACAAGTGATCAGGATTTGTATGGTCAACTGCCGGCAACATCACAGTTTGGTTCTCAGCCTCAAAAGGGAACTTCACCACAACTTTCACCAGCAGCAAGTGGCTTTACCAGTGGCTCATTTCCCCAGTCTCAAGGAACTTTGGGTCAATATGCCCCTGCATCACCCTCAAAATACGTAAATGCTCCCCTGACATCACAAAGTTTTGCCTCACAGGGAATGAGCAGCAGTTTCAGTGGATCTGCTCAGGGATCATTTAGCAAGCCTGCTCCCAGTTCGCCTACAGTTTCCAAGTTTAGTTCCTCACGCCAAGTATACAGTCAGTCCACAAGTGATCAGGATTTGTATGGTCAACTGCCGGCAAAATCACAGTTTGGCTCTCAGCCTCAAAAGGGAACTTCACCACAACTTTCACAAGCAGCAAGTGGCTTTAAAAGTGGCCATCTAATGCAGTCTCAAGGATCTTTGGGTCAATATGCTCCTGCATCACACGGTTTGGACTCACAAGGAATGAGCAGCAGTTTCAGTGGATCTGCTCAGGGATCTTTTAGCAAGCCTGCTCCCAGTTCGCCTACAGTTTCCAGGTTTAGTTCCTCACGCCAAGTATACAGTCAGTCCACAAGTGATCAGGATTTGTATGGTCAACTGACAGCAACCTCACAGTTTGGTTCTCAGCCTCAAAAGGGAACTTCACCGCAACTTTCACCAGCAGCAAGTGGCTTTAACAGTGGCTCACTAATGCAGTCTCAAGGATCTTTGGGTCAATATGCCCCTGCATCACCCTCAAAATACGTAAATGCTCCCCTGGCATCACAAAGTTTTGCCTCACAGGGAATGAGCAGCAGTTTCAGTGGATCTGCTCAGGGATCATTTAGCAAGCCTGCTCCCAGTTCGCCTACAGTTAAAAAGTTTAGTTCCTCACGCCAAGTATACAGTCAGTCCACAAGTGATCAGGATTTGTATGGTCAACTGTCGGCAACCTCACAGTTTGGTTCTCAGCCTCAAAAGGGAACTTCACCACAACTTTCACCAGCAGCAAGTGGCTTTAACAGTGGCTCACTAATGCAGTCTCAAGGATCTTTGGGTCAATATGCCCCTGCATCACCCTCAAAATACGTAAATGCTCCCCTGACATCACAAAGTTTTGCCTCACAGGGAATGAGCAGCAGTTTCAGTGGATCTGCTCAGGGATCATTTAGCAAGCCTGCTCCCAGTTCGCCTACAGTTTCCAAGTTTAGTTCCTCACGCCAAGTATACAGTCAGTCCACAAGTGATCAGGATTTGTATGGTCAACTGCCGGCAAAATCACAGTTTGGCTCTCAGCCTCAAAAGGGAACTTCACCACAACTTTCACAAGCAGCAAGTGGCTTTAAAAGTGGCCATCTAATGCAGTCTCAAGGATCTTTGGGTCAATATGCTCCTGCATCACACGGTTTGGACTCACAAGGAATGAGCAGCAGTTTCAGTGGATCTGCTCAGGGATCTTTTAGCAAGCCTGCTCCCAGTTCGCCTACAGTTTCCAAGTTTAGTTCCTCACGCCAAGTATACAGTCAGTCCACAAGTGATCAGGATTTGTATGGTCAACTGCCGGCAACATCACAGTTTGGTTCTCAGCCTCAAAAGGGAACTTCACCACAACTTTCACCAGCAGCAAGTGGCTTTACCAGTGGCTCATTTCCCCAGTCTCAAGGATCTTTGGGTCAATATGCCCCTGCATCCCTCTCAAAATACATAACTGCTCAACTGGCATCACAAGGTTTTGCCACCCGGTCTGCTACTGCGAGTTCACGTAGAGGCCTTACTTCTACGTTCCTAGGTGGAAGTCAGTCAGGATCTTCTCTCACCTTACAAGGAACTGGCTCATCGTCCATGCCTCAACGTACCATGAGTCAGTTTGTCTCTGGGTCTCCTTCCCAACATTCAAGCACGTCCTTGTCCTCAACCCAGAGCATTAATGGGCAGTATAGCCCAGCATCTCAATGGGTGTTCTCAGTGTCCCAGAGTCCACAAAGGGAACCATCAGTGTCTAGTTGGACCCAAGGCCTTCCGTCCTCAGATGCAGCTTTGTCACAGGGAAACCTCCAGTTTCAAAGCTCTCGGGTGCACAGCAGGTTCTCGTCCCAATTGTCAGCAAGAGACTCTGCCAACCAAAGTAATCCTCAGGCACTTTCCAAAGGATCTGGCCAATTGGTTTCCTCACCTGGGAGCAGTGGCAGCTACAGTGGCATCTCTCTCCAGTCTCCAAGCACCTCAAGTCGGTATCCCCTTGGTTCCCCTGGATATGTCAAGCTTGGTTCAAATCTTGATTCTAGCCAGTCTGGCACAGGTCAGAGCTCGAGCCTGTATGGCTCAAATCTCCAGACAGGGTCTGGCGCTCAACATTCTTCCAGTAGTTATGCATCTCTGCAGGGAGGTAGCAGTGCTGTTGTTGGCCCCTCAAGCCAATATGGCTCTGTGTTTTCACCCCTGAATGCAAAATCTGGGTTGTATTTAAGCCGACCTTCTGCGGCTAGTTTTACCCAAGGCATCCAGACTTCTAAAACCGCTTCATCCCGGAGCACCTCAAGTGCCCAGATGTCTAGTGGGTTCTCTTCTTCCCTGTCTGCATTGAGCCAGAATGTTGCACCTGTTGCCCAGAGTGGTCCGATGTCTGCTGTTTGGAGAAGCCAGAGTCCATCAAGGCTATCTTCATCTTTTCAAGCTCCCTCTGCCTCAACAATCGGAGGCCAAATGTCTGAACGCTTTACTTCACACAATGCTGCCGATTCCAGTTTGCCTTCCTCTTCAGGTTTGAGTGCCAAACTGTCTTCTAAGGTGTTCTCTGGTTCCTCTCTGCGTAAGACTGCTCAGACTCTGTGAATATGGGTACCAGTAACAAAACAATGAGGGCAACGTTTCAGTGGCTAATACTCCTTTCCAGATGTTTTCTGTTAACTATGGCCTCAATGCTTCAGTTGCCAGTCAAAAAAATCTAGTTCACCTGGATGATGTTACTGTCAATGGCTAAATGTCATTGCTACAAATGTTTTCAAAAGATGTAAATGTGATTTTAAAATAAATATTTTTGCAACAAAGCTTTTTTCTTGTGGGGTTTCTTAAAGACTTTCCATTACCTTTATTATGTAACTCTTGCCTCCCTTAACATGCTCATTGTTTTTATTGGTAGCATTTAAAGGGTTTCCTTCCTAGACTAACTTTGTATAAAAACATGGACTACGATCAAAGTGTTTAATTCTGCTTTTTCCTCATGCTAAATGCTACCTTTATAGGATGTTTTTTTTTTATCAAAAACTCTAGTTAGTCTCAGGATTTGGGAATGAATCTGCACCAAACATCTCAAGCTTTTCACTGCCTCAATGTCAAAAGAATTTAGTTTAACGTGTCTGTTCAACTAAACCGAAGTCAATTAATTTGTGCTGGAATACATCAATGTGCACAGATTTTTTTATTTAAAGCAACATTGTTTTTCCATTTTTCTATTTGAATCATTTCAATTGTCAGCATTTTATCATATTTGATATCGGCACCATACTGTCCAATGCATTATTACTATAACATTACCCTCACTAGACAAAATTGAAGAACATATAGGATATGTTTAAACTCATTTTTATCTAGTGAGGGTAATGTTGTCATATGCATAAAATGGTTTATAACCATTTCCAGTAATAGGCTAATAAAGTTTAAAGATTGTCTATTTTTGACCAGCAGGTGGATTTATTACTTTTTTTATAAAATGCACTAAAAAGATATGTCTGATTTGTCCCAATGCTGCTATGACTAACACAAACTATTGATTAAATATTACTGCATGCTACTCAGACTTAAATAAGTGTGATCAAATTTTGGCTATTTTTAATCTGACATTATTACATTACTAAGTTAAACATTCTGAAATACTGTTTATGCCACATTCCTTGTTGTGAACTGTTTTGTGTGTGTGAATCATTTATTTTATCGTGATTTTAATTGACTATGTGATTTGTGTTTTTAGATAGATTTTATTTGAAGTTTTGAAAAGGTTCATTCAGTATACATTTAGTATATACCTTGTGGAGTTTTGAAATTGGATGTAAGAAATAGAAATACACCTTGTCATTTTATTTGAACATACCATACATTATTCCTTGATAACCGGTAAGTTAACTTCAAATACAGGACGACTAACCATTTAGAACGAGGAATTTACTTATTCTTGCACACTCAACCTTCCTTTTTGTTTCACAGGTGAACTGT
Source organism: Triplophysa dalaica (assembly GCF_015846415.1). Taxonomy (NCBI): domain Eukaryota; kingdom Metazoa; phylum Chordata; class Actinopteri; order Cypriniformes; family Nemacheilidae; genus Triplophysa; species Triplophysa dalaica. Next base: position 8,596,731 of record NC_079563.1, read on the forward strand.
GTCAGAGGCAATTAGTCATTCAGTTAATCACATGAGCTGACTGAACTCTTGGCAGCCTATAAAAGACATCTACACATCAGCTAAGACGTGTACCTGGATTTGTGGTTGTGGTTGTATGAGTGGAAAGTTGGCTAAAAAGATTGTTTGGCAACCACACACAGCATTCCTGTCATGGATCAAGGGCTGAAAATGTGTGTTTTCAAATATGCTTTTAAATGGTATTGCATATATTTAATGAATGATCCTAAAATGGTTTTGTTTCACTTTTAGGCTCCCTTTACTAGCCGTTCTCCTAATAACTTGGAGATGTGCTTTTGGGTTTCCAGGTACTGTAATCTACATCTAATTTGGGCAAGTAGTAATCAAATGTAATCATTCTGTTTTTGTAAATCCTTGTTATTGTTTTATTTTCTAGGTGGGGTTTACTCAAAAACAAATCTCCGGTGGGGTCAGGCTTCACATAATGCTTTTGTACCCCGTGCAGTCCAGTCATCTCAGTCAGAATATCCAGTGACTGGGAGCATTTCTGTTGACGAAGTGGGCTCTAGTGTGACCATTGACAGAAGTCAGAAAAGCACGTCCAGGTTTTCTAATCCACGCCAGTATGTCAAGGGTGGTTTTTCCAGCAGCCATGAGACATCTCGTACCCAAACTGGCTCAGTTTCTGCAGCTTTGGCAGTGCCCCAAGATGAACTCCAAAAAAGCAGTTTGACATCTCTTCAACCCCAGGTTTCCTATAGTTCAAGATTTCAGAATATTGCAAGCCAATTAGCCAGTGGACAGAGTTTGCAAAACCAGTATTCTTCCTCATCTCATGGCGGTTCTGGGCTTCAGTCGGCAGGTGGTTTAAGCCAAATTGTTCTCACCAGCGTGAAGGCAGTTCCAGTGGTCTTCTGTCATCTCCAGATGTCCCTAGTCCGCATACCACAGAGTCTAATGTCAAGGTCAGTTCTTCACCCCTAATGGTTTCCAGCCAGGCCACCACTGCTCAAAGTTCCCCCATCCTTAACATGTCTAGCACTCTGGAGAGTTCTGGCCCTTTATTGGGAGTTTCGGGTTCTGCCACTAGCTTTTCTGGAGCCTCTACAGAGCATGTGTCGTCACCCTCAGAGATTTATCATCAGCCTGCTGGTGACAAAGGATCCCTCCGCATCCATGCTTTAGGTTCTGAGAGCAGCTTACCCCTTCAGTCGCCAGAAGCAGCAGTAAATGTGTACTCTTCAGAAAGCTTGTCTTCTAGTCCATCCATTGTGACCCAAGGCTCCACTTTTACTTCACAGGGCAGCCCTATAACAGCACAAGTGATAAGCTCCGGGCCAGTACTTGTAACCACACAGGAAGTGAGCAGCGGTTCCATTGGCTCCCCATCTCAAAGCATATCTAGCCAGTATTCACCTGGTACCCTGACACCTAGCAAGCTTGGTTCCTTGTCTCTGTCGGTTTCTAACCAGTCCACAAGTGATCAAAGCCAGTATATGTCTGGAGCTCCAAGCAGGTATGCTATGCCACTAGCAAGTTCTAGTCATTATGTCCCACTGCAGACAGGAAGCAGCTCTAGGCACCTCTTTTCTCCAACACCCCAAGGCACCTATGCTGTGTATGCCCCTTCATCTCCCTCAAAGTATCTAAATGTTGCAGCTACATCACCCCAAAGTGTTTCTTTCCAATCTGGAAGCGATCAGGATTTCCGTTGGACTGTTGCACAGGTTGGCACTAAAGCAGCAGAATCCAGTGAGTTTATGCCTTCCCAGGGAGGAAGCAGCTCTTTCAGTGGTGCACTTTCCCATCCTCAATCTAGCGGTTTCAGTGGCTCCATGCAGTCTCTGGGTACATCAAGCCAGAATGTCCCCATTTCACCTACATTTTCCAAGTTTGGTTCCTCACGCCTAGTTTCTAGTCAGTCCACAAGTGATCCGGGTTTGTATGGAACAGTTCCTTCCACCTCACAGATTGGCTCTTGGCCTCAATCAGGACTCTCTAGTCAGTTTGTGCCTTCCCAGGGAGCAAGTAGCTCCTACAGTGGCTCTTTTCCCCAGTCTCAATCTAGTTCTCCTAAATATTCATTAGGATACCCTAAACCCAACTCGCCCCAAACTGTTTCCAGACAATCAGCCAGTGTAAAAGGCTCTAATGGTAGTTCTGTTGATCCTTTAGGAGCCGTTAGTCAATTGGCCTCACATGGAATGAGTAGCAGTTTCCGTGGGTCTGCCCTAGCTCAGGGTACATTTAGCCAGCCTGCTCCCAGTTCACCCACAGATTCCAAGTTTAGTTCCTCACGCCAAGTATTCAGTCAGTCCACAAGTGATCAGGATTTGTATGGTCAACTGACAGCAACCTCACAGTTTGGCTCTCAGCCTCAAAAGGGAACTTCACCACAACTTTCACAAGCAGCAAGTGGCTTTAAAAGTGGCCATCTAATGCAGTCTCAAGGATCTTTGGGTCAATATGCTCCTGCATCACATGGTTTGGACTCACAGGGAATGAGCAGCAGTTTCAGTGGATCTGCTCAGGGATCATTTAGCAAGCCTGCTCCCAGTTCGCCTACAGTTTCCAAGTTTAGTTCCTCACGCCAAGTATACAGTCAGTCCACAAGTGATCAGGATTTGTATGGTCAACTGCCGGCAACATCACAGTTTGGCTCTCAGCCTCAAAAGGGAACTTCACCACAACTTTCACAAGCAGCAAGTGGCTTTAAAAGTGGCCATCTAATGCAGTCTCAAGGATCTTTGGGTCAATATGCTCCTGCATCACACGGTTTGGACTCACAAGGAATGAGCAGCAGTTTCAGTGGATCTGCTCAGGGATCTTTTAGCAAGCCTTCTCCCAGTTCGCCTACAGTTTCCAGGTTTAGTTCCTCACGCCAAGTATACAGTCAGTCCACAAGTGATCAGGATTTGTATGGTCAACTGACAGCAACCTCACAGTTTGGTTCTCAGCCTCAAAAGGGAACTTCACCACAACTTTCACAAGCCGCAAGTGGCTTTAACAGTGGCTCACTAATGCAGTCTCAAGGATCTTTGGGTCAATATGCCCCTGCATCACCCTCAAAATACGTAAATGCTCCCCTGGCATCACAAAGTTTTGCCTCACAGGGAATGAGCAGCAGTTTCAGTGGATCTGCTCAGGGATCATTTAGCAAGCCTGCTCCCAGTTCGCCTACAGTTTCCAAGTTTAGTTCCTCACGCCAAGTATACAGTCAGTCCACAAGTGATCAGGATTTGTATGGTCAACTGCCGGCAAAATCACAGTTTGGCTCTCAGCCTCAAAAGGGAACTTCACCACAACTTTCACAAGCAGCAAGTGGCTTTAAAAGTGGCCATCTAATGCAGTCTCAAGGATCTTTGGGTCAATATGCTCCTGCATCACACGGTTTGGACTCACAGGGAATGAGCAGCAGTTTCAGTGGATCTGCTCAGGGATCATTTAGCAAGCCTGCTCCCAGTTCGCCTACAGTTTCCAAGTTTAGTTCCTCACGCCAAGTATACAGTCAGTCCACAAGTGATCAGGATTTGTATGGTCAACTGCCGGCAACATCACAGTTTGGCTCTCAGCCTCAAAAGGGAACTTCACCACAACTTTCACAAGCAGCAAGTGGCTTTAAAAGTGGCCATCTAATGCAGTCTCAAGGATCTTTGGGTGAATATGCTCCTGCATCACACGGTTTGGACTCACAAGGAATGAGCAGCAGTTTCAGTGGATCTGCTCAGGGATCTTTTAGCAAGCCTTCTCCCAGTTCGCCTACAGTTTCCAGGTTTAGTTCCTCACGCCAAGTATACAGTCAGTCCACAAGTGATCAGGATTTGTATGGTCAACTGACAGCAACCTCACAGTTTGGTTCTCAGCCTCAAAAGGGAACTTCACCGCAACTTTCACCAGCAGCAAGTGGCTTTAACAGTGGCTCACTAATGCAGTCTCAAGGATCTTTGGGTCAATATGCCCCTGCATCACCCTCAAAATACGTAAATGCTCCCCTGGCATCACAAAGTTTTGCCTCACAGGGAATGAGCAGCAGTTTCAGTGGATCTGCTCAGGGATCATTTAGCAAGCCTGCTCCCAGTTCGCCTACAGTTAAAAAGTTTAGTTCCTCACGCCAAGTATACAGTCAGTCCACAAGTGATCAGGATTTGTATGGTCAACTGTCGGCAACCTCACAGTTTGGTTCTCAGCCTCAAAAGGGAACTTCACCACAACTTTCACCAGCAGCAAGTGGCTTTAACAGTGGCTCACTAATGCAGTCTCAAGGATCTTTGGGTCAATATGCCCCTGCATCACCCTCAAAATACGTAAATGCTCCCCTGACATCACAAAGTTTTGCCTCACAGGGAATGAGCAGCAGTTTCAGTGGATCTGCTCAGGGATCATTTAGCAAGCCTGCTCCCAGTTCGCCTACAGTTTCCAAGTTTAGTTCCTCACGCCAAGTATACAGTCAGTCCACAAGTGATCAGGATTTGTATGGTCAACTGCCGGCAAAATCACAGTTTGGCTCTCAGCCTCAAAAGGGAACTTCACCACAACTTTCACAAGCAGCAAGTGGCTTTAAAAGTGGCCATCTAATGCAGTCTCAAGGATCTTTGGGTCAATATGCTCCTGCATCACACGGTTTGGACTCACAAGGAATGAGCAGCAGTTTCAGTGGATCTGCTCAGGGATCTTTTAGCAAGCCTGCTCCCAGTTCGCCTACAGTTTCCAAGTTTAGTTCCTCACGCCAAGTATACAGTCAGTCCACAAGTGATCAGGATTTGTATGGTCAACTGCCGGCAACATCACAGTTTGGTTCTCAGCCTCAAAAGGGAACTTCACCACAACTTTCACCAGCAGCAAGTGGCTTTACCAGTGGCTCATTTCCCCAGTCTCAAGGATCTTTGGGTCAATATGCCCCTGCATCCCTCTCAAAATACATAACTGCTCAACTGGCATCACAAGGTTTTGCCACCCGGTCTGCTACTGCGAGTTCACGTAGAGGCCTTACTTCTACGTTCCTAGGTGGAAGTCAGTCAGGATCTTCTCTCACCTTACAAGGAACTGGCTCATCGTCCATGCCTCAACGTACCATGAGTCAGTTTGTCTCTGGGTCTCCTTCCCAACATTCAAGCACGTCCTTGTCCTCAACCCAGAGCATTAATGGGCAGTATAGCCCAGCATCTCAATGGGTGTTCTCAGTGTCCCAGAGTCCACAAAGGGAACCATCAGTGTCTAGTTGGACCCAAGGCCTTCCGTCCTCAGATGCAGCTTTGTCACAGGGAAACCTCCAGTTTCAAAGCTCTCGGGTGCACAGCAGGTTCTCGTCCCAATTGTCAGCAAGAGACTCTGCCAACCAAAGTAATCCTCAGGCACTTTCCAAAGGATCTGGCCAATTGGTTTCCTCACCTGGGAGCAGTGGCAGCTACAGTGGCATCTCTCTCCAGTCTCCAAGCACCTCAAGTCGGTATCCCCTTGGTTCCCCTGGATATGTCAAGCTTGGTTCAAATCTTGATTCTAGCCAGTCTGGCACAGGTCAGAGCTCGAGCCTGTATGGCTCAAATCTCCAGACAGGGTCTGGCGCTCAACATTCTTCCAGTAGTTATGCATCTCTGCAGGGAGGTAGCAGTGCTGTTGTTGGCCCCTCAAGCCAATATGGCTCTGTGTTTTCACCCCTGGATGCAAAAGCTGGGTTGTATTTAAGCCGACCTTCTGCGGCTAGTTTTACCCAAGGCATCCAGACTTCTAAAACCGCTTCATCCCGGAGCACCTCAAGTGCCCAGATGTCTAGTGGGTTCTCTTCTTCCCTGTCTGCATTGAGCCAGAATGTTGCACCTGTTGCCCAGAGTGGTCCGATGTCTGCTGTTTGGAGAAGCCAGAGTCCATCAAGGCTATCTTCATCTTTTCAAGCTCCCTCTGCCTCAACAATCGGAGGCCAAATGTCTGAACGCTTTACTTCACACAATGCTGCCGATTCCAGTTTGCCTTCCTCTTCAGGTTTGAGTGCCAAACTGTCTTCTAAGGTGTTCTCTGGTTCCTCTCTGCGTAAGACTGCTCAGACTCTGTGAATATGGGTACCAGTAACAAAACAATGAGGGCAACGTTTCAGTGGCTAATACTCCTTTCCAGATGTTTTCTGTTAACTATGGCCTCAATGCTTCAGTTGCCAGTCAAAAAAATCTAGTTCACCTGGATGATGTTACTGTCAATGGCTAAATGTCATTGCTACAAATGTTTTCAAAAGATGTAAATGTGATTTTAAAATAAATATTTTTGCAACAAAGCTTTTTTCTTGTGGGGTTTCTTAAAGACTTTCCATTACCTTTATTATGTAACTCTTGCCTCCCTTAACATGCTCATTGTTTTTATTGGTAGCATTTAAAGGGTTTCCTTCCTAGACTAACTTTGTATAAAAACATGGACTACGATCAAAGTGTTTAATTCTGCTTTTTCCTCATGCTAAATGCTACCTTTATAGGATGTTTTTTTTTTATCAAAAACTCTAGTTAGTCTCAGGATTTGGGAATGAATCTGCACCAAACATCTCAAGCTTTTCACTGCCTCAATGTCAAAAGAATTTAGTTTAACGTGTCTGTTCAACTAAACCGAAGTCAATTAATTTGTGCTGGAATACATCAATGTGCACAGATTTTTTTATTTAAAGCAACATTGTTTTTCCATTTTTCTATTTGAATCATTTCAATTGTCAGCATTTTATCATATTTGATATCGGCACCATACTGTCCAATGCATTATTACTATAACATTACCCTCACTAGACAAAATTGAAGAACATATAGGATATGTTTAAACTCATTTTTATCTAGTGAGGGTAATGTTGTCATATGCATAAAATGGTTTATAACCATTTCCAGTAATAGGCTAATAAAGTTTAAAGATTGTCTATTTTTGACCAGCAGGTGGATTTATTACTTTTTTTATAAAATGCACTAAAAAGATATGTCTGATTTGTCCCAATGCTGCTATGACTAACACAAACTATTGATTAAATATTACTGCATGCTACTCAGACTTAAATAAGTGTGATCAAATTTTGGCTATTTTTAATCTGACATTATTACATTACTAAGTTAAACATTCTGAAATACTGTTTATGCCACATTCCTTGTTGTGAACTGTTTTGTGTGTGTGAATCATTTATTTTATCGTGATTTTAATTGACTATGTGATTTGTGTTTTTAGATAGATTTTATTTGAAGTTTTGAAAAGGTTCATTCAGTATACATTTAGTATATACCTTGTGGAGTTTTGAAATTGGATGTAAGAAATAGAAATACACCTTGTCATTTTATTTGAACATACCATACATTATTCCTTGATAACCGGTAAGTTAACTTCAAATACAGGACGACTAACCATTTAGAACGAGGAATTTACTTATTCTTGCACACTCAACCTTCCTTTTTGTTTCACAGGTGAACTGTGTCAGAGGCAATTAGTCATTCAGTTAATCACATGAGCTGACTGAACTCTTGGCAGCCTATAAAAGACATCTACACATCAGCTAAGACGTGTACCTGGATTTGTGGTTGTGGTTGTATGAGTGGAAAGTTGGCTAAAAAGATTGTTTGGCAACCACACACAGCATTCCTGTCATGGATCAAGGGCTGAAAATGTGTGTTTTCAAATATGCTTTTAAATGGTATTGCATATATTTAATGAATGATCCTAAAATGGTTTTGTTTCACTTTTAGGCTCCCTTTACTAGCCGTTCTCCTAATAACTTGGAGATGTGCTTTTGGGTTTCCAGGTACTGTAATCTACATCTAATTTGGGCAAGTAGTAATCAAATGTAATCATTCTGTTTTTGTAAATCCTTGTTATTGTTTTATTTTCTAGGTGGGGTTTACTCAAAATCAAATCTCCGGTGGGGTCAGGCTTCACATAATGCTTTTGTACCCCGTGCAGTCCAGTCATCTCAGTCAGAATATCCAGTGACTGGGAGCATTTCTGTTGACGAAGTGGGCTCTAGTGTGACCATTGACAGAAGTCAGAAAAGCACGTCCAGGTTTTCTAATCCACGCCAGTATGTCAAGGGTGGTTTTTCCAGCAGCCATGAGACATCTCGTACCCAAACTGGCTCAGTTTCTGCAGCTTTGGCAGTGCCCCAAGATGAACTCCAAAAAAGCAGTTTGACATCTCTTCAACCCCAGGTTTCCTATAGTTCAAGATTTCAGAATATTGCAAGCCAATTAGCCAGTGGACAGAGTTTGCAAAACCAGTATTCTTCCTCATCTCATGGCGGTTCTGGGCTTCAGTCGGCAGGTGGTTTAAGCCAAATTGTTTCTCACCAGCGTGAAGGCAGTTCCAGTGGTCTTCTGTCATCTCCAGATGTCCCTAGTCCGCATACCACAGAGTCTAATGTCAAGGTCAGTTCTTCACCCCTAATGGTTTCCAGCCAGGCCACCACTGCTCAAAGTTCCCCCATCCTTAACATGTCTAGCACTCTGGAGAGTTCTGGCCCTTTATTGGGAGTTTCGGGTTCTGCCACTAGCTTTTCTGGAGCCTCTACAGAGCATGTGTCGTCACCCTCAGAGATTTATCATCAGCCTGCTGGTGACAAAGGATCCCTCCGCATCCATGCTTTAGGTTCTGAGAGCAGCTTACCCCTTCACTCGCCAGAAGCAGCAGTAAATGTGTACTCTTCAGAAAGCTTGTCTTCTAGTCCATCCATTGTGACCCAAGGCTCCACTTTTACTTCACAGGGCAGCCCTATAACAGCACAAGTGATAAGCTCCGGGCCAGTACTTGTAACCACACAGGAAGTGAGCAGCGGTTCCATTGGCTCCCCATCTCAAAGCATATCTAGCCAGTATTCACCTGGTACCCTGACACCTAGCAAGCTTGGTTCCTTGTCTCTGTCGGTTTCTAACCAGTCCACAAGTGATCAAAGCCAGTATATGTCTGGAGCTCCAAGCAGGTATGCTATGCCACTAGCAAGTTCTAGTCATTATGTCCCACTGCAGACAGGAAGCAGCTCTAGGCACCTCTTTTCTCCAACACCCCAAGGCACCTATGCTGTGTATGCCCCTTCATCTCCCTCAAAGTATCTAAATGTTGCAGCTACATCACCCCAAAGTGTTTCTTTCCAATCTGGAAGCGATCAGGATTTCCGTTGGACTGTTGCACAGGTTGGCACTAAAGCAGCAGAATCCAGTGAGTTTATGCCTTCCCAGGGAGGAAGCAGCTCTTTCAGTGGTGCACTTTCCCATCCTCAATCTAGCGGTTTCAGTGGCTCCATGCAGTCTCTGGGTACATCAAGCCAGAATGTCCCCATTTCACCTACATTTTCCAAGTTTGGTTCCTCACGCCTAGTTTCTAGTCAGTCCACAAGTGATCCGGGTTTGTATGGAACAGTTCCTTCCACCTCACAGATTGGCTCTTGGCCTCAATCAGGACTCTCTAGTCAGTTTGTGCCTTCCCAGGGAGCAAGTAGCTCCTACAGTGGCTCTTTTCCCCAGTCTCAATCTAGTTCTCCTAAATATTCATTAGGATACCCTAAACCCAACTCGCCCCAAACTGTTTCCAGACAATCAGCCAGTGTAAAAGGCTCTAATGGTAGTTCTGTTGATCCTTTAGGAGCCGTTAGTCAATTGGCCTCACATGGAATGAGTAGCAGTTTCCGTGGGTCTGCCCTAGCTCAGGGTACATTTAGCCAGCCTGCTCCCAGTTCACCCACAGATTCCAAGTTTAGTTCCTCACGCCAAGTATTCAGTCAGTCCACAAGTGATCAGGATTTGTATGGTCAACTGACAGCAACCTCACAGTTTGGCTCTCAGCCTCAAAAGGGAACTTCACCACAACTTTCACAAGCAGCAAGTGGCTTTAAAAGTGGCCATCTAATGCAGTCTCAAGGATCTTTGGGTCAATATGCTCCTGCATCACACGGTTTGGACTCACAAGGAATGAGCAGCAGTTTCAGTGGATCTGCTCAGGGATCTTTTAGCAAGCCTTCTCCCAGTTCGCCTACAGTTTCCAGGTTTAGTTCCTCACGCCAAGTATACAGTCAGTCCACAAGTGATCAGGATTTGTATGGTCAACTGACAGCAACCTCACAGTTTGGTTCTCAGCCTCAAAAGGGAACTTCACCGCAACTTTCACCAGCAGCAAGTGGCTTTAACAGTGGCTCACTAATGCAGTCTCAAGGATCTTTGGGTCAATATGCCCCTGCATCACCCTCAAAATACGTAAATGCTCCCCTGGTATCACAAAGTTTTGCCTCACAGGGAATGAGCAGCAGTTTCAGTGGATCTGCTCAGGGATCATTTAGCAAGCCTGCTCCCAGTTCGCCTACAGTTTCCAAGTTTAGTTCCTCACGCCAAGTATACAGTCAGTCCACAAGTGATCAGGATTTGTATGGTCAACTGCCGGCAAAATCACAGTTTGGCTCTCAGCCTCAAAAGGGAACTTCACCACAACTTTCACAAGCAGCAAGTGGCTTTAAAAGTGGCCATCTAATGCAGTCTCAAGGATCTTTGGGTCAATATGCTCCTGCATCACACGGTTTGGACTCACAAGGAATGAGCAGCAGTTTCAGTGGATCTGCTCAGGGATCTTTTAGCAAGCCTGCTCCCAGTTCGCCTACAGTTTCCAAGTTTAGTTCCTCACGCCAAGTATACAGTCAGTCCACAAGTGATCAGGATTTGTATGGTCAACTGCCGGCAACATCACAGTTTGGTTCTCAGCCTCAAAAGGGAACTTCACCACAACTTTCACCAGCAGCAAGTGGCTTTACCAGTGGCTCATTTCCCCAGTCTCAAGGATCTTTGGGTCAATATGCCCCTGCATCCCTCTCAAAATACATAACTGCTCAACTGGCATCACAAGGTTTTGCCACCCGGTCTGCTACTGCGAGTTCACGTAGAGGCCTTACTTCTACGTTCCTAGGTGGAAGTCAGTCAGGATCTTCTCTCACCTTACAAGGAACTGGCTCATCGTCCATGCCTCAACGTACCATGAGTCAGTTTGTCTCTGGGTCTCCTTCCCAACATTCAAGCACGTCCTTGTCCTCAACCCAGAGCATTAATGGGCAGTATAGCCCAGCATCTCAATGGGTGTTCTCAGTGTCCCAGAGTCCACAAAGGGAACCATCAGTGTCTAGTTGGACCCAAGGCCTTCCGTCCTCAGATGCAGCTTTGTCACAGGGAAACCTCCAGTTTCAAAGCTCTCGGGTGCACAGCAGGTTCTCGTCCCAATTGTCAGCAAGAGACTCTGCCAACCAAAGTAATCCTCAGGCACTTTCCAAAGGATCTGGCCAATTGGTTTCCTCACCTGGGAGCAGTGGCAGCTACAGTGGCATCTCTCTCCAGTCTCCAAGCACCTCAAGTCGGTATCCCCTTGGTTCCCCTGGATATGTCAAGCTTGGTTCAAATCTTGATTCTAGCCAGTCTGGCACAGGTCAGAGCTCGAGCCTGTATGGCTCAAATCTCCAGACAGGGTCTGGCGCTCAACATTCTTCCAGTAGTTATGCATCTCTGCAGGGAGGTAGCAGTGCTGTTGTTGGCCCCTCAAGCCAATATGGCTCTGTGTTTTCACCCCTGGATGCAAAAGCTGGGTTGTATTTAAGCCGACCTTCTGCGGCTAGTTTTACCCAAGGCATCCAGACTTCTAAAACCGCTTCATCCCGGAGCACCTCAAGTGCCCAGATGTCTAGTGGGTTCTCTTCTTCCCTGTCTGCATTGAGCCAGAATGTTGCACCTGTTGCCCAGAGTGGTCCGATGTCTGCTGTTTGGAGAAGCCAGAGTCCATCAAGGCTATCTTCATCTTTTCAAGCTCCCTCTGCCTCAACAATCGGAGGCCAAATGTCTGAACGCTTTACTTCACACAATGCTGCCGATTCCAGTTTGCCTTCCTCTTCAGGTTTGAGTGCCAAACTGTCTTCTAAGGTGTTCTCTGGTTCCTCTCTGCGTAAGACTGCTCAGACTCTGTGAATATGGGTACCAGTAACAAAACAATGAGGGCAACGTTTCAGTGGCTAATACTCCTTTCCAGATGTTTTCTGTTAACTATGGCCTCAATGCTTCAGTTGCCAGTCAAAAAAATCTAGTTCACCTGGATGATGTTACTGTCAATGGCTAAATGTCATTGCTACAAATGTTTTCAAAAGATGTAAATGTGATTTTAAAATAAATATTTTTGCAACAAAGCTTTTTTCTTGTGGGGTTTCTTAAAGACTTTCCATTACCTTTATTATGTAACTCTTGCCTCCCTTAACATGCTCATTGTTTTTATTGGTAGCATTTAAAGGGTTTCCTTCCTAGACTAACTTTGTATAAAAACATGGACTACGATCAAAGTGTTTAATTCTGCTTTTTCCTCATGCTAAATGCTACCTTTATAGGATGTTTTTTTTTATCAAAAACTCTAGTTAGTCTCAGGATTTGGGAATGAATCTGCACCAAACATCTCAAGCTTTTCACTGCCTCAATGTCAAAAGAATTTAGTTTAACGTGTCTGTTCAACTAAACCGAAGTCAATTAATTTGTGCTGGAATACATCAATGTGCACAGATTTTTTTTATTTAAAGCAACATTGTTTTTCCATTTTTCTATTTGAATCATTTAAATTGTCAGCATTTTATCATATTTGATATCGGCACCATACTGTCCAATGCATTATTACTATAACATTACCCTCACTAGACAAAATTGAAGAACATATAGGATATGTTTAAACTCATTTTTATCTAGTGAGGGTAATGTTGTCATATGCATAAAATGGTTTATAACCATTTCCAGTAATAGGCTAATAAAGTTTAAAGATTGTCTATTTTTGACCAGCAGGTGGATTTATTACTTTTTTTATAAAATGCACTAAAAAGATATGTCTGATTTGTCCCAATGCTGCTATGACTAACACAAACTATTGATTAAATATTACTGCATGCTACTCAGACTTAAATAAGTGTGATCAAATTTTGGCTATTTTTAATCTGACATTATTACATTACTAAGTTAAACATTCTGAAATACTGTTTATGCCACATTCCTTGTTGTGAACTGTTTTGTGTGTGTGAATCATTTATTTTATCGTGATTTTAATTGACTATGTGATTTGTGTTTTTAGATAGATTTTATTTGAAGTTTTGAAAAGGTTCATTCAGTATACATTTAGTATATACCTTGTGGAGTTTTGAAATTGGATGTAAGAAATAGAAATACACCTTGTCATTTTATTTGAACATACCATACATTATTCCTTGATAACCGGTAAGTTAACTTCAAATACAGGACGACTAACCATTTAGAACGAGGAATTTACTTATTCTTGCACACTCAACCTTCCTTTTTGTTTCACAGGTGAACTGTGTCAGAGGCAATTAGTCATTCAGTTAATCACATGAGCTGACTGAACTCTTGGCAGCCTATAAAAGACATCTACACATCAGCTAAGACGTGTACCTGGATTTGTGGTTGTGGTTGTATGAGTGGAAAGTTGGCTAAAAAGATTGTTTGGCAACCACACACAGCATTCCTGTCATGGATCAAGGGCTGAAAATGTGTGTTTTCAAATATGCTTTTAAATGGTATTGCATATATTTAATGAATGATCCTAAAATGGTTTTGTTTCACTTTTAGGCTCCCTTTACTAGCCGTTCTCCTAATAACTTGGAGATGTGCTTTTGGGTTTCCAGGTACTGTAATCTACATCTAATTTGGGCAAGTAGTAATCAAATGTAATCAATCTGTTTTTGTAAATCCTTGTTATTGTTTTATTTTCTAGGTGGGGTTTACTCAAAAACAAATCTCCGGTGGGGTCAGGCTTCACATAATGCTTTTACACCCCGTGCAGTCCAGTCATCTCAGTCAGAATATCCAGTGACTGGGAGCATTTCTGTTGACGAAGTGGGCTCTAGTGTGACCATTGACAGAAGTCAGAAAAGCACGTCCAGGTTTTCTAATCCACGCCAGTATGTCAAGGGTGGTTTTTCCAGCAGCCATGAGACATCTCGTACCCAAACTGTCTCAGTTTCTGCAGCTTTGGCAGTGCCCCAAGATGAACTCCAAAAAAGCAGTTTGACATCTCTTCAACCCCAGGTTTCCTATAGTTCAAGACTTCAGAATATTGCAAGCCAATTAGCCAGTGGACAGAGTTTGCAAAACCAGTATTCTTCCTCATCTCATGGCGGTTCTGGGCTTCAGTCGGCAGGTGGTTTAAGCCAAATTGTTTCTCACCAGCGTGAAGGCAGTTCCAGTGGTCTTCTGTCATCTCCAGATGTCCCTAGTCCGCATACCACAGAGTCTAATGTCAAGGTCAGTTCTTCACCCCTAATGGTTTCCAGCCAGGCCACCACTGCTCAAAGTTCCCCCATCCTTAACATGTCTAGCACTCTGGAGAGTTCTGGGCCTTTATTGGGAGTTTCGGGTTCTGCCACTAGCTTTTCTGGAGCCTCTACAGAGCATGTGTCGTCACCCTCAGAGATTTATCATCAGCCTGCTGGTGACAAAGGATCCCTCCGCATCCATGCTTTAGGTTCTGAGAGCAGCTTACCCCTTCAGTCGCCAGAAGCAGCAGTAAATGTGTACTCTTCAGAAAGCTTGTCTTCTAGTCCATCCATTGTGACCCAAGGCTCCACTTTTACTTCACAGGGCAGCCCTATAACAGCACAAGTGATAAGCTCCGGGCCAGTACTTGTAACCACACAGGAAGTGAGCAGCGGTTCCATTGGCTCCCCATCTCAAAGCATATCTAGCCAGTATTCACCTGGTACCCTGACACCTAGCAAGCTTGGTTCCTTGTCTCTGTCGGTTTCTAACCAGTCCACAAGTGATCAAAGCCAGTATATGTCTGGAGCTCCAAGCAGGTATGCTATGCCACTAGCAAGTTCTAGTCATTATGTCCCACTGCAGACAGGAAGCAGCTCTAGGCACCTCTTTTCTCCAACACCCCAAGGCACCTATGCTGTGTATGCCCCTTCATCTCCCTCAAAGTATCTAAATGTTGCAGCTACATCACCCCAAAGTGTTTCTTTCCAATCTGGAAGCGATCAGGATTTCCGTTGGACTGTTGCACAGGTTGGCACTAAAGCAGCAGAATCCAGTGAGTTTATGCCTTCCCAGGGAGGAAGCAGCTCTTTCAGTGGTGCACTTTCCCATCCTCAATCTAGCGGTTTCAGTGGCTCCATGCAGTCTCTGGGTACATCAAGCCAGAATGTCCCCATTTCACCTACATTTTCCAAGTTTGGTTCCTCACGCCTAGTTTCTAGTCAGTCCACAAGTGATCCGGGTTTGTATGGAACAGTTCCTTCCACCTCACAGATTGGCTCTTGGCCTCAATCAGGACTCTCTAGTCAGTTTGTGCCTTCCCAGGGAGCAAGTAGCTCCTACAGTGGCTCTTTTCCCCAGTCTCAATCTAGTTCTCCTAAATATTCATTAGGATACCCTAAACCCAACTCGCCCCAAACTGTTTCCAGACAATCAGCCAGTGTAAAAGGCTCTAATGGTAGTTCTTTTGATCCTTTAGGAGCCGTTAGTCAATTGGCCTCACATGGAATGAGTAGCAGTTTCCGTGGGTCTGCCCTAGCTCAGGGTACATTTAGCCAGCCTGCTCCCAGTTCACCCACAGATTCCAAGTTTAGTTCCTCACGCCAAGTATTCAGTCAGTCCACAAGTGATCAGGATTTGTATGGTCAACTGACAGCAACCTCACAGTTTGGCTCTCAGCCTCAAAAGGGAACTTCACCACAACTTTCACAAGCCGCAAGTGGCTTTAACAGTGGCTCACTCATGCAGTCTCAAGGATCTTTGGGTCAATATGCTCCTGCATCACATGGTTTGGACTCACAGGGAATGAGCAGCAGTTTCAGTGGATCAGCTCAGGGATCATTTAGCAAGCCTGCTCCCAGTTCGCCTACAGTTTCCAAGTTTAGTTCCTCACGCCAAGTATACAGTCAGTCCACAAGTGATCAGGATTTGTATGGTCAACTGCCGGCAACATCACAGTTTGGCTCTCAGCCTCAAAAGGGAACTTCACCACAACTTTCACAAGCAGCAAGTGGCTTTAAAAGTGGCCATCTAATGCAGTCTCAAGGATCTTTGGGTCAATATGCTCCTGCATCACACGGTTTGGACTCACAAGGAATGAGCAGCAGTTTCAGTGGATCTGCTCAGGGATCTTTTAGCAAGCCTTCTCCCAGTTCGCCTACAGTTTCCAGGTTTAGTTCCTCACGCCAAGTATACAGTCAGTCCACAAGTGATCAGGATTTGTATGGTCAACTGACAGCAACCTCACAGTTTGGTTCTCAGCCTCAAAAGGGAACTTCACCGCAACTTTCACCAGCAGCAAGTGGCTTTAACAGTGGCTCACTAATGCAGTCTCAAGGATCTTTGGGTCAATATGCCCCTGCATCACCCTCAAAATACGTAAATGCTCCCCTGGCATCACAAAGTTTTGCCTCACAGGGAATGAGCAGCAGTTTCAGTGGATCTGCTCAGGGATCATTTAGCAAGCCTGCTCCCAGTTCGCCTACAGTTTCCAAGTTTAGTTCCTCACGCCAAGTATACAGTCAGTCCACAAGTGATCAGGATTTGTATGGTCAACTGCCGGCAAAATCACAGTGTGGCTCTCAGCCTCAAAAGGGAACTTCACCACAACTTTCACAAGCAGCAAGTGGCTTTAAAAGTGGCCATCTAATGCAGTCTCAAGGATCTTTTGGTCAATATGCTCCTGCATCACACGGTTTGGACTCACAGGGAATGAGCAGCAGTTTCAGTGGATCTGCTCAGGGATCATTTAGCAAGCCTGCTCCCAGTTCGCCTACAGTTTCCAAGTTTAGTTCCTCACGCCAAGTATACAGTCAGTCCACAAGTGATCAGGATTTGTATGGTCAACTGCCGGCAACATCACAGTTTGGCTCTCAGCCTCAAAAGGGAACTTCACCACAACTTTCACAAGCAGCAAGTGGCTTTAAAAGTGGCCATCTAATGCAGTCTCAAGGATCTTTGGGTCAATATGCTCCTGCATCACACGGTTTGGACTCACAAGGAATGAGCAGCAGTTTCAGTGGATCTGCTCAGGGATCTTTTAGCAAGCCTTCTCCCAGTTCGCCTACAGTTAAAAAGTTTAGTTCCTCACGCCAAGTATACAGTCAGTCCACAAGTGATCAGGATTTGTATGGTCAACTGTCGGCAACCTCACAGTTTGGTTCTCAGCCTCAAAAGGGAACTTCACCACAACTTTCACCAGCAGCAAGTGGCTTTAACAGTGGCTCTCTAATGCAGTCTCAAGGATCTTTGGGTCAATATGCCCCTGCATCACCCTCAAAATACGTAAATGCTCCCCTGACATCACAAAGTTTTGCCTCACAGGGAATGAGCAGCAGTTTCAGTGGATCTGCTCAGGGATCATTTAGCAAGCCTGCTCCCAGTTCGCCTACAGTTTCCAAGTTTAGTTCCTCACGCCAAGTATACAGTCAGTCCACAAGTGATCAGGATTTGTATGGTCAACTGCCGGCAAAATCACAGTTTGGCTCTCAGCCTCAAAAGGGAACTTCACCACAACTTTCACAAGCAGCAAGTGGCTTTAAAAGTGGCCATCTAATGCAGTCTCAAGGATCTTTGGGTCAATATGCTCCTGCATCACACGGTTTGGACTCACAAGGAATGAGCAGCAGTTTCAGTGGATCTGCTCAGGGATCTTTTAGCAAGCCTGCTCCCAGTTCGCCTACAGTTTCCAAGTTTAGTTCCTCACGCCAAGTATACAGTCAGTCCACAAGTGATCAGGATTTGTATGGTCAACTGCCGGCAACATCACAGTTTGGTTCTCAGCCTCAAAAGGGAACTTCACCACAACTTTCACCAGCAGCAAGTGGCTTTACCAGTGGCTCATTTCCCCAGTCTCAAGGATCTTTGGGTCAATATGCCCCTGCATCCCTCTCAAAATACATAACTGCTCAACTGGCATCACAAGGTTTTGCCACCCGGTCTGCTACTGCGAGTTCACGTAGAGGCCTTACTTCTACGTTCCTAGGTGGAAGTCAGTCAGGATCTTCTCTCACCTTACAAGGAACTGGCTCATCGTCCATGCCTCAACGTACCATGAGTCAGTTTGTCTCTGGGTCTCCTTCCCAACATTCAAGCACGTCCTTGTCCTCAACCCAGAGCATTAATGGGCAGTATAGCCCAGCATCTCAATGGGTGTTCTCAGTGTCCCAGAGTCCACAAAGGGAACCATCAGTGTCTAGTTGGACCCAAGGCCTTCCGTCCTCAGATGCAGCTTTGTCACAGGGAAACCTCCAGTTTCAAAGCTCTCGGGTGCACAGCAGGTTCTCGTCCCAATTGTCAGCAAGAGACTCTGCCAACCAAAGTAATCCTCAGGCACTTTCCAAAGGATCTGGCCAATTGGTTTCCTCACCTGGGAGCAGTGGCAGCTACAGTGGCATCTCTCTCCAGTCTCCAAGCACCTCAAGTCGGTATCCCCTTGGTTCCCCTGGATATGTCAAGCTTGGTTCAAATCTTGATTCTAGCCAGTCTGGCACAGGTCAGAGCTCGAGCCTGTATGGCTCAAATCTCCAGACAGGGTCTGGCGCTCAACATTCTTCCAGTAGTTATGCATCTCTGCAGGGAGGTAGCAGTGCTGTTGTTGGCCCCTCAAGCCAATATGGCTCTGTGTTTTCACCCCTGGATGCAAAAGCTGGGTTGTATTTAAGCCGACCTTCTGCGGCTAGTTTTACCCAAGGCATCCAGACTTCTAAAACCGCTTCATCCCGGAGCACCTCAAGTGCCCAGATGTCTAGTGGGTTCTCTTCTTCCCTGTCTGCATTGAGCCAGAATGTTGCACCTGTTGCCCAGAGTGGTCCGATGTCTGCTGTTTGGAGAAGCCAGAGTCCATCAAGGCTATCTTCATCTTTTCAAGCTCCCTCTGCCTCAACAATCGGAGGCCAAATGTCTGAACGCTTTACTTCACACAATGCTGCCGATTCCAGTTTGCCTTCCTCTTCAGGTTTGAGTGCCAAACTGTCTTCTAAGGTGTTCTCTGGTTCCTCTCTGCGTAAGACTGCTCAGACTCTGTGAATATGGGTACCAGTAACAAAACAATGAGGGCAACGTTTCAGTGGCTAATACTCCTTTCCAGATGTTTTCTGTTAACTATGGCCTCAATGCTTCAGTTGCCAGTCAAAAAAATCTAGTTCACCTGGATGATGTTACTGTCAATGGCTAAATGTCATTGCTACAAATGTTTTCAAAAGATGTAAATGTGATTTTAAAATAAATATTTTTGCAACAAAGCTTTTTTCTTGTGGGGTTTCTTAAAGACTTTCCATTACCTTTATTATGTAACTCTTGCCTCCCTTAACATGCTCATTGTTTTTATTGGTAGCATTTAAAGGGTTTCCTTCCTAGACTAACTTTGTATAAAAACATGGACTACGATCAAAGTGTTTAATTCTGCTTTTTCCTCATGCTAAATGCTACCTTTATAGGATGTTTTTTTTTATCAAAAACTCTAGTTAGTCTCAGGATTTGGGAATGAATCTGCACCAAACATCTCAAGCTTTTCACTGCCTCAATGTCAAAAGAATTTAGTTTAACGTGTCTGTTCAACTAAACCGAAGTCAATTAATTTGTGCTGGAATACATCAATGTGCACAGATTTTTTTATTTAAAGCAACATTGTTTTTCCATTTTTCTATTTGAATCATTTAAATTGTCAGCATTTTATCATATTTGATATCGGCACCATACTGTCCAATGCATTATTACTATAACATTACCCTCACTAGACAAAATTGAAGAACATATAGGATATGTTTAAACTCATTTTTATCTAGTGAGGGTAATGTTGTCATATGCATAAAATGGTTTATAACCATTTCCAGTAATAGGCTAATAAAGTTTAAAGATTGTCTATTTTTGACCAGCAGGTGGATTTATTACTTTTTTTATAAAATGCACTAAAAAGATATGTCTGATTTGTCCCAATGCTGCTATGACTAACACAAACTATTGATTAAATATTACTGCATGCTACTCAGACTTAAATAAGTGTGATCAAATTTTGGCTATTTTTAATCTGACATTATTACATTACTAAGTTAAACATTCTGAAATACTGTTTATGCCACATTCCTTGTTGTGAACTGTTTTGTGTGTGTGAATCATTTATTTTATCGTGATTTTAATTGACTATGTGATTTGTGTTTTTAGATAGATTTTATTTGAAGTTTTGAAAAGGTTCATTCAGTATACATTTAGTATATACCTTGTGGAGTTTTGAAATTGGATGTAAGAAATAGAAATACACCTTGTCATTTTATTTGAACATACCATACATTATTCCTTGATAACCGGTAAGTTAACTTCAAATACAGGACGGCTAACCATTTAGAACGAGGAATTTACTTATTCTTGCACACTCAACCTTCCTTTTTGTTTCACAGGTGAACTGTGTCAGAGGCAATTAGTCATTCAGTTAATCACATGAGCTGACTGAACTCTTGGCAGCCTATAAAAGACATCTACACATCAGCTAAGACGTGTACCTGGATTTGTGGTTGTGGTTGTATGAGTGGAAAGTTGGCTAAAAAGATTGTTTGGCAACCACACACAGCATTCCTGTCATGGATCAAGGGCTGAAAATGTGTGTTTTCAAATATGCTTTTAAATGGTATTGCATATATTTAATGAATGATCCTAAAATGGTTTTGTTTCACTTTTAGGCTCCCTTTACTAGCCGTTCTCCTAATAACTTGGAGATGTGCTTTTGGGTTTCCAGGTACTGTAATCTACATCTAATTTGGGCAAGTAGTAATCAAATGTAATCATTCTGTTTTTGTAAATCCTTGTTATTGTTTTATTTTCTAGGTGGGGTTTACTCAAAAACAAATCTCCGGTGGGGTCAGGCTTCACATAATGCTTTTGTACCCCGTGCAGTCCAGTCATCTCAGTCAGAATATCCAGTGACTGGGAGCATTTCTGTTGACGAAGTGGGCTCTAGTGTGACCATTGACAGAAGTCAGAAAAGCACGTCCAGGTTTTCTAATCCACGCCAGTATGTCAAGGGTGGTTTTTCCAGCAGCCATGAGACATCTCGTACCCAAACTGGCTCAGTTTCTGCAGCTTTGGCAGTGCCCCAAGATGAACTCCAAAAAAGCAGTTTGACATCTCTTCAACCCCAGGTTTCCTATAGTTCAAGATTTCAGAATATTGCAAGCCAATTAGCCAGTGGACAGAGTTTGCAAAACCAGTATTCTTCCTCATCTCATGGCGGTTCTGGGCTTCAGTCGGCAGGTGGTTTAAGCCAAATTGTTTCTCACCAGCGTGAAGGCAGTTCCAGTGGTCTTCTGTCATCTCCAGATGTCCCTAGTCCGCATACCACAGAGTCTAATGTCAAGGTCAGTTCTTCACCCCTAATGGTTTCCAGCCAGGCCACCACTGCTCAAAGTTCCCCCATCCTTAACATGTCTAGCACTCTGGAGAGTTCTGGCCCTTTATTGGGAGTTTCGGGTTCTGCCACTAGCTTTTCTGGAGCCTCTACAGAGCATGTGTCGTCACCCTCAGAGATTTATCATCAGCCTGCTGGTGACAAAGGATCCCTCCGCATCCATGCTTTAGGTTCTGAGAGCAGCTTACCCCTTCAGTCGCCAGAAGCAGCAGTAAATGTGTACTCTTCAGAAAGCTTGTCTTCTAGTCCATCTATTGTGACCCAAGGCTCCACTTTTACTTCACAGGGCAGCCCTATAACAGCACAAGTGATAAGCTCCGGGCCAGTACTTGTAACCACACAGGAAGTGAGCAGCGGTTCCATTGGCTCCCCATCTCAAAGCATATCTAGCCAGTATTCACCTGGTACCCTGACACCTAGCAAGCTTGGTTCCTTGTCTCTGTCGGTTTCTAACCAGTCCACAAGTGATCAAAGCCAGTATATGTCTGGAGCTCCAAGCAGGTATGCTATGCCACTAGCAAGTTCTAGTCATTATGTCCCACTGCAGACAGGAAGCAGCTCTAGGCACCTCTTTTCTCCAACACCCCAAGGCACCTATGCTGTGTATGCCCCTTCATCTCCCTCAAAGTATCTAAATGTTGCAGCTACATCACCCCAAAGTGTTTCTTTCCAATCTGGAAGCGATCAGGATTTCCGTTGGACTGTTGCACAGGTTGGCACTAAAGCAGCAGAATCCAGTGAGTTTATGCCTTCCCAGGGAGGAAGCAGCTCTTTCAGTGGTGCACTTTCCCATCCTCAATCTAGCGGTTTCAGTGGCTCCATGCAGTCTCTGGGTACATCAAGCCAGAATGTCCCCATTTCACCTACATTTTCCAAGTTTGGTTCCTCACGCCTAGTTTCTAGTCAGTCCACAAGTGATCCGGGTTTGTATGGAACAGTTCCTTCCACCTCACAGATTGGCTCTTGGCCTCAATCAGGACTCTCTAGTCAGTTTGTGCCTTCCCAGGGAGCAAGTAGCTCCTACAGTGGCTCTTTTCCCCAGTCTCAATCTAGTTCTCCTAAATATTCATTAGGATACCCTAAACCCAACTCGCCCCAAACTGTTTCCAGACAATCAGCCAGTGTAAAAGGCTCTAATGGTAGTTCTGTTGATCCTTTAGGAGCCGTTAGTCAATTGGCCTCACATGGAATGAGTAGCAGTTTCCGTGGGTCTGCCCTAGCTCAGGGTACATTTAGCCAGCCTGCTCCCAGTTCACCCACAGATTCCAAGTTTAGTTCCTCACGCCAAGTATTCAGTCAGTCCACAAGTGATCAGGATTTGTATGGTCAACTGACAGCAACCTCACAGTTTGGCTCTCAGCCTCAAAAGGGAACTTCACCACAACTTTCACAAGCCGCAAGTGGCTTTAACAGTGGCTCACTCATGCAGTCTCAAGGATCTTTGGGTCAATATGCTCCTGCATCACATGGTTTGGACTCACAGGGAATGAGCAGCAGTTTCAGTGGATCTGCTCAGGGATCATTTAGCAAGCCTGCTCCCAGTTCGCCTACAGTTTCCAAGTTTAGTTCCTCACGCCAAGTATACAGTCAGTCCACAAGTGATCAGGATTTGTATGGTCAACTGCCGGCAACATCACAGTTTGGCTCTCAGCCTCAAAAGGGAACTTCACCACAACTTTCACAAGCAGCAAGTGGCTTTAGAAGTGGCCATCTAATGCAGTCTCAAGGATCTTTGGGTGAATATGCTCCTGCATCACACGGTTTGGACTCAAAAGGAATGAGCAGCAGTTTCAGTGGATCTGCTCAGGGATCTTTTAGCAAGCCTTCTCCCAGTTCGCCTACAGTTTCCAGGTTTAGTTCCTCACGCCAAGTATACAGTCAGTCCACAAGTGATCAGGATTTGTATGGTCAACTGACAGCAACCTCACAGTTTGGTTCTCAGCCTCAAAAGGGAACTTCACCGCAACTTTCACCAGCAGCAAGTGGCTTTAACAGTGGCTCACTAATGCAGTCTCAAGGATCTTTGGGTCAATATGCCCCTGCATCACCCTCAAAATACGTAAATGCTCCCCTGGCATCACAAAGTTTTGCCTCACAGGGAATGAGCAGCAGTTTCAGTGGATCTGCTCAGGGATCATTTAGCAAGCCTGCTCCCAGTTCGCCTACAGTTAAAAGTTTAGTTCCTCACGCCAAGTATACAGTCAGTCCACAAGTGATCAGGATTTGTATGGTCAACTGTCGGCAACCTCACAGTTTGGTTCTCAGCCTCAAAAGGGAACTTCACCACAACTTTCACCAGCAGCAAGTGGCTTTAACAGTGGCTCACTAATGCAGTCTCAAGGATCTTTGGGTCAATATGCCCCTGCATCACCCTCAAAATACGTAAATGCTCCCCTGACATCACAAAGTTTTGCCTCACAGGGAATGAGCAGCAGTTTCAGTGGATCTGCTCAGGGATCATTTAGCAAGCCTGCTCCCAGTTCGCCTACAGTTTCCAAGTTTAGTTCCTCACGCCAAGTATACAGTCAGTCCACAAGTGATCAGGATTTGTATGGTCAACTGCCGGCAAAATCACAGTTTGGCTCTCAGCCTCAAAAGGGAACTTCACCACAACTTTCACAAGCAGCAAGTGGCTTTAAAAGTGGCCATCTAATGCAGTCTCAAGGATCTTTGGGTCAATATGCTCCTGCATCACACGGTTTGGACTCACAAGGAATGAGCAGCAGTTTCAGTGGATCTGCTCAGGGATCTTTTAGCAAGCCTGCTCCCAGTTCGCCTACAGTTTCCAAGTTTAGTTCCTCACGCCAAGTATACAGTCAGTCCACAAGTGATCAGGATTTGTATGGTCAACTGCCGGCAACATCACAGTTTGGTTCTCAGCCTCAAAAGGGATTTTCACCAAAACTTTCACCAGCAGCAAGTGGCTTTACCAGTGGCTCATTTCCCCAGTCTCAAGGATCTTTGGGTCAATATGCCCCTGCATCCCTCTCAAAATACATAACTGCTCCACTGGCATCACAAGGTTTTGCCACCCGGTCTGCTACTGCGAGTTCACGTAGAGGCCTTACTTCTACGTTCCTAGGTGGAAGTCAGTCAGGATCTTCTCTCACCTTACAAGGAACTGGCTCATCGTCCATGCCTCAACGTACCACGAGTCAGTTTGTCTCTGGGTCTCCTTCCCAACATTCAAGCACGTCCTTGTCCTCAACCCAGAGCATTAATGGGCAGTATAGCCCAGCATCTCAATGGGTGTTCTCAGTGTCCCAGAGTCCACAAAGGGAACCATCAGTGTCTAGTTGGACCCAAGGCCTTCAGTCCTCAGATGCAGCTTTGTCACAGGGAAACCTCCGGTTTCAAAGCTCTCGGGTGCACAGCAGGTTCTCGTCCCAATTGTCAGCAAGAGACTCTGCCAACCAAAGTAATCCTCAGGCACTTTCCAAAGGATCTGGCCAATTGGTTTCCTCACCTGGGAGCAGTGGCAGCTACAGTGGCATCTCTCTCCAGTCTCCAAGCACCTCAAGTCGGTATCCCCTTGGTTCCCCTGGATATGTCAAGCTTGGTTCAAATCTTGATTCTAGCCAGTCTGGCACAGGTCAGAGCTCGAGCCTGTATGGCTCAAATCTCCAGACAGGGTCTGGCGCTCAACATTCTTCCAGTAGTTATGCATCTCTGCAGGGAGGTAATAGTGCTGTTGTTGGCCCCTCAAGCCAATATGGCTCTGTGTTTTCACCCCTGGATGCAAAAGCTGGGTTGTATTTAAGCCGACCTTCTGCGGCTAGTTTGACCCAAGGCATCCAGACTTCTAAAACCGCTTCATCCCGGAGCACCTCAAGTGCCCAGATGTCTAGTGGGTTCTCTTCTTCCCTGTCTGCATTGAGCCAGAATGTTGCACCTGTTGCCCAGAGTGGTCCGATGTCTGCTGTTTGGAGAAGCCAGAGTCCATCAAGGCTATCTTCATCTTTTCAAGCTCCCTCTGCCTCAACAATCGGAGGCCAAATGTCTGAACGCTTTACTTCACACAATGCTGCCGACTCCAGTTTGCCTTCCTCTTCAGGTTTGAGTGCCAAACTGTCTTCTAAGGTGTTCTCTGGTTCCTCTCTGCGTAAGACTGCTCAGACTCTGTGAATATGGGTACCAGTAACAAAACAATGAGGGCAACGTTTCAGTGGCTAATACTCCTTTCCAGATGTTTTCTGTTAACTATGGCCTCAATGCTTCAGTTGCCAGTCAAAAAATCTAGTTCACCTGGATGATATTACTGTCAATGGCTAAATGTCATTGCTACAAATGTTTTCAAAAGATGTAAATGTGATTTTAAAATAAATATTTTTGCAACAAAGCTTTTTTCTTGTGGGGTTTCTTAAAGACTTTCCATTACCTTTATTATGTAACTCTTGCCTCCCTTAACATGCTCATTGTTTTTATTGGTAGCATTTAAAGGGTTTCCTTCCTAGACTAACTTTGTATAAAAACATGGACTACGATCAAAGTGTTTAATTCTGCTTTTTCCTCATGCTAAATGCTACCTTTATAGGATGTTTTTTTTTATCAAAAACTCTAGTTAGTCTCAGGATTTGGGAATGAATCTGCACCAAACATCTCAAGCTTTTCACTGCCTCAATGTCAAAAGAATTTAGTTTAACGTGTCTGTTCAACTAAACCGAAGTCAATTAATTTGTGCTGGAATACATCAATGTGCACAGATTTTTTTATTTAAAGCAACATTGTTTTTCCATTTTTCTATTTGAATCATTTCAATTGTCAGCATTGTATCATATTTGATATCGGCACCATACTGTCCAATGCATTATTACTATAACATTACCCTCACTAGACAAAATTGAAGAACATATAGGATATGTTTAAACTCATTTTTATCTAGTGAGGGTAATGTTGTCATATGCATAAAATGGTTTATAACCATTTCCAGTAATAGGCTAATAAAGTTTAAAGATTGTCTATTTTTGACCAGCAGGTGGATTTATTACTTTTTTTATAAAATGCACTAAAAAGATATGTCTGATTTGTCCCAATGCTGCTATGACTAACACAAACTATTGATTAAATATTACTGCATGCTACTCAGACTTAAATAAGTGTGATCAAATTTTGGCTATTTTTAATCTGACATTATTACATTACTAAGTTAAACATTCTGAAATACTGTTTATGCCACATTCCTTGTTGTGAACTGTTTTGTGTGTGTGAATCATTTATTTTATCGTGATTTTAATTGACTATGTGATTTGTGTTTTTAGATAGATTTTATTTGAAGTTTTGAAAAGGTTCATTCAGTATACATTTAGTATATACCTTGTGGAGTTTTGAAATTGGATGTAAGAAATAGAAATACACCTTGTCATTTTATTTGAACATACCATACATTATTCCTTGATAACCGGTAAGTTAACTTCAAATACAGGACGACTAACCATTTAGAACGAGGAATTTACTTATTCTTGCACACTCAACCTTCCTTTTTGTTTCACAGGTGAACTGTGTCAGAGGCAATTAGTCATTCAGTTAATCACATGAGCTGACTGAACTCTTGGCAGCCTATAAAAGACATCTACACATCAGCTAAGACGTGTACCTGGATTTGTGGTTGTGGTTGTATGAGTGGAAAGTTGGCTTAAAAGATTGTTTGGCAACCACACACAGCATTCCTGTCATGGATCAAGGGCTGAAAATGTGTGTTTTCAAATATGCTTTTAAATGGTATTGCATATATTTAATGAATGATCCTAAAATGGTTTTGTTTCACTTTTAGGCTCCCTTTACTAGCCGTTCTCCTAATAACTTGGAGATGTGCTTTTGGGTTTCCAGGTACTGTAATCTACATCTAATTTGGGCAAGTAGTAATCAAATGTAATCAATCTGTTTTTGTAAATCCTTGTTATTGTTTTATTTTCTAGGTGGGGTTTACTCAAAAACAAATCTCCGGTGGGGTCAGGCTTCACATAATGCTTTTGCACCCCGTGCAGTCCAGTCATCTCAGTCAGAATATCCAGTGACTGGGAGCATTTCTGTTGACGAAGTGGGCTCTAGTGTGACCATTGACAGAAGTCAGAAAAGCACGTCCAGGTTTTCTAATCCACGCCAGTATGTCAAGGGTGGTTTTTCCAGCAGCCATGAGACATCTCGTACCCAAACTGGCTCAGTTTCTGCAGCTTTGGCAGTGCCCCAAGATGAACTCCAAAAAAGCAGTTTGACATCTCTTCAACCCCAGGTTTCCTATAGTTCAAGTTTTCAGAATATTGCAAGCCAATTAGCCAGTGGACAGAGTTTGCAAAACCAGTATTCTTCCTCATCTCATGGCGGTTCTGGGCTTCAGTCGGCAGGTGGTTTAAGCCAAATTGTTTCTCACCAGCGTGAAGGCAGTTCCAGTGGTCTTCTGTCATCTCCAGATGTCCCTAGTCCGCATACCACAGAGTCTAATGTCAAGGTCAGTTCTTCACCCCTAATGGTTTCCAGCCAGGCCACTACTGCTCAAAGTTCCCCCATCCTTAACATGTCTAGCACTCTGGAGAGTTCTGGCCCTTTATTGGGAGTTTCGGGTTCTGCCACTAGCTTTTCTGGAGCCTCTACAGAGCATGTGTCGTCACCCTCAGAGATTTATCATCAGCCTGCTGGTGACCAAGGATCCCTCCGCATCCATGCTTTAGGTTCTGAGAGCAGCTTACCCCTTCAGTCGCCAGAAGCAGCAGTAAATGTGTACTCTTCAGAAAGCTTGTCTTCTAGTCCATCCATTGTGACCCAAGGCTCCACTTTTACTTCACAGGGCAGCCCTATAACAGCACAAGTGATAAGCTCCGGGCCAGTACTTGTAACCACACAGGAAGTGAGCAGCGGTTCCATTGGCTCCCCATCTCAAAGCATATCTAGTCAGTATTCACCTGGTACCCTGACACCTAGCAAGCTTGGTTCCTTGTCTCTGTCGGTTTCTAACCAGTCCACAAGTGATCAAAGCCAGTATATGTCTGGAGCTCCAAGCAGGTATGCTATGCCACTAGCAAGTTCTAGTCATTATGTCCCACTGCAGACAGGAAGCAGCTCTAGGCACCTCTTTTCTCCAAAACCCCAAGGCACCTATGCTGTGTATGCCCCTTCATCTCCCTCAAAGTATCTAAATGTTGCAGCTACATCACCCCAAAGTGTTTCTTTCCAATCTGGAAGCGATCAGGATTTCCGTTGGACTGTTGCACAGGTTGGCACTAAAGCAGCAGAATCCAGTGAGTTTATGCCTTCCCAGGGAGGAAGCAGCTCTTTCAGTGGTGCACTTTCCCATCCTCAATCTAGCGGTTTCAGTGGCTCCATGCAGCCTCTGGGTACATCAAGCCAGAATGTCCCCATTTCACCTACATTTTCCAAGTTTGGTTCCTCACGCCTAGTTTCTAGTCAGTCCACAAGTGATCCGGGTTTGTATGGAACAGTTCCTTCCACCTCACAGATTGGCTCTTGGCCTCAATCAGGACTCTCTAGTCAGTTTGTGCCTTCCCAGGGAGCAAGTAGCTCCTACAGTGGCTCTTTTCCCCAGTCTCAATCTAGTTCTCCTAAATATTCATTAGGACACCCTAAACCCAACTCGCCCAAAACTGTTTCCAGACAATCAGCCAGTGTAAAAGGCTCTAATGGTAGTTCTGTTGATCCTTTAGGAGCCGTTAGTCAATTGGCCTCACATGGAATGAGTAGCAGTTTCCGTGGGTCTGCCCTAGCTCAGGGTACATTTAGCCAGCCTGCTCCCAGTTCACCCACAGATTCCAAGTTTAGTTCCTCACGCCAAGTATTCAGTCAGTCCACAAGTGATCAGGATTTGTATGGTCAACTGACAGCAACCTCACAGTTTGGCTCTCAGCCTCAAAAGGGAACTTCACCACAACTTTCACAAGCCGCAAGTGGCTTTAACAGTGGCTCACTCATGCAGTCTCAAGGATCTTTGGGTCAATATGCTCCTGCATCACACGGTTTGGACTCACAGGGAATGAGCAGCAGTTTCAGTGGATCTGCTCAGGGATCATTTAGCAAGCCTGCTCCCAGTTCGCCTACAGTTTCCAAGTTTAGTTCCTCACGCCAAGTATACAGTCAGTCCACAAGTGATCAGGATTTGTATGGTCAACTGACAGCAACCTCACAGTTTGGCTCTCAGCCTCAAAAGGGAACTTCACCACAACTTTCACAAGCCGCAAGTGGCTTTAACAGTGGCTCACTCATGCAGTCTCAAGGATCTTTGGGTCAATATGCTCCTGCATCACACGGTTTGGACTCACAGGGAATGAGCAGCAGTTTCAGTGGATCTGCTCAGGGATCATTTAGCAAGCCTGCTCCCAGTTCGCCTACAGTTTCCAAGTTTAGTTCCTCACGCCAAGTATACAGTCAGTCCACAAGTGATCAGGATTTGTATGGTCAACTGCCGGCAACATCACAGTTTGGCTCTCAGCCTCAAAAGGGAACTTCACCACAACTTTCACAAGCAGCAAGTGGCTTTAAAAGTGGCCATCTAATGCAGTCTCAAGGATCTTTGGGTCAATATGCTCCTGCATCACACGGTTTGGACTCACAAGGAATGAGCAGCAGTTTCAGTGGATCTGCTCAAGGATCATTTAGCAAGCCTGCTCCCAGTTCGCCTACAGTTTCCAAGTTTAGTTCCTCACGCCAAGTATACAGTCAGTCCACAAGTGATCAGGATTTGTATGGTCAACTGCCGGCAACATCACAGTTTGGCTCTCAGCTTCAAAAGGGAACTTCACCACAACTTTCACAAGCCGCAAGTGGCTTTAACAGTGGCTCACTAATGCAGTCTCAAGGATCTTTGGGTCAATATGCCCCTGCATCACCCTCAAAATACGTAAATGCTCCCCTGGCATCACAAAGTTTTGCCTCACAGGGAATGAGCAGCAGTTTCAGTGGATCTGCTCAGGGATCATTTAGCAAGCCTGCTCCCAGTTCGCCTACAGTTTCCAAGTTTAGTTCCTCACGCCAAGTATACAGTCATTCCACAAGTGATCAGGATTTGTATGGTCAACTGCCGGCAACATCACAGTTTGGCTCTCAGCCTCAAAAGGGAACTTCACCACAACTTTCACAAGCAGCAAGTGGCTTTAAAAGTGACCATCTAATGCAGTCTCAAGGATCTTTGGGTCAATATGCTCCTGCATCACACGGTTTGGACTCACAAGGAATGAGCAGCAGTTTCAGTGGATCTGCTCAGGGATCTTTTAGCAAGCCTGCTCCCAGTTCGCCTACAGTTTCCAGGTTTAGTTCCTCACGCCAAGTATACAGTCAGTCCACAAGTGATCAGGATTTGTATGGTCAACTGACAGCAACCTCACAGTTTGGTTCTCAGCCTCAAAAGGGAACTTCACCACAACTTTCACCAGCAGCAAGTGGCTTTAACAGTGGCTCACTAATGCAGTCTCAAGGATCTTTGGGTCAATATGCCCCTGCATCACCCTCAAAATACGTAAATGCTCCCCTGGCATCACAAAGTTTTGCCTCACAGGGAATGAGCAGCAGTTTCAGTGGATCTGCTCAGGGATCATTTAGCAAGCCTGCTCCCAGTTCGCCTACAGTTTCCAAGTTTAGTTCCTCACGCCAAGTATACAGTCAGTCCACAAGTGATCGGGATTTGTATGGTCAACTGTCGGCAACATCACAGTTTGGCTCTCATCCTCAAAAGGGAACTTCACCACAACTTTCACAAGCAGCAAGTGGCTTTACCAGTGGCTCATTTCCCCAGTCTCAAGGATCTTTGGGTCAATATGCCCCTGCATCCCTCTCAAAATACATAACCGCTCCACTGGCATCACAAGGTTTTGCCACCCGGTCTGCTACTGCGAGTTCACGTAGAGGCCTTACTTCTACGTTCCTAGGTGGAAGTCAGTCAGGATCTTCTCTCACCTTACAAGGAACTGGCTCATCGTCCATGCCTCAACGTACCACGAGTCAGTTTGTCTCTGGGTCTCCTTCCCAACATTCAAGCACGTCCTTGTCCTCAACCCAGAGCATTAATGGGCAGTATAGCCCAGCATCTCAATGGGTGTTCTCAGTGTCCCAGAGTCCACAAAGGGAACCATCAGTGTCTAGTTGGACCCAAGGCCTTCAGTCCTCAGATGCAGCTTTGTCACAGGGAAACCTCCAGTTTCAAAGCTCTCGGGTGCACAGCAGGTTCTCGTCCCAATTGTCAGCAAGAGACTCCGCCAACCAAAGTAATCCTCAGGCACTTTCCAAAGGATCTGGCCAATTGGTTTCCTCACCTGGGAGCAGTGGCAGCTACAGTGGCATCTCTCTCCAGTCTCCAAGCACCTCAAGTCGGTATCCCCTTGGTTCCCCTGGATATGTCAAGCTTGGTTCAAATCTTGATTCTAGCCAGTCTGGCACAGGTCAGAGCTCGAGCCTGTATGGCTCAAATCTCCAGACAGGGTCTGGCGCTCAACATTCTTCCAGTAGTTATGCATCTCTGCAGGGAGGTAGCAGTGCTGTTGTTGGCCCCTCAAGCCAATATGGCTCTGTGTTTTCACCCCTGGATGCAAAAGCTGGGTTGTATTTAAGCCGACCTTCTGCGGCTAGTTTGACCCAAGGCATCCAGACTTCTAAAACCGCTTCATCCCGGAGCACCTCAAGTGCCCAGATGTCTAGTGGGTTCTCTTCTTCCCTGTGTGCATTGAGCCAGAATGTTGCACCTGTTGCCCAGAGTGGTCCGATGTCTGCTGTTTGGAGAAGCCAGAGTCCATCAAGGCTATCTTCATCTTTTCAAGCTCCCTCTGCCTCAACAATCGGAGGCCAAATGTCTGAACGCTTTACTTCACACAATGCAGCTGATTCCAGTTTGCCTTCCTCTTCAGGTTTGAGTGCCAAACTGTCTTCTAAGGGCATGTTCTCTGGTTCCTCTGTGTAAGACTGCTCAGACTCTGTGAATATGGGTACCAGTAACAAAACAATGAGGGCAACGTTTCAGTGGCTAATACTCCTTTCCAGATGTTTTCTGTTAACTATGGCCTCAATGCTTTAGTTGCCAGTCAAAAAAATCTAGTTCACCTGGATGATATTACTGTCAAGGGCTAAATGTCATTGCTACAAATGTTTTCAAAAGATGTAAATGTGATTTTAAAATAAATATTTTTGCAACAAAGCTTTTTTCTTGTGGGGTTTCTTAAAGACTTTCCATTACCTTTTATGTAACTCTTGCCTCCCTTAACATGCTCATTGTTTTTATTGGTAGCATTTAAAGGGTTTCCTTCCTAGATTAACTTTGTATAAAAACATGGACTAAGATCAAAGTGTTTAATTCTGCTTTTTCCTCATGCTAAATGCTACCTTTATAGGATGTTTTTTTTTATCAAAAACTCTAGTTAGTCTCAGGATTTGGGAATGAATCTGCACCAAACATCTCAAGCTTTTCACTGCCTCAATGTCAAAAGAATTTAGTTTAACGTGTCTGTTCAACTAAACAGAAGTCAATTAATTTTTGCTGGAATACATCAATGTGCACAGATTTTTTTATTTAAAGCAACATTGTTTTTCCATTTTTCTATTTGAATCATTTCAATTGTCAGCATTTTATCATATTTGATATCGGCACCATACTGTCCAATGCATTATTACTATAACATTACCCTCACTAGACAAAATTGAAGAACATATAGGATATGTTTAAACTCATTTTTATCTAGTGAGGGTAATGTTGTCATATGCATAAAATGGTTTATAACCATTTCCAGTAATAGGCTAATAAAGTTTAAAGATTGTCTATTTTTGACCAGCAGGTGGATTTATTACTTTTTTTATAAAATGCACTAAAAAGATATGTCTGATTTGTCCCAATGCTGCTATGACTAACACAAACTATTGATTAAATATTACTGCATGCTACTCAGACTTAAATAAGTGTGATCAAATTTTGGCTATTTTTAATCTGACATTATTACATTACTAAGTTAAACATTCTGAAATACTGTTTATGCCACATTCCTTGTTGTGAACTGTTTTGTGTGTGTGAATCATTTATTTTATCGTGATTTTAATTGACTATGTGATTTGTGTTTTTAGATAGATTTTATTTGAAGTTTTGAAAAGGTTCATTCAGTATACATTTAGTATATACCTTGTGGAGTTTTGAAATTGGATGTAAGAAATAGAAATACACCTTGTCATTTTATTTGAACATACCATACATTATTCCTTGATAACCGGTAAGTTAACTTCAAATACAGGACGACTAACCATTTAGAACGAGGAATTTACTTATTCTTGCACACTCAACCTTCCTTTTTGTTTCACAGGTGAACTGTGTCAGAGGCAATTAGTCATTCAGTTAATCACATGAGCTGACTGAACTCTTGGCAGCCTATAAAAGACATCTACACATCAGCTAAGACGTGTACCTGGATTTGTGGTTGTGATTGTATGAGTGGAAAGTTGGCTAAAAAGATTGTTTGGCAACCACACACAGCATTCCTGTCATGGATCAAGGGCTGAAAATGTGTGTTTTCAAATATGCTTTTAAATGGTATTGCATATATTTAATGAATGATCCTAAAATGGTTTTGTTTCACTTTTAGGCTCCCTTTACTAGCCGTTCTCCTAATAACTTGGAGATGTGCTTTTGGGTTTCCAGGTACTGTAATCTACATCTAATTTGGGCAAGTAGTAATCAAATGTAATCATTCTGTTTTTGTAAATCCTTGTTATTGTTTTATTTTCTAGGTGGGGTTTACTCAAAAACAAATCTCCGGTGGGGTCAGGCTTCACATAGTGCTTTTGCACCCCGTGCAGTCCAGTCATCTCAGTCAGAATATCCAGTGACTGGGAGCATTTCTGTTGACGAAGTGGGCTCTAGTGTGACCATTGACAGAAGTCAGAAAAGCACGTCCAGGTTTTCTAATCCACGCTGGTTTGTCAAGGGTGGTTTTTCCAGCAGCCATGAGACATCTCGTACCCAAACTGGCTCAGTTTCTGCAGCTTTGGCAGTGCCCCAAGATGAACTCCAAAAAAGCAGTTTGACATCTCTTCAACCCCAGGTTTCCTCCAGTTCAAGTGTTCAGAATACTGCAAGCCAATTAGCCAGTGGACAGAGTTTGCAAAACCAGTATTCTTCCTCATCTCATGGCGGTTCTGGGCTACAGTTGGCAGGTGGTTTAAGCCAAATTGTTTCTCACCAGCGTGAAAGCAGTTCCAGTGGTCTTCTATTATCTCCAGATGTCCCTAGTCTGCATACCCCAGAGTCTAATGTCAAGGTCAGTTCTTCACCCCTAATGGTTTCCAGCCAGGCCTCCACTGCTAAAAGTTCCCCCACCCTTAACATGTCTACGACTCTGGAGAGTTCTGGCCCTTTATTGGGAGTTTTGGGTTCTGCCTCTAGCTCTTTTGGTGCCCCTGGAGCCTCTACAGAGCTTGTGTCCTCACCCTCAGAGATTTATCATCAGCCTGCTGGTGACAAAGGATCCCTCAGCATCCATGCTTCAGGTTCTGAGAGCAGCTTACCCCTTCAGTCGCCAGGAGCAGCTGTACATGTGTACTCTTCAGAAAGCTTGTCTTCTAGTCCATCCATTGAGACCCAAGGCTCTACTTTTACTTCACAGGGCAGCCCTATAACAGCACAAGTGATCAGCTCTGGGCCAGTAATCGTAACCACACGGGAAATGAGCAGTGGTTCCATTGGCTCCCCTTCAAAAAGCATAGCTAGCCAGTTTTCACCTGGTTCCTTGCCACCTGGCAAGCTTGGTTCCTTGTCTATGGGGGTTTCTAGCCAGTCCACAAAAGCACAATGCCTGTACATGTCCCCTTCTCCAAGCGGGTCTCCTATGCCACTGCATCCAGTGCAGACAGGAAGCAGCTCTAAGGACCTCTCTTCTTCCAACCCTCAAGGCACCTCTGCTGTGTATGCCCCTTCATCCCCCTCAAAGTATCTAAATGTAGCAGCTTCATCGCCCCAAAGTGCTTCTTTCCAATCTGGAAGTGATCAGGATTTCCGTTGGGCTGTTACACAGGGTGGCACTGAAGCAGGAGAATCCAAACAGTTTATGTCTTCCCAGGGAGGAAGCAGCTCATACAATAGTGCTCTTTTCCAGCCTCAATCTAGCCCAAGTAAATATTCATCTGGAGCTGTTAAACACACCTCACCCCAAACATTTTCCAGACCATTAACAAGTGTAGCAAGCTCACATGGCAGTTCTGGTGCTTCTTTTGATGCCACTAGTCAATCGGCCACAAAGGGAATGAGTGGCAGTTTCCGCGGCTCCATGCAATCTTTGAGTAAATCAGGCCTGAATGTACCTAGTTCCCCTACATTTTCCAAGTTCAATTCCTTACGCAAAGTATACAGTCAGTCCACAAGTGATCCGGGTTTGTATCCTCAAATGTCAGCAACTTCCGAGTTTGGCTCTCATGCTCAAAAGGGATCTTCACCACAACTTTCACAAGCTGCAAGTGGCTTTAACAGTGGCTCATTTCCCCAGTTTCAAGGATCTTTGGGTCAATATGCCCCTGCATTCCCCTCCAAATATGTAAACGTTCCAATAGCATCCCAAGCTTTTGCCACGCAGTCTGCTACTGCGAGTTCACGTGGAGGGCTTACTTCTACCTTCCGAGGTGGAGTTCAGTCAGGATCTTCTCTCACCTTACAAGGAACTGGCTCATCGTCCATGCGTCAAGATACCACGAGTCAGTTTGTCTCTGGGTCTCCTTCTCAACATTCAAGCGCATACTTGTCCACAACCCAGAGCGTTGCTGACCAGAATAGCCCAGCATTTCAAAGGGTGTTCTCTGTGTCCCAGATACCACAAAGACTGGAACCATCAGCCTCTAGTTGGACCCAAGGCATTCAGTCCTCAGGTCTAGCTTTGTCACAGGGAAACCTCCAGTCTCCAAGCTCTCAGGTGCACAGCAGGTTCTCGTCCTCATTGTCAGCAGGAGACTCTGCTTACCAAAGAAATCCTCATGCACTTTCCGTAGGATCTGGTAACTCCCCGGGGGGCAGTGGCAGCTACAGTGGCATCTCTCTCCAGTCTCCAAGCTCCTCAAGTCGGTATCCCCTTGGTTCTAGCCAGTCTGCCACAGGTCAGAGTTCAAGCATTTATGGCTCAACTCTCCAGACAGGGTCTGGTGCTCAACTTTCATCCAGTAGTTATGCATCTCTGCAGGGAGGTAGCAGTTCTGTTGTTGGTTCAAGCCAACATGGCTCTGTGTTTTCACCCCTGGATGCAAAAGCTCCTTTGTATTTAAGGCGACCTTCTTCTGCTAGTTTGACCCAAGGCATCCACTCTTCTAAAACTGCCTCATCCCAGAGCACCTCAAGTGCCCAGATGTTCAGTGGGTTCTCGTCATCTCTGTCTGCCTTGAGCCAGAATGTTGTGCAGAGTGGTCCGACGTCTGCTGTTCGTAGAAGCTCGAGTCTTCTAGGTGGGGTCCAGAGACTGTCAATGCCATCAACCTCTGGCTCAACAATCAGTGGCCAAATGTCTGAACGCTTTACTTCACACCGTGCTGTAGATTCCGGTTTGTCTCCCTCTTCAGGCTTGAGAGCCCAACTGTCTTCCACAGGTGTGTTCTCTGGTTCATCTCTGCCTAAAACTGTTCAAACTCTCAGTGAATATTGGTCCCCGTCAAAACCAAGAGGGCACCGCATTAGTGGTTAATAATACTCCTTTCCAGATGTTTTCTCATAACTATGGCCAGGATGCTTCAATTTCCAGTCAAAAATCTACAGCTACTTTGGAAGATTTTACTGTCAAGGGCTAAAGGACATTGCTACGAATGTTTTCAACAGATGTAAATGTGATTTTTAAAATAAATATTTTTGCAACAAACCTTTTTTAAGGGGTTTCTTTTAGACGTTCCATTACCTTCATGTAACTCTTTCCTCCTTTAACATGCTCATTGTTTCTATTGGCAGCTTTTTGTTGTTGTCGTCATTCCAAAATGGCAGCTCTGCAGAATTTAGCTCAAACACCTGATCCAGCTAATAAAGACCTTCAGGATCCGTGTTTCCAAATCCTGGTCCTCAGGACATGACTATCAGAATGTTTTAGATGTGTCTCTCTCCTATATAAAACATATGATGTAACTCATCAGTCTAGCGGCAGAATGTTTAAAATGTCTATGAACACACCGATGAGCTGAAACAGGTGTTTGATATAAACTAAAAAAATGTGTAGTAGGATTTACTTGAAAAAAGCTAGAAACAGGTTTTCCTCAAATAATGAGAATAATTGACAAGCAAAATTGTAAAATATTAAGATGGAAAAGCAACCTTTTCTGACCCACTTCAACATCAATGGTGACAATCATCAAACTAATTCCGATAAACGGATCAACTGCAATGCATGCTGGGAATCAGGAATGAGTTGTTACTATGTTCCCCAGCATGCATTGCTACATGAAGTTTAATTTTGTTGATTGTCACCAATGTTGAGTTTCATACACATTAATGTTTTACGCATCAAAGATGAATTCATATATTGCATACAAAGGTTATGCAGAATGATTAAATATGTTCAAGGGTTGTGCTTCAAGCAATCACATAATTAGGTCACTACTTAAAAAGCTCATGAATCTCTGGAACCCTGTACAGCTCAGAATTCATCAACACACGAATTGCACTCCTACAGTTTCAAGAGCACATCAAAAACATGCATTGATCACATCAATGGTGGATTCTGATGGTGGATGTTTACTATCAAATTTCTAAGTAATCTTTACCTGAGAAGTTCTAATGAAAGCTTCAGATAATTGTGTTTAACTTTTACATGACGGCTCCTTCAAAATGAACTCTCATTTCTGAGAGAAAATTGAGTAAATCCCAAATCAAGTAAACCCTACTCCACATAGTCTTCAGTGTACGTAAAACACCTGATTCAATCATCGGCCTGTGTGTTCATTAAAGAAACATTTCAAACATTCTGTCAGTTAAGTGATGAGTTAAATCAGGTGTTTTATATAGAGACACATGTAAAACATTCTGAGAGTGGATTTTCGAGCACCAGGATTGGGAAACACTGATCCTGAAGGTCTTAATTAGATTAATGAGGTGTTTTTGATGAGGGTTGGAACTAAACTCTGCAGAGCTGTGGCCCTCCAGGACCAGGATTGCCCACCCCTGATGTAAACAGACCAAAGTTTGGCTGGAAAATTGTTTTAATTTCATGCACGGGAAGCGGTTTTTGATGGGCAATAACACCAAGATTTAAGGTGCCGACAAAAGACTAACCGTTATCAGGTCCGCTTTACACTTACATTTAGAAGACGCTTTTATCCAAAGAGACTTGCAAATGAGGTAAACAATGGAAGCAATTGGAACAACATTAGGACAAGCATTAGCGCCATAAAACTGGTCTCACAAAGCCAACCACATTCTACAAAGCTTGGGGATTTTTTTAAGAGAAGAAAAGATTGAATTCGGAACTAAACGGTCTGGTGCTGACGGAAGAAATGTGTTTTCAGCCGATTCTTATAGTTGGCAGGTAGGGGTGGTCCGAAGAAATGACCTTGGAAATGTCATCTTCAGATAAGAGAGATAGAGAGGTCAGTAGGATATTTAGATTTGTGCCACTTTCTTTCAGCAGACCTGAGCGTGGCGCGATGCTCATGGAGAACATTAGATAAACAGGGTGACGAAGGGGATGCACGGGCTGGCCTACATTTAAGCGGGGATAAGTTGTCTGAGTAGGAATTTAGTTTGACGCTGTTAGTTTTCAACAGAGAGAGCTGTTCAGAGGGAGGGATCGTGGGATTTTTTATGAGGATAAGTGGGAGAGAGAGTGTTCATAGGTTGTGGCGGAAAGTGACCAGTGGGGAAGGATGTGTAGTGTCTGGAGAAGTTAGGTTGAGATCGAGAGTGAAGAGCAAATTATCAGAACAAAAGTTTCAACATGTGTGTTTAATGTTTTGATTAACAGACATGTTGCTGAGCTTAATCTTCACTAGAAATTGTACAAGGATTTTGGATTTCTAAGCAACTTGCATACAATCGCCCCGAGCAACTACATTCTCATGCTAAACATCTTCCATATTTTTCTGACATTACCTGTTACTAACGCCAGCATGGAACATTCCTTTTCAAAGTGTCTTTAGTCAAAACCAAAATCATTGATTACCCTTGAAAGTGACAGCCTCCGATCCCTGGATTTCAGCGACATTACCAAGGCCTTTTCCAACATCAAATGCAGGAAAAACATTTTTAAGTTAAGTAGAATATAACAGAATTGACAGCCATTGTTTGGAATTCTTTAAGTAAGGTTTTGTCATGACTCATGTTGATCTCTTTGTGTAACTGGTTAATTATTATATCTTGCCATGTAGAACACGCGAAAAGCCTTGGCCATTAACTGTAACCTTACAGGATCAGAGCTCTCCCAGTATTCTTATGTTTAGCTTTCTGGTGAGTTATGGTCCTTTGTTCGGAGCTTTGGGTACTGCCTCTAGCTCTTATGGTGACTTGTTGCTACAATCTCAAAGCACTTCAAGTCAGCATGCCCCTGGAGAGTCTACAGAACTTTTTTCCTCACCCTAAGAGATTACTTATCTACCTGCTGTTGACAAAGGATCTCTAAGCCTCTATACTTCAGGCCCTTAATGCAGCTCTCCCTTCACTCATCAGGAGCTGCTGTACCTGTGTACTCTTCAGAAAGCTTGTCTTCTAGTCCATCTATTGAGACTCAAGGCTCCATTTTTACTGCACAGGGCAGCCCTATAACAGAACAAGTGGTAAGCTCTGGAGGAAGTAATCGTAACTAACCACACAGGATGTGAGCAGCATTTCCAATGGCTCCCCATCATTATCCCAGTCTCAAGGGTCTTTGGATCAGTACGCCCCTGTTTCCCCTTCCAATGTCAGTGTTCCAATATAGCCCGGATCCTCCACGATTGATTGCCCAGATGTCTTCAATGGATATGTTCTCTGGTTCATCTTTGGCTCAAACTGCTCAGACTGTCATTGAATAAGGGTTCCAGTCATACTTACAAAAGAGCAGCTCTTCAGTAACAAATATGCTCCCTTCCTCCGGTAACTATGGACAGGATGAAGATGAGATCACATTGATAATGTGAGATGGTGGTCTAGTGGGTTAAACCACTGAACTGATAAATCAAAGGTTGCTGGTTCACTCCCAGCAGCCACCACCACTGTGTCCTTGAACAAGACACTTTACTCCATGTTGCTCCAGGGGGATTGTCCATGTAACAAGTGCACAAGTCGCTTTGGATAAAAGCGTCTGCCAAATGACTAAATTATAATTAATTATTATAATAATAATGCAATTTCAGAATATTTCAATAAATATTTGTAACAAAGTTCCTCTTGTGGGGATTCTATGATTATGCTGTGTTTGCATTCTATTTTGCATCTGTAGAATGTAAAAACCCTTACTTAAAAAAGCGTTACATAAATGGGGAAACCTTTAAAAACTCCAGCATTTTGGTTGTATGTTCATCTTGAAACATCTTCATTTCTTCTATCTTTCTGTGCATAAAGGGTTTGTTGGTCAGTAATGTGTTCCTTTCCGAAAGTACTATAAAATGAGTCGAAAATTTCTTTAGATCATGGCACAGCCACAAATTTAGCTGTTTCAACTAGTTTACACGTTTTAAATCTTACGTTTTGTAGCCTTTGATCCAAGGGGCTGTGATAAATTGTCAAAGTTTTTTGGGGTTGGAAGTTAATGATTGGAAAAATATTACTGGAGTTTTGTGGAGTACAATAAATGAGGAGACAAGAGACGAAGATGCGACGAGTCAGCTTATTATTCACTTTAATATCTCTCACTCCGAACAGCGAGTGAGGTCAAAAAACAACTGCACACATGTACAACCGAAAGACAACAACTACTTACTCCTCCCTCCCTTAAAGGTATAGTATTCTGGTGAATGTCTCTTAATAAGTATAATACTTGTGGTTTGCCACACAGCCCCCCCCAGAATTCTCCCCTAATAAAACATAGGTCTCTATACATAATTACAAAAACAGAACAGATTTTAGGAAAGTCAACTTACAGGGGGGCGGATCACAACGGTTTCGCTTAAAAGAAGAGGGAGGAAGGGCCAGGGGCCAAGGGGGGTGTCCTCGCCGTGGAGGCTGGGCCAGCTTAAGTGGTGCACCAATATCAACATGAGCAGGTTTGAGACGGTCTATGGCCACCCGCTCAGGCCTGCCCCCCATATCCACAATGAAGTTCTTAGAACCCCCCACCAGGACGCAGAAGGGTCCATCGTAGGGTGGCCGCAGCGGGGTACGATGGCCATTGTGGCGGATGAAAACATACTAGGCCGACGGTAAATCCTTGGGCACGTATGACTGGGGTAGGCCATGGTGAGATGTGGGAATAGGAACAAAAGCATCAACAATGTCCCGGGACCCAGCACGATGAGAGGCCACCAACCACTGGGCCGTGGCATCAGGAAGAAACTCCCCCGGAATGCGCAAAGGTTGTCCGTACACAAGCTCAGCCGATGAGGCTTGAAAATCTTCTTTGGGGGCTGAGCAAAGCATGACCCATGGGAGGCGGTCAGCCCAGTCGCAGCTCGTAAGGCTGGCCCTTAGCGCGGCCTTCATGTCACGATGAAACCGCTCACAAAGTCCATTGCTCTGTGGGTTATAGGCTGTGGTACGGTGGACCTTCACCCCTAGGACCTCGGCGACCACAGTCCAAAGCTCCGATGTGAACTGTGGACCTCGGTCCGAGGAGAGGTCGGACGGGTGTGCCCAAGCCATAATGAACGCCCGGGCCACTTCAGCTGATGTAGTGGAAGACAGGGGAACCACTTCAGGCCACCTGGTAGTCCTGTCCACCATGGTGAGGAGGTAGGTGTAACCACGGGAGGGGGGAAGTGGGCCCACCAGGTCAATATTCACATGGTCAAAACGTCTCTCTGGCACTTTCAAGGGCCCAAAGGGGCCTTGGTATGACCGGTCACCTTTGCTCGCTGGCACGCCACACAGGCAGCAGCCCAAGCCCTGACGTTCCTCCGCAGGCCCGGCCAGACGAACTTGGCACCCAACAGCTTGGTAGAGGCCTTCACCCCTGGGTGGGAAAGGCAGTGGATGCCGTCAAAAACCTTACGCCTCCAGCCAGCAGGTACCATAGGAGGCGGTTGTCCACTGGAAACATTGCAGAGGAGTTTAGCGTTGGCTGTGTCAAAAACCACCTCCTCCATGAGCAGCGCCGTGGGGGCCATCCTGTAGGCTTGCACCTCAGCGTCCGCGGTCTGATCAACAGCCATAGTAGCGTAGTCGAGGCCTAAATGGATGGACCCAGCAAAAGCACTGGAAAGGCAGTCGGCGACGAAATTGTCTTTACCGGCCACATGCTGAATGTCAGTCAGGAACTCGCAGCTGACGTTGCTGTCGACCAGACCATGGTTCCGAAGACTTAACAAACGTCAGCGGTTTGTGGTCAACGAAAGCTGTGAAATGCCGGCCCTCTAACACGAACCGGAAATGACGGGTGGAGAGGAAAAGACCCAGGAGCTCCCAGTCGAAGGTGCTGTATTTCCTCTCGTTGACACGGAGCTTCCTGCTGAAAAAGGCAAGCGGCTGCCAGGCTCCACCCACCCACTGTTCACACACTGCCCCCACGCCGTAATCAGAAGCATCCGAAGTAAGAGCAACAGGGCGTCGTAAAAGGGTCGCATGAGTTGGGCCGCATGGGGGAGGAAACGGTTGTAGAAGTTTACCATAAACAGGAACTCATGCAGGGACTTCACAGTGCGTGGGCATGGGAAACTGGCGACAGTTTCCACCTTGGCAGGGAGAGGAACGGCCCCCTGGGGGGTGACCTGTTGGCCAAGGAAAGTGATGGACGACCGGCAAAACTCACACTTAGCTGGGTTGAGGATGAGACCATGCTCATTGAGCCGGCCGAATAGCTGTCTGACATGTGTCAGGTGATCGTCTGCGGACGCGCTGGCCACAAGAATATCATCCAAGTAAACAAAAAGGAATGGCATGTCCCTCAGCACAGAGTCCATGAAGCGCTGAAACGTCTGCGCTGCACCCTTGAGGAAAAAGGCAAAAAAGCCAAAGGGTGTGATGACTGCTGTCTTGGGGACATCCTGTGGGTGGACAGGCACCTGGTGGTAACCACGGACCAGTTCCACCTTGAAAAAAAAAGACGGTGGCACCAGCTAGGTGAGCGGAGAAATCCTGTATGTGAGGCACTGGGTACCTGTCGGGGGTGGTGGCATTGTTCAGGCGACGGAAATCAGCACAGGGACGGCAACCGCCATCAGCCTTTGTCCCCATGTGTAGGGGGGAGGCCCACAGGCTGTTAGAGTTGCGCACGATGCCGAGGTGCTCCATGGTAGTGAACTCCTCCCTGGTGATGGCAAGCTTGGCGCCGGGCTCGTGCATAGACTGGGGGGCCAACCGTGGTGATGTAGTGCTCCACGCCATGCTTAGCCACCGCCAATGAAAACATGGGCCTGGTGATG
This sequence comes from Triplophysa dalaica, assembly GCF_015846415.1. Lineage (NCBI taxonomy): Eukaryota > Metazoa > Chordata > Actinopteri > Cypriniformes > Nemacheilidae > Triplophysa > Triplophysa dalaica. The sequence goes on from NC_079563.1 coordinate 8,640,510, forward strand.
TCAGGGAACTCAGCTAGCAGGCGTTGATACAAGTCCCTGGGGGTTAGTGTGTTCGACAGACAAAGCGCCCCCACCCCTCCAAGCGTGCAGGGGTGTGAAGCAACAAACAGGACGTCGATTAGGTGGCAGTTTGTAACATCCACCAACAGTCTTTAAGCGCAGAGGAAATCGGCCGGACAAAGTGTCAGTGATAAATAACAGCTTGCAGTCACGGCCAGCTATTAATGAGCGCCAGCCCTGGCTTTTTCCTGGGCTCTAAAACTGCAAGGCTGGCAACACTGCTTGGCTTTGGCCCCAAACCTGGAATGGTAATAACACCAACCGTTCTCACGCTGTCGGCGGCCCGTCACGGCAGCTGCAGTGTCCAGTTCGTCCTCCGTGGGGCCAAACGGTGCAGCGGTGTGCTGGGGAGGCAACAACCCATGGACAAACTGCTGCCTGTTCGCGAGAAAAATCCTGTCTGCCTCCACAGCCAGCGCCCGGTAGTCTCTCGAGGAAGGGAGGGGGGAACTGGCCAGTACGGTGCGTCGAGTCATCTTAATATCCACTTTAATATCTCTCACTCCGAACAGCGAGAGAGGTAAAAAACAACCGCACACATCTACAACCGGAACACAACAACTGCTAGCTCCTCCCTCCCTTAAAGGTATAGTACCCTGGTGAATGTCTCTCAATAAGTATAATACTTCTGGTTCGCCACAGTTTAAATGTTTTATTGATTCTAACAGACTACACTGTAATTATTGCCCTTACATTTTCCTACTTTAAGGAACACTTATCAAACAATCTAAAAATTACATTCTTTTCACTATCAGAATGGGACTGTCAATAAATCTCAATTAACTTGTACTCATATAGTGTAAGTATACAATACTTTATCTACATGTTTGGTGTTAACAGGATGCCACTTATGTGCAGCACGAGCTAACCTTAAACATATTCTTGTGGGTTGTAAGAATATCTTGACACGGGGGATATGCATGGCACCACAATCAAGTTTTTTGGTGCAGCAGTAGAGACCAAGAGAGTGGCAGCAAATGCCATTCCCCAAAACACCCAGGGTAACTCACTAAAAATGCAACCCTTTATTCGGGAGGGGCAGAAAACCCCTCCACGTCCTAAATCCCAGATTAAGGTCTGATGAGTATAGCCAGGGATTGGGAAATGCGAGTTGATTTAAACACAGACTTCCCTTAGAAATCAAATTCATATTCTTGACTGCTTCCTCCTGTCATGCATAAGGCATGGGAAATGTGTTATTGGGCAATTAAACTGTGCTGAAATAGTGGGATTATAACACCTATAGGCATAATTAGGTGAACTATCCATTTACTAATAAAGCATCTATAGCATTTAATGTAAATTTTAAACTGACATAATAGAGTGACATTTAAAAACTGACATTGTCGTCTTTAAATGAGCGTGTGACAAATTTGCTTGACAATTCTAAACACTGCTATAATGAATTTTTTTTACCTTCCTTTTTTTAACTTTCACATGCAGTGGTAATAAATATACTACCACAGAGTGGTGCTGTTGTCATTTAAACCGAAGAGTCTTTGGGCTGTACCACATTGTGTACAGGTAGCCACTTTATGAGGATTGTCTACATTGTTCGTAATCCTTCACCAATATTTGTCCAACATTATTTGTGAGAAGGGAAGCTATTTGTCAGGACTGTTTTGAAATACAGTTGCACAGAGAAAATGCTATACTAAATCATGGCATTGTATTGATGAGATTATTCAGATCTATTGACTTGGGTAAAAATAAAAATATTTTTAACATTTAAATACTGTGAAAACATTCTTTAAGGACCATACAGTTGAGAGAACATGAGATCTGTGTTGTGAGATGATAGTGTGATTCAGGTAAACCCTGGGATGGCTTTTCTTTTTCATGTAATGCTTTTCTGTCGAAATGGGAATCTTGTTTCTAACTGTATGCCTGATGTTTTAAAAACATACTGTTTATATTTTCCATTTAGTCTAGCTGTGTTTATGGCATAGCTGGAAGTTGATGTGTATGTTCAATGTCAGATGGATGAAGAGGCAATTTGTTGAAAGAAATCGAATACTATGTATTACCACAGTTTTTGCATTTGTGTGATTCTGAACCTGAAAGGGCAGTACAGTTGAAAAATATTGATTTAATGCACAAAACATGTTTTACAAAACAATTTATGGAAGATATTTTGAAGAAAGTTGGTAACAGAACAGCGCTGGCCCCCAATCACTTCTATTGAATGGAGAATTCACTTCTATTTTATGGACACAAAATCAATGCAAGTGAATGGGGGCCAGTTAATAACATTCTTCAAAATGTCTTCTATTGTGTTCTGCGGAAGAAAGTCATACAGGTTTGAAATGACAAGAGGGTGACTAAGTGATGAGAGAATTTTTATTTTGGGGTAAACTATCAATTTAATGCAGCAAAAATGGTTTACAGTTTTCAGTTCTCAAACTGTGGCAAATATACATAAATGAAGAATATTAATAAACCCTAATCATGATATTGGCTGTTTCCTGCTCTCTGACTAAATGCTCACTTCTCTTCAAAGCCAAGCAGCAGGGTTTTGTGAAAAAGAAATGTTTCTCTTGTTCCACACTTGTCTTTTGCAATTGGACAGATTCTGGCAAATAGCTCTGCCTCATCTAAAATTTTTGTATTAATCATTAAAACCATTCGTCCCGCCTCCCTGGTGTATTCTCATTGTCACATACCATAGGTCAACACCCATCTGTCAGATAAAGGCCATTGTTCTACCATATGGACAGATGTGTAGGATATGAGGCATTTTGGTCCCAAATATCAGCCAGTAATGGATTGTTGTCGTGAAACGTCCCTTTTGGTATGTTGCATGTGAACACAAAATATGGGGGTGTAGGTGTGAAACTATGGTATGTGAGATTGAGATTAAAGACTCCCATGATGGTTTTGTTAAAACCTTTGTTCTTAAAACCTGTACATTTGTTTAACTGTGTAATTAAAGTGACAATCAGTTAAATTGTGTTAATATAAACATGTTGAAAACCAATAATGTTTAGAAAAACACAGATTATTATTGGTTCAAAATCATTATTGATTATCATTCATTATTTGGTTCAAAAACTTTGGGAAGACGAGAAGATCATTCAAATGCTTCCTTGACAGTCTGGTAGTAACAAACAAAATGTTATCTCAACAATTTGTTATTACAAAATCTCTGCATGGGCACAATTCTTAAATGACATGATATATGGGCTGTCAGCTATCAATTCATCATACCAGTTCATCTAAATACTTTGAGCAAAAGCAAAGCCTATTTAATGTGTGTTATGATACAGATATCATCATTATCTTCTCTGGCCTGCCTAACAGCTTTACAATCCCAATGAGCTCTCTAGGCAACATTATTTGCCCTACTTTATGAGAACATTAATCACATGTCCATGTACTTTAAATCATGTAATTTCTCTTGTGTCCTGGGGGTAAGTGAAACCTCTCATTGTAACAGTCCTCCTGGATTATGTTTATTCATACCGTGAACCTCCTCAACAATTCTAATGATGTGGGTATAGTTTTGAGTCTGCTGCCCTTTTGCTCATACATTTTAATTTGGAGCCCATGGCAAGAGTGTTGCATAAATGCGCTGCCTGCAATGATAAAATATTGAACTTTCACTTTATTAGTTTGTATTGCTGTTGTAATCAAGTTGATTGTGTTCCATTTTCAAGTCTGAACAGCATATTTTCTTTGAAAATATTCTAACTTTTTAGAACAACATGTATTTAGGTTTATTTATTAATATTTCAGAGTTTTAAGCTTGTGTTGGGAGTGAACTTGGAAGAGATGGGTATTATTTCCAATAGTGCTAACGAAGCCTTCATTCAGTTAAGAAGTCTAACATTTACATTTACGTTTAGACATTTAGCAGACGCTTTTTTCCAAAGCGACTTACAAAGAGTTTAGGAGCAATAAGCGATATGTCATACAGAGAAGTATAACAACTGTGAAATAGTTGTCAACAAATAGAAGTCTAACAACTGTGTCTTGGTGTTATAAAAAGATGATTTATTCAAATTTCTTTTAAAGTTGATACCCATCCAACATAAAAGTAACACTTTACTGTTAAATCATTTTGTAAATAGAAGTTGTGTTTACTTGTCTCTGTTTAAGGTGAATCATAAGTCAAACTCACAGCTGGACAGCAGCAGGTCTGACTTTTGCTTAATGGTTGAGGCAAATTCAGTGATATTCACAAGTCAACAACATTTATGAATGAATCTTTAGCCAAACATTATCTTTATTTCCTGCATAAAGTCAGCTAAACCAAACCTCTGTCATTTCATACTTTTATCATATGTGTGTCCATCTACAGTCAAATCAGCTTGTTTTGATTCTACTGTATTCAGGCTCCTGAAAACACATAACTGACAGACACAGCTCAGGTTTGACCTAATACTCAGTGATGATGACCACAGCCATTGCCGGACAGTTGTGGGAATCTGCAGATGTGAGCCACATGATACAACACACTGCCAGATCCTTCTTCTATTAAGCCAGATACTCAACATCATAATCACACACAAAAAAATCAATGGATATGCCACTTAACACAACAAACAATACCTGATGTCATAATTTTACTGCCTGTCTGACTGCCTGGTTGTATTGCTTGCTATTTAAACTTGTTGCTCGGGTAACTTCAAATTGTAATGCATTTGTATAGCTTTTTATAGTTATAATATATAAATAATATAACCTTTTTCTTACATTTCTACTGCTTTTGGGCTGAAATGTGCTAAAACTCTTTTTTTAGGGCTAATTTGTTTTATTTTGTGTGAAGGTGCTTTGCAAGAATGCAAAATTGTGAAAGAAACACAATGTTATTATGTAAAAAATATATTGAAACGCATTATATGTTCTGAGCAGTAGGTAATAAATTTGCATTATTTGGTCTACATGACATTTACATTTCTTGTATTTAAACTGTATGACATCATAAAATGCTGCAAGAAAAGTATATAAAATATTTAACAGAATAAATAAATAAATAGCATACATATATAAATTCATGAAATAATATGAATTAATGAAAATAACAAAATAAAACCCTTCCTGTCTTCTGATAATAAAAGGGTTCTTAATTTCACCACTGAGGTTTTATATAGCACTTTTTAGGGTAGGAAATTTATGGAACCTTAAAAGGTTTCTATATACCACATAACTGTTTCTGCTATTGATGCAAGCCATAGAACCCTTTTTCGGTGCTATTTAGAAAAAAATCTTAAGAGTGAACTGTAGTATAACTGGCCAGAAATCAGATATTAAACAGTGCAAAAGTTACAACAGAAGTCCAAATTTCTGAAACAGCCCCCAATTGTCAATTACATTACCTTTTGTGCAATGCGCAAGACAAAAGCTAAGTTTACTCAAATATTTCAATAAACAGTTAGGGCTACTGCTTCTGTGTTACTTGATGGTACATGTCAGTAAATTGCTAACTTTTGATTTCCCAGGATATATTGGCAGACAAGAGAGAGTATTGTACATTTTCTTGTATATTAGAATTGAACTCATTATTTTGAGCTTAAATATGTCTTTAAATTCAAAATCAATAAAAATGTCGATTGTTCATCTGTATGATTTATGAAACTTGGTGATCCTTCATAATGATCACAAATTAAGATGCATAAAAGTCCAATAAATCAATTGAATTGAGTAGTTAGTGGAACAATAGGTCACAAGCTAATTTCATATATGCATTCAGAAAAAACACCCAATTCTCTTTCATTTGCTCAGTTTAATAATATTATGCAGCGCAGCATAAAAATAAAACCCTAACCCTTCTATAGGAATTTTAGCTCCATAAAAATCCATAAAAGGCCCCATGTAAATAAAATTGTCTATTTACTATTAAATGATATATAGTTAATTGTGCAAAAGGCACATTCAATCGGTATTAAACGTTTGTTTTTTATTTTTTTAAATCTGAGACCATTTGATGCAGCACCAAAGAGTTAATTAATTGGTCCAAACAGTTGCCATTTTCCTATATACAGCACATCCGTGAACACGTTTTTTATGTGAGAGAGTTTTAAACGCAATGCAAATAGCAACGTAATTTTGGTATATTATCAAATTACTGCATGTCTTTGAGTAGACAAATGACAGCCCCTTTACATTTACAAATTTAAAACGATATCAAGTCAGACATCTATGATCAAGCACATGGTTGCCTTACAGGGAAACAGTTTGGTGACCAAAGAGGCCTGGCTCTGACAGATGCAACCAAAAATCCCCCCCCCCACAATCATTTCCAAATATTGATTAATGGGATGGCTGATGTGTAAATGCTTCCTCACATGCCAGATGGGGGAAAGGCTTCTGTGTTATTTTCGTCTCAATGGATGAAGCCTGTTCTAAAGCAGAGCGCTCTGCCTGAACTAAATGAAATGTTGAGAACGGTGCTCGAGGCTGCACAAGCACAGAACATGATCAGCTTTTCTAGAACAGGGTTATATCTGAGCCATTCTGAGCACTGTCAGATAGATCAGTAAAGTCAGGCTGACATTTGCTGGAAATAATACTTTTTGGAGTGTCATCAAAAAGAGAGTCGACCAGCAGTGGTATAGGAAGAGGACATTGATAACACAAGACTTCATTCTGTTGAAATATCGTTGAGGGACATTAACTTGAAAATGAGTTATATGAGGCAAAATAGAAGACCTTGTACATGTGTACTTGATCTGTCAAATTACATTTGCTTCAATTGAGTTAAAATAGACTTGCTGTTATCGTAGGGAACAAGGTGTTGTGTTTCAAAAAGAGCAATAATGGCATTTGAAATAAGCTATATTCAGAAAGATACTTTAGATGTTGCGTTAGCAAGTATTTCATTCCACAGTCTTCCAATTATTCTTAAAGGGATAGTTCACCCAAAAATGAAAATTATTTTATAATTTATTTACCCTTGTGTGATTCCTAACATGAATGACATCCAATCTAATGTAGTAACAACATTGGCTTCCATTTTACAAATACAAAACCACTGAGACAATTTACTTTAGCGTTCCAAAGTAGAAATAGACATACACAGGTTTTGAAAGACATGATGATAAGGAAATAAGGACATAATTCTAGTTTTGGGGTGAACTCTCTTGGAGGTGACTGAGCATAATAAAAATGTTATACCCTGCAAAAATATGGCAACATCACATGATGTCACCATCATTAATTCAGTTTTTTTTAATCATTTATAACAACCAATACTGAATATAATTTTTAAATATTACTATTATACTATTGTATACCGAACTATACTGCGTATATATACTATTTCAACACTGTCGCACGGCAGTTTGTGGCACGAAATTGGAATCTATTAATTCGTGTTCATGGACATGAATATCCCCATTTTTTCATGTCAGTGAGCATGACCTTTTTATATGTCACTCAGCACGACTTTTAATACACAGACTGTTTACATTTATTTATTTATTACCTGACACCAAAATAATATGTACATATTTAAGGAAGTGGCTTACTAAATGTATATAACTTGTACTATAAAAACCTAACACGCAGCGTTGTCGAGCTGATTTCAACTGCTGTTGCATTCCACCCATACAGGCTTGTGTAGGTTAGCAATGAAAAGAAAACTACACACTTTGCACAGTCAGCTCCTGGATCTGCCTCACATGAGTGTTACCTTAAAAGACACTTTAAAGTAAAGTATAAAACCTTCGCTTTATTTTTCTCCTTCTCAGTCCATTTTATATACTTTTTGTCTTGCATGAGTGCCTCCCTTTTTACCTTGATGTCTATTTAGCAGAGATGAGACCATCAGTTACAGAGAGCCTGATAGGAATGTGACAACATTCACACACCTGCAGTCTTGAAGGTCAGCTGGCAGCATATACCGGCTTTTCATCTTTTGCTACCGTTCTGCATTCTCCGGTGTGGTTTTTCTTTTTTGCCGACATAGACAGCTAAAGAGATTCCACACAAAAGATCACATTAGAATCTTATGTCGATCACTTCCATTTATAAGCACAGGCAAAGACGTTTTACGTTTTCCTTTAGATCTGTGTGGTAAACTCTGACTGACAAATTGACAAACTGCAAGATGTTTGACCATGAGGATCTGTCACAGATTTTCCTTTAAGTTCAATACAAAATTCACATTTTCAAAGCATTGTTTGCGGTTTTATGTGCGCGTAAAATAGTCAACACAGTCTCACTGGAATTCTTGACATTGTCACAAACTGTAATTTATTCATTATGTTTACTGACAGGAATTTCCCCCTTTTTTGGTGTCAGTCAGCGGGACTTCTTTCGTGTCACCCAGCACAACTTTCGAATGTATTTAAATATGCGGTATCTTTCACATGTATAAATGTATATCCACGCAATCTGATTTGGAATTCATACCTATTTTACAAGGTGGCTCATTCGTGTGAATTCCTATTTCCTACGATCTCACTGGAATGTTTTCTTATGATTTGACTTTTCCCATGTGATGTTAGTTTTAGGCGTCGGGTTACTGGAGCCATTTATTGTTGTTTTTGCACCTTGTGAAACCGTGTTTTTAGCTAAATTAGCCTTTGCGGTTGTGATTTCAGGGTTTGTGGTGAAGTTAAGGTGTTAGCCCCTTACTCACCCAAAAAACCTTTTTGGCTTTTCAAATAAGAAATAATTGTCCTTGATGCAGTTATAACATTCCCGTGTAATTTAAACCTTAATGACAATCAAGTTTCTCCTCCACATCCATGGCTTCTGTGGAAGATCTAAGGGCAATTGTCATGCGTTGCCGGTTGTGGTTACAAATAGGTTTGCAGGCTAACTATATACAGAAACACACTCTCTGGGCAGTTGTCTTGCAATTAAACTACAATTACCATGTAGAGTGATGATTTATTGGGCGACCACACAATACAACAAGCTGCAAGGTAGTTTAATGGCCTGATGGTTATTTCAGGAACCACTGGGGGAAACGCCATGAGAGAGCATTAGCTTCCCATAAAAAGCTCTCACTTTATCTTTCAGTTGAAAAACAACTTGAGGTCCAACATGACCCCTACACTTTTATACAGATGTTAGTTTGTGCAAGTGTGTACATAATACAACGATCTACACTGTGATTTCAAAAATTTGACCTATCGTAGAAAAGGTATGCCAATTCTTGTCCTTGTCCTTCAACTTCAAAATCTTAAATTGGCTAGATTTTTTCTTATTTATAAAACATTTGCTTTGTCAGACTTTGGGACGTCACTGCGGTGTGGCCAAGTCCATAGTTTTACTGCAGATCTGGAAAACATCTGCTGTGTAAAAAATCATCTTATACGTTTCTTAAAAAGAGCAGTTTCTAAATTATAAACATCTTACATTCACCTTCTAAATGTCTATTTGAAATCTGGCAAGAATCTTGCAGATGTACTTGTAAATTGTTGAGTAAAGTAAGAAAATTGCAATTGTATGTATTCTCTCATATTTACTCTCCCATAGTTTTGATTGAGGAATACTAGATAATATGTTTACTGGATGAAAGTATTTACCCAGAACTGTTATAACCTGTTTAGTGGAAGAGCATGTTTAAGTATTATTACATTGCATGTAAACCCTTTCTTATTTGAAGAGAAAACAGAAAATGTCCTCGTTGTAATAATGTTTTATTATTATAGAGAAGAAAGGAGAAAATCATCTATTAGGAAGAATGCATCTGTTACCTGAGAGAGCTGCATTCCATTTCATCAGATTTCTTATTGTGGAACGGATGGACACTTTTCCATCCCATGATGCCACGGGAGCTGAGCAGGAGTCAAATTTCAAAAGTAAATCATAAATATAGTGAAAATCTTTAAGGCGGACTTCCGCTTCTAATATAAGTGGCAACAAATTAATTTCTCTTGACTAGAACATGTTTTTTATCAACGTACACGTATAGGTTGTTGTTAATACTTCTTAGGTCAAAGAGCATACGGGTCACATGACCATGAAACATGGCGGACCAAGTATGTCCGAAATGTATTCATACTACTTCTACTCAGAGTACATATAACGTACTGTTTTAACAGCCGATAGGTAGGCACTTATTCAAATTAAGTACGTACTGTCACAGTTTGCGATTTCGGACACAGCGTTAGACTTGGTCACCTTGCTGCTAATATTAATTTTGCATCTCCATACAGTACATGATGTACTGTGCGTTTACACAACACTGACACAAAAATGCTTGCACTGGAAAAGCGATGCATATATTGTGTAAATAGAAGCGGTTTTATTTTTAATTTGCCTCAATTATCAATTCTCTTTCATTTTGCTGTTGACCTTGTGATGGCACACCAGCGCCTGTGTTAAGAGTATGTTGTGGTACTGAGCAGCATAACTGTGGTTGAATTTTTTTTTGCTGATTCTGCTGCTTTTTTCTGGTATTTTGCAGATGCTATCCTCCAGTGTCCACTGTCTCTCATCAACAAGGCAGATTTCTAATCAAATAAACAGCAGATAAGTTGAAAGGGCCTGGCCACACTACTGGAATGAATTAACCGCTCCCTTGCATCTCTGCAGTAGACCGATGCCTTCGAGTCATATAGCAAGACACACTTTTGATGTGGTAAAACCTCATAAATTTATTCAGAATTAAAATCAACCGGTAATGTTTTTTATGATTTGCAAATTGTTTTAGTCAAACTGAAATGGTTAATTCTAGTGAATTATTCTTGAACACAGGGGTTTTCAAACTTTTTAAGGTCAAGCAGGGAGACCTGTTCCTAAAATATAAAGTTAGTTATGTAAAGAACGAGTGACAAGCGATATGAAAATATTGTCATCGTGGTCAACAAAAGTAAAAACAAAATTACATAGAAAATATTTATTTTTATTTAGGTTAACAGCACCTTTTAACAAGAACTTGAAAAAATGAAGAAAAAATGGCTTATCCAACAAACATGCAGTTTTTTATTATCTTAACTTATTTCCTCTTAAATTTCCCCCCGGAGCGTCTGTGGACCCCATGATAAAAACTCCTGCTATATCACCCCCTCCTCATTTTGAATAAATTGATCAATTGTAAAGTGCCTGTTATATTTAACATACTTCCTACTTTAGGACCAATCTCTATGTCTTAAAGGGTGCTCAGATTGCCTGTATGCTAAAATTACTATTAAGGACATGCCTTCTGTATTTTCATGGGCAGAATCATTGTTATTAGAGAATTTTTTCATGTGGAAATGTCATCAAACTCTTACATAATTCTGCAGCTCTTGAAAATTAAAGTGTGTAAGGGCAAAAAAAGGAAAAAAAAAACTTCAGTCTACACCACATCTTGAGGTTAGGCTGTAAGATGATTTTCTGCTTTAACTTCAGTGCTGTGCCTCATGCAATCTTTATATACTATAGATAACAAATACTGTTTATAGAAATAGATAACAAATACTGTTAAAGACATAGATAACAAATAACAAGGCTGTATATAGGGGATTAGCGGAATTTAGGGTGGAGCTGACAAATCCCATAGCATCAAATGTCAGGAAGACTGCGGTTCTGAGACACGAACACAAAAAATAAGCTTTCTGTAAATTTAGAGTTAAAGATAGATTGCAAATTCATTTTTAAATAACATAAACATCAGAAGGGCACATCAATGACTGGTTTGTTGCCCTTGTTTGGTTGTTTGTGTCTTCAAAATTAAAGATTCAGATCTCACTTTGCAATATACTGTAAGTCAGTAGTCTGTTTAATAGGGGCAATAAACGGGTTCTGTTGAGTATACTTCCAATAGAAAGAATCCAACAGCTCTGATTATACATTACTCTAAAAGGACATGTCAGAAACGGTTCGATGTTTAAAGTTTCAGAGAAATTGCCTGGTGTACAGTAGGCATCTCTTTGGGCATTTTTTTCACTGTCATTTTTCATTCATGGTAAGATTGGACGATCTGAATATAATTATCTATAAAGAGCTTCACCAGGCTGAAACAATACTGTGATACATAATTCTTGTTGATGTCAATTATCTTACCACTGGCTGCAAAGTGATGCTGATAACCTTTGTTTTAACAACAACAAAAAAAGAATTTATTGCTGATCATTTGTGGTCCTGAACTTAATGCAGAACACAATTTTTTTTACAGTACAAGCTAAATACTTTCAACCCCTTTCCCACCCCAAAAAAACCCTTTTTGCATTTCGAATAAGAAATAATTGTTTGTTTAATCATTTATTTACACAATGGGGGCTGGTCATTATAGATCAGAATGGCCTTTATCTATGTTTACTGTACACCCCACCGAAGTCTTGTTTTTATGTTACATGATGTTATGGATCCTTTCAGTCAATAAAGAAAGTCCATCAATTTACGTGTGTATTTAGCAGTTTTATTTTAGACAATTAAATGAATTACATTAGCGTAAAAAGGAGACCCATTTTGGATGACCATAAACCACACCCCCACAGGTCGTCACAAGGCCTTAAACAACCAATGAATAAACAGAAATAAGCAACTAAAGATCCTAATTTTAAAACAGGTGCTTGTATAAGTCACGGTCTTGCACACTGTTATTCTTATTTATTTTGAATTTTTCATCTACTTTTTGCATTTTACCTAAATTGTCCTGCGACGTAGTTAAACGGAATTTAAATAAAGTTTCGCAGGAGACGCCGACGTCAGGTGCGCACGCGAAAACTTGTTGTCATGGCAAATGAACTTGTCAATGCACAATATAGTTTGTTTATCTGAAAACGATCCCACTGACAACAGCCAGATGGCCTCTAAAGACGTTTAATTAAAGGCCACCTCATGAACGCAATCAACGGTATGGTCAGCTGCTTCTTTATCTAGTTGACAGAGAAACTTAATAAAAGAGTTAAAACAGGAAGAGACGCTGTAAAGATACAAAATACACGTGTTAAATATTGCTTAGGAAAAACGGGTCTCTTGTTTAGCGTTATGCTCCTCTGCCTTTACTTCTCTTTTGTGGACTAAACAACAGTTTCAAGTTACCGTTCAACATCTTCAAAATGCGCAAGAAATGAAGTCACAGCTGACGATCTGGAAAACACGGTAAATACTTTTCGTTTCCCTTGCCCTTATGCTGTAAGGTGGATGTTTTATTTACGTTTTTATTTATTATTATATTATTATAGCCTATAGAAATAAGATAAAATAGCATAAACTAGGGTAAGTCTATAAAAACATGGTCAGTCTGGTCTTGCTGGTTTTTGCAATTTTTTTTGACCCGGCGAAGGTGAATTAACAGATTAACCAATTTGAACTAAATCCAACAAACATCATAGGCTGGTTTAAGATATTTTTAGCAGTATGATTGCAGGGAGTTTATGATGGTGGTGTTCATGGGATGTTTACTTTTTTAAACTATATGTCTGCTTGATTGTTTTGCATCTATGTTCATGCTTTGTTTTGACGTATAGGCGATTATCTTGTGCATTTGTTTTATTCCTGCATTTAAAATGGGACTTTAAATGTCTGAAGGACAGGACATAATGCACATCTTGTCCACATTTTCCTATCAGTATAACAGTGTATTTATTGTACGTTATTGTCCTATCATTGGCTTCTATGTCCTCTCGATGAAGTCATCCTTGCGATTAAGCTTCTAATGCAGTTTAAGGATTTCTTAGGCTTTTCAATCGTCAAACTGAAATCTATGAATATCTGAATGCTTCTCTGTTCCCCCTCATATTAGATGAAGGAAAACCCCAGTCGCTGTGTGCGAACCTAGTCAGCACCATCATTTTGTCAGTAGAGGTCAAAATGGAAATAAAGCAAATGTTCACACAAGTGTGATCATGTTTGTAGAAATGCTAGGTTTGTAGTAACATTCATAAATGCCTTTTGAAATAAACCTGGTTTCTGAGCCAGATTAATTTCAGAGGCTACATTGTGAAGGGCCTAAGTAATGCAATAAATGCCCCTATAACATCATGTGTTGGTAAAGCTAACAAATAACCGTCTGGTTCTACATGAGGTGGAATATATAGGAAGATTTTGCTCAAGTTCAGTCACTTCTGTTATTAACTGTTGAATAATACTAGACTAAGTGCATTCATAAATAGTCTCCAAGCACTCTTACAGTAAATGTTACGCTTAAACTTGCAACGTTCCGATTGATCTATACTAACATAGTGCCTTACAGCTGTTACTGCGAATCCATTTAATTTTCAGCCCCGAACTGTTCAGACAATTGGCCAAATCATTAAAAACCTACAGATGACACATTCAGAACCATATGGAAAGGCTGGTTGTCAGTCTGTGCAATCGAACGGCTGAGTACTTACTCCAGCCATTTAGATAATCTCTCTTTATATAAGGCTTATTCTCTGTCGATTGTGCGGACAAAAAGAGCGATTTCCCCCAAATGTGAAATTCTCTTTTGTGACACAGCAGTCAGGCCTTTTGTGGCTCGGTGTGTTACGGAGGTGGTGATTAAAAGCCTAGATCAAGGGTTCATCTTGGAGCCGCCTTCAATACATTTATCAGATCTGAGACATGCTTTGTGTGCCTAGAAGAAAAAACAGTTTTTAGGTTAAGGTTTCCTAAGTGAGTGTTCAAGGCAGATCATAGGCATGTGGCGTCTGTCAGAAACTCAATATATTCCTGCTTAAAATATCATTCAAGGTCAAGGAGTTTATTGTGGGAAATAGATTCTCTGTGACGAGCATTAAAATAACAGTTTATCCAAAATGATCTAAACCTGTATGAATTTAGATATTTAGAAGAATGTTAGCAACTGAGATTCTGGGGCATCATTGACTACCATAGTAGGACAAATAATTGTATATTGATTTTTGTATATTCTGTTTACCACACAAAAGAAGATTGTATTAGGAATTAAGGAAAACAAAACACTTTTGACTACCACTATGGTGGTCAATGGTGCCCTAGAAATGTCAATTGCTGACGTTTTTCTTTCTTTCTGTTCAACAAAACAAAGAAATTGATACAAATTTGGAACAACCACAGGGTTTTTCCTGCATAAAAAATTTTGAGGCGGCTGCCTCAGCCAAATTTCATGCCGCCTCAGTCTCTCGCCAAAATTATGTCGGGTGTTTTCACACAAAAACACTGCGGTATTCTGTCAGCAGACTGACATATGTAACTGCAGATGCGTCATTACACCGCAAGGGAGGCAGTGTTTCACTATCGGCACAGTGAGGCCTCTTTTGTCATCGTGTTCTCGCTCTACGTCATCAATAACTGTCAAAGTCCGGATACGTTACTCAAGAACACAAGAACAGAGAACGCACGAAAGTATCATTTAGGGATGGAAAATTACAGGAAGCTGCAGCAGCCTCTAGTTCCCCATTTAACAACCGAATACACAGAGATAAAACAACGCAAATAACGATAACAGTATCGTTTGTCATGAAGCTCATCGATACTCTGGTATGGACCCAATTAGGTACTGGTCCAAAAAAGTACCGGTTCTCTGTACCCATCCCTAGTGACGGATGCATCTGCACCGCAAGTGTCCGCTGACCACACGTGAGTTTTCCAAAACGGACCAGGCTTTTTTAAGTAGGCTAATGAATAGGAAACACACTTCTCTTCGCGATCATGTTCAGGGGTAGTAGCCAACGATGCCTAATGAAGGGAAATGACAAATGGGGGGTTTCAAATTGCCCTTATTGTTATTGTCACTTGTAAAAAAGTATCCACTGTGACGGAGAATTTTCAGTTAACGGAACATCTGTTAAGAGTACCGTAGGCCTACACGTGAGTGTGTGCACAAGATAAGGATGCCCCCACCTCCGCCTCATTTTGAGCCAGGAAAACCCTGAACTATGTCATGACAGAATTTTTATTTTTGAGTGAACTATCCCTTTTAAAACATTTTGCTAAACAAACCTATGATTCAGTTCAGTGTTATGTGGGTCATGCTGCGTGTTTGTCTCCGATCTGCTTGAAAACTATTTAAGCGCACATTTCTGCATCGAGATTTTAGTGTTTGTTGGATGCCAAGTAATCCATTTTCCATTGTTTCCAGAGATCTTTAACCAACACCTTAATGTGTCATTTGGACCCCTACAGGATGTTGAGTGGGTCCGTTCTAAGTCCAACTTAATTTACAAGCAGCCCACATTTTCATGATTAGCGTACAAGGCTAGATGACAAATGGAAGTGAACTGTTTCTTTTTTGAGTTCATTTTAATAACCTTGTGATGTGTCAAATTAAGTTATAAAAGCACAATATTTCACGTATAAACTTTTTGGAAAAATGTTGAAATTGAACTTTTCAGGGTTGGATCGATCTTCAGTACGGCACACGCACATCCATTGGGTATGAAATTCAGCTTTTTAAAACGCATTAAAACGTTAAAACTAGTCATTATTTTTATGTTATGAAAATGCAAAGAATGAGGAAAAAAGCAGGTGTCAACATTCACCTTTCACAAAACATTTTTCATACAGTTTTTTTTATTTTGGGATGACACAAGCATGCCATTTTTATCGTGAGTCATTCACACGTTAGTCACAAAAACACCTCAGTCTGTGTCTATATGCTAAATCTGAACATAATTATAGCCTTAAAGTTAAACTCATAGGCTCAAACAGCCTTGACACGTTCAAAGAGCATATTGAGTAATAACTGTTGACGTCATCATTGAAAGCATGCCGACATTTATAAAATCCGTGTTACAGTCGCATTGTGTATCAGGAATCCTAAGGGAGTGAAGGCGCTCTTTCTTATTAACACCTTTTGTACCTTAATCATCGCTGAAAGAGCGACTTGTGTGGATTCTACAGCTCCGGATTCAAAGCACAGCAGAAGATCAAACAGAGCCCAGGCAAACCAACACAATTATAACCTGCTCTGTGGGGAGTAAAATAAAGAGGCACAGCATTTTGCTGTTGAAAACGGCCAGTTAAAATACGACGCTCTTCACTTATTTAGTTTGGGGAGATAGGGATTGCTGGTAATGTGATTTACTAAATAAAGAATTACATGTGATGAATTTGAGTCAAGGCATTCCTTCCTTTCTGTAGCTTGTTAAGGGAATGCTGCAGGTTTTGGCTTCATATGCTTATGCCGTCTACAACTTGCTGTCCGTGTTTAGATGAATTATTTAATCAGTTAACAAACTGCATTAAAGCATTTTTCAACCATACATGGGAAATATGGTTCATCCACTGAGCTGTTTGAGATGAATGTAGCAAAAGATTGAATATGCAGCAAGCCAACAATTGTTGCTATAACTCAGCTTTATAGACAAGATATGTCCATGGCCAGAGTAACCTTCCTTTTCTATATTGTGTACATAGACTGCTGCCTATAGCTGGAGCAAAATCCCCTTTGTCATATAAGGAACAGTTCGCTGAAAATTAAGGATTCTGTCATGGGCTCAGCCTCATGTCGCACCAAAGCCCTGTGGGTTACTATCTGCCATAAATTACAAAATGGGAATATCCTGGACATTATTCTGTATAATGAAAGTAAATGGGTACTGGTGCTGTCAAGCTTCTGAATTTATAGTGGTAAGCAATCTAATGTCTCTTTATTTAGGAACTGAAAGGGAACATTTTTGCTTTTTGTTTACAAGCTTATATAGGTTTGGAATAGGCCTGCACCATAGGCATAATGGGTAAAATGATTATCGTTGTTATTTTGCGATATCACAATTAAAATTCAATTAACCGTGCAGCAATAGTTTGGAACAACATGATAGTGAGTAAAAAAATGACAGAATAATTTTTTTTCATGTGAACTGTGCCTCTAAAACTAATATACACGGTGACTTAAATTTGTATAATGTGAATTGCACAAAAATATACGATTAGTAAAAAACTTCTACATCACTGCTGATAGTTTAGATAGAATATGCGTTCTTGCAATTGATCCAAAATGATACTGTACGGGATGCCATATCCTGCAGACTTAAGGGCCGGGTATATTGTTTTTGTCTACTCAACCACGGGTGAGAGCAGATTTTAAATTGAATTTGTATTAACATTTTATTGTAAATTAATTGTATTCAATTAGATTAAATTAAAAATTACTCACCAGTTATGATTCTTTGCAGAGATCTGATCTACCGAGAGTTAAGTGTGCGTCATATAACGTTTGTTTATGTTGTTGTCGCTAAAACCGTCTATAGGTCAAATGCATCTTTAACTTTGTTTGTTTTGTGTTTTCTCTTTTTCGAACAATGTATAAGGAGTTACAGTAATGTGAGAGTTTTTAAACATTGTTGTTAAGGCTAAATGTCAAACAGTTGCAAAACCTCCACCTACACTGCTGGGGGGGCAAACAGATGCAAGCAATGAAATATTTACAAATGTATCATATACTATAAATCATGGTTATTAATAATGTATTTATTGTCAATACTGGTATATTGTGACAGCCCTTTGCTTTTTGTAAAAGTAAACTACATGATTAGTAGGTGAAGCTTTAAGTTATAGTTCACCCAAAAATGAAAATTCTTTCATTATTTGTTCACCCTCTTGTCATGTCAAACCTGTATACATTTCTTTGTTTTCACAAAGGGAGATATTTGTAAGAATGTCAGTAACAGAGCTGATCTCGTCCCCCATTTACTACCATAGTAGGGAAAATAAATACCATGGGGATCTGCTCGGTTGCTGCCCTCTTACAAACATCTTCCTTTGTGTTAAGCAGAACAAAGAAATTTATACAGGTTTGGATCAATCTGAGGGTGAGTAAATGATGAAAGAATTTTCATTTTTGGGTGAAGTACTCAAACTACACGGCATGGCCATGGATAATAAAGTCACTATGCCGCACCAGCTTCAACAACATATTTGAATAAATAATAATGTTATTAAGGGGCTAGCCTGATATATGGAAGATTTCGTGCCTACTAAGAATCACTATAGTTATGTGAGCTCAGGCAAGTGCAGACAAGGAAGAGAGCAGCACAATTGGATTATGACTTTTTATTGTGCTCATTTGCAAGATCTGCTTCTTAAAGGAGCATGCCATTAAAGGAGTATGTAATAGTTTTGCTGTATTAAATCAAAACAATACCTTAAAATGTTCGTGGACATTTAGGAAACAGGCTAAGTTCATATATTGGTTTGTCCAAAAAACAAAATGCTAACAACACCAGTTATTCCACTCTGAAATGTGCGTTCTGTGCCAGACTGTCTGTTTTTGTTTTGGTATGTGTGACCCCGCCCACTGACGATTTGCCCACTAATCAAGTATATTTCAACAGATCTGTTGCCAGTTGGCAACAATCGGCATATTGCAGCAAACAAACAATCTGGGTCAGAGCAGATTCCACCCTCACCAGTACTATTACGTTGCATATTTAGAAGGAATTATATTTTTTTTACTATTTACAACTGTTGAGAAGAGTAATTCAATAATAATAAGTAATTGTATTATGGTTATTTAAACAAGATAGCAATATGTAAATGAGAAATTGAGATTGCAGACTGTGATGCAAGATCTCAGCTGGACTTTCTGACCAATAATAATTACATAGACACGATGGGTCACGCTTTGAGCTCATGGCTCATGCACTATCACGACTGTCGCTACTTGTGATTGGCTGGGGCTTTGTGCATTCTGGTGGTGCCATCGGACAATCTGGATACTGTGATCTACAAGGATGTACTGTTATTGTTATGGAAAAGTATATACATTTTTATATAGTGAAGTTCTAGAATGAAGTCAAATGGCGTGTATGAAGTGAATGAAGTAAAAAATGCAAGGTTGCATACTTCAGTTAGTGGCTTCCTCAGATGAATACTAACAGATGGCCTTTTCACTTTTTTTTGCCACTGATTTCAAAACACACCTTTTTGGGATCATGATCTCTTGAGCAGCAGGATACAAAGGATGTTTGGGGTTCCTGTCTGCTCTGGTATCTTGAACTATAAGGAAAACAAATACTGCTTACAGTGAACTTATTGATCCTTAAATAGGAAATATTTATCACCACACAAACAGAAGGATAGATCTACGATATGTGATATTTCTTTATTTGGCTGTATTTTTTTTTTCACAAGCAGGATCAGACATTTATTCAGTAACAACAGAGGTCACAAAAGCCTCAAATACACATTTAAGTGGTTGAACAGCTGTGCGTTCCTATGAGTAAATGTAATCGACCACATTTGGAAAACAAGAGCTCCAGAAAGCAGTTGATAAGGCATGTAGTCAGTGTGCAAACAATCCACATTATCAGTATTTACAACTTACATTATTATTACTTTTTAGTGGAAATTTAAAGTGATGGTTAACTTCGACCCCAGAAAAATCTTTAATTCACCCTCACGTGGTTCAAAACCTGTTTACATGCTTGTCTCTTTCTTCTGGAACACAACAGGAGATATTTTGATTAATGTCTCAGTGGTCCATAATGGAAGTCAATGAGGGCCGATGTGGTTTGGTTACCAACATTCTTCAAAATATCTTCTTCTGTGTTTTGCAGAAGAAAGTCATTTGATTGGTGGTATGACGATTGTGAGTAGTGAGATATCTGAGAGATTTGTCACTTTGGAATTGCAGCAAAGTAATTGCTTAATGTGGATATGGCTACGGAATGCTTTGAATATGCATGTTATGAATATTTATGCATTCAAGCACTACAGTGTTCCGAATGCATCTTAAGGCGACACTATCAATATTCAGACTTCCCTTTGGCATGACACATTTCATAACATTTCACTTCTGCTATCTCTCTCCTTTCAGATTCGGCCAAGATAAGCAATCGTGTTTACTTAACACAGCTAAACATAAGAATAATTCAGAAGTAATTTTGTGTCTTATTTTATCTCGTCATTGCTTTAATCCATTGCTTTGCTGGAAACACAAGCCTCAATTTCATTATTCCGTTGCCATGGGATCCTCCTCTGTTCAATGGTGCTATTTTGGAAACAGGGAAAATTAGTTAATAATGTGTTTGTTATTGATTTTCTAAATCATTGACTAGTCTGAATATTTTTTTACTTGCTGTAAATCATTAGGAGAAAGCTTTGAATATTAAAGGCAATTCATTTATTGATGTGCTCATATACTTTGACTAGTTTCCTAATTATAAAAGTGCTGCAGACTTGTGTTAAAAAGAGTTATCAACTGAACAGGTATGTTATGAAAAAAGCTATAAGAAAATCCTGTCTCCTGATCTGTATTAAATCCTGTAATAAAGATTTTTCTTAACTTTTCATCAAATAAATCCTGAAAGGCAATTTAAGTGTTATGGATTTATCTTGGGATGTGAAACATTACTATTGTAACGATATTACTACTCTTACTGATAATGCTTATCGGTCCGCTACTTAAACAGTATTCTTATCGGTTCTTCTGGATTTTTTTAAATAAAAATTTGTACAAAAAATACGAATAAAAGTTACACTGCTCTACTTTCTGTATGGCTAAATAAATTGCTCGAACCAACAGTATTAAAAGAAGTGGGTTGTAACACTTTATTTTACAGAACCTGTGTTATGGTGTAAATAAACAATTAAGTACTGATAAGTACAATTAGAGCTGGGATTATAAATTGCGATTCACACTAAATATGTCTAGGGCGATTCTGAATTTGAAATGGCTTCGATTCTGTGTTTTATGCAAAGCTCTTCCGTGTAGTATGGCTTGGTCTAAAATAACAATGATAATGACTCGTTTATAATGTGCATTTGAAAAATGGAACGAAAGTATCCATACCAGAGCATGCATACATTATTATGATGTGGCGATTTATTAGGGTTAACCTGTAAGAAAAGCACACTCTTATCTCAACAGTGTAATTTTAAGTTTGCAATTTAATATGTTTTCAACTTTATGCGCGCATTGCGCAGACCTATCAGCAACAGCCGAAGCTAAAGGAGGAATTTAAGCAGACTCATGCCCATCATGCATTCAAATAATTTAAATTGGCAGGTTGGAAGTTCAGTTGGAGTCACAAAAGTGTGCCTCCATAGTAACGTTTGTTTATGTTGTTAAGATGAAACTGTCTATAGATTAATTTGTCCATTTTAAGTAGGCTAATTTTAAAATAAAAATCAATTGTAAATGTTTTAAAGCATTGGTTCTCAAACTGTGGTATGCGTGCCACAGAAAGAGAACTCTATATTCTCTAGATATAACTACTTTATTCTAGACATAATTTACATTTCCTGTTTTAAAGAGTGCGTAACACACGGGGTTTCTGCCAATCTCATATTATTCTTGAGTACCTATAGAGTAGTATTGCATACTTCGTATCTTAGAAGATTATTTAGTTTGATCACATTTATTAAAGATAGATACAGCTTTACGCATTGTTTCCGAAAACATACGGCGTGTGCGGGGAGAGGGGTAGGCTGAACTAAAGCACGTGCGCACCCATTGCCAACAAAATACAGACATCAGTTTCACTCACCGCATATGGTTCATAACCGGCATCTTTTAACGCTGGGACTGCTCCATATATCAGTTTCAAACGATCTCCAAATCCAGTGTTATATCCACAGTTTATATAACATTTATCATCCAAATGAAGTGAACAAACAGACACCTGAACTTCCCGAACGCATGCTCTCTCTCTCTCTCTCTCTCTCCTGCTTACAAGTGAAAGTGACGTCTGCGCATGCTCCTTCTCCTGCTCTCATGTGGCAGTGCCGCTTTTCCAGGAGAATCGTCCAATAAGGGACTAAGAAAAGTTGTTGCGGAACAGTTTTATATTTTCTGAAAAAACTTTTGGAACCTGTACTATCGCTGGGGGAGTGTATCGAGCACAGCAATACTACGTAATACGCCCAACTTGTTTTTTGACAAGTTGACCATGTAAAGCATGAGAAGACAGCACGTTTAACATTGTAAAGAAGTCAGAATGCATGACACATCGTTGCAGGGCCACTTTAAATACAATTTAAAAAAATTGACGATGTAACTCAGGCGCGTGACGCGCAGCTCAAACACAGAGCAGGAGATGACTGTGAGTCCCTCACTCTCTCTCTTCCAACGAGCTGCGTTCAAATTAAGTTTCTTATGTATTTCTGCACTTGAACTGCTGTAAAGTGCTAATTAAACATGTTTCTGCATCTGCTCGAGGTTAAATCAATAAACCACGCATTGCGATTTGGTGAGGACGTGCCACTTTGACAAAGCCGCTGCAGTAAAGTATAAGTCAATACATATATTTATTTATCTTTTGGGGTTAAATATTTTTTTCCTCATGGTTTGTCCATTTTTCGACGCTGTTTACAGTGCACTACAGAATAGTCTTTTTTGTCCACTAATACTGCTGACTAACTTCAAAAACATGAAAAAAAAGAGCTGGTAAATAAAAGTCTTTGCAGGGCTCAACGCTTAGGATTTTTTCTACTGTCCCGGTCTGGCAAGTGATTCCAATTTTTAATGGCCCTGCCAAAATTTTCACTGGCCCCACCACAAAATTTATCAATAATATTGAATTATTGTTTTTTTGTTTTCCCTATGTAATCTTAATAAGTAAGCGTATGATACCATAACAACTGTCAGCCTATATGCTGTAACTCACAATTTCGAATATTTTTGAAGACATTTAATCAGTAAGTAATAAAATAATATCAAGTTATCAAAGTATATGCAATAGCACAGATAAATGGAATAAAGCAAACATACAAATTATCTGTGCATTTGAGGTGTTTAATGTTGGTCTAATAATAGTACTTATCAGGTAAAGAAATTAAATAATGTAAAAAAATATATATAGTCTTCACTGTATTAAATATAATTTTGATTTAACCTACTAAAGTTATAGTTTAATCAGTGAAGAGCAGTGAGTGTTTTTTTTGTCTTCGTTCTGTATTGTTTGATGAACAAAACTGAGAGGTTTATTATCCTGGTGCCCCTTTAAGAGATGCAAGGATCTTATATAATGTGACACACGTGTTTTGTTTCCACATTTGTTTTGTTCCCGTAAGACATACTTGATTATTTTTACAATGATAATTGGTAATATTGGCCTTTTGGTATAATTTTGTGTCGATTATTATACTCAATTCAGTATTTTGAGCATTGTCTGATGCGACATTCCAGCTGCGTGCGTATCTTAAACAGCATGTGAGAACCAAATCCAGTCCTCTTTTGCATATTCTTGGGAATATTTACATATGGGGAGTTTCAAAAATGTACAAATTAAGATTTACAATAGTTTAACAATAAAGCACTGGCCAGATCGGGCAAGTGACAGTTCTCTGACATCATTGACTACCATATTAGAAAAAAATATTGTAAATATTTTTTGCTCTGTTAAACAAAAAAAAAACATTGTTGTTAACATTCTTCTAAATATCTTTCTTTGTGTTTAATAGAACAAAGAAATTCATACAGATTTGGACAAAACACAAGACTCAACATAAAAGAAAAAAGCTGTAGAAGTAATTTCAAACTGAAATACTGAATGTTTTATATATTCTGTATATTTTAACTTTATTTTAATTTATAATATGTGAAGATTCTCTGGATATTATGTGGATTTTTTGACACAGAAAAATTCGCAGTTAGAAAGACTTTTTAACAACCCGTTAAAGCTTGCTTTTGGCACAAATGTGTTGTAAATAAAACAGTTATTAATGCTAAGATGAAATCTATCTTTATTGATCAAGCTGCTCACACTCACATTACTTTGTGTGTTTATATGGTCAGTGAATCTCTGTCAAAAGATTGATTGCTAAATCCCATTTGCCTTGACTGCTGTCTTAGCTGAATTCTGAGTAGAAGCTCAAATAGATACAGTACCGCTATACTTAACCCGGCCTCACCCTGCTGTAGTCCTACATGGTAATTGATGCTATTTGTATGCCACTCATGGCGGGTAGGGACCATACACATTACGGAAGCTCCATTAAGTCGTCTGAGCTTGTCAATAGGAAAATACGTCTGTCCATAATAGTAAAAAGACTGCTATGATACAGCAAGGGGTGCTGGCAAACGCAAAATAGAAAATAGCATAAGAGAAAACTAATTTGGCTTGCCAGAAAATGTAAAACTGTCGGGTGAAGAAGGATGCCATGTAATTTGCTCTGAATTATTTCTCCGTATCTCCTAGCAACGGCTGGTTTGGTTTAGTTTTTCCCTTGTACTGAAATCATTACTCTATTAATTCCTGGAGATAACATGGCTTGCATCGACGATGCAGTAGTATCATAATATTATTGTATTATAACTAAATTAACATAATGGGCAGGTAATATCTTGTCTAATGGAGATGCGTAATGGAAATAAGTGTCTTGTGTCAAATCAGGAACTAGACTTTGTTTGTTATGCATGGCTTTATCGAATCTACCTACTGTAAAGTATGTACTCGCACACTTCTGCTGATCATAGTTCTACTGTCAGAAAGCTAAATGAAAACTCTCCCTACAAAAGGGGCGAGAAACCTGCTGAAGTCACTAAGGCTTTGGAAGTTTGTGAACAATCAAGTAATTTTTATTTTTAGTATTGTAATTATAATGCTAAATGATAGACAGTGTGATATAAACTGCTATGTAAATGATTCGTCATATTATTTGAATACAAATATTATATCCTTAAGAATTTTGACAATATTTGTTATTGTTATAAAAAGGTAGAATATAATATATTAATAGATTATATATACTTCACAATTGTATAGGTATAGGATATCTCATTATTGACTAGTAGAAAAAAATTAAATGGTAGGAGTCCCAGAACTATATGACTTCATAAATTCTTCAAAGATTTTTTCTTCAAAAAGCTTTCCTGTAGCTCAGTGGTAAGAACATTGCGTTAACAACGCAAGGTTGTGGGTTTGATCCCAGGGGATTGCAAATACCTATGTGAAATGTATAGGATAAGGCAATTTAAGTCGCTTTGGATAAAAGCGTCTGCCAAATGCCTAAATGTAAAATATCTTATTTTGTGTTCGATAGAACAAAAAAGTATACAATAATTTTCCTTACTATGGTAGTCAATGGTGCCCCAGAACTTAGGGTCAGTGGTTTGTGATAAAACCTCACAGAGAAAGTGTGAATCCTGAACTTCAGAGTGACCTTGACCACACCACAGGAAAAGCTGACCTCATGTTGCTCCTACAGATTGGACAGCAGCATGAAGCCTGGACTGAATTGTTGTAGTATGTCTGTGATACAGACAGGCAGACCGATTGATAGATCTATGCTATACAGAGGGACAAAAAAAGCGACGGTTGGATAGATGGATTAATGTAATTTCAAACGAAATAATATTTCTTCATATTTAGAAATATTTACTGTTCTCAAATGAGAACACCATCTGTGAGCCGAGAGTCGTAGGATATTGAGTAAACACAAATGCAGAATTCACTTGTTTAAAATTGAGTGGAAAAACTGCTCTGTTGGTAACAGAAAGAAGCAGCATGAGCAGTGTAGATGGACACAGTCTCAACGTAACGCTGCTCCTGAGGTGGTGCTCATGTGTGTTAGAGAACAGCTGCTCTTCGAGTGGAGCGATCTGTCCTCAATGACTCATACCATTTGTTAGCAGCTCTTAAGATCACACTTCTGTGTTCTTTCCATTGGAAAGGTGAAGATTTGTTTAACCTTTATATGTTATAGTGGAAATTGTGTGTGATTCGGTTTGATTTGCTGTCATCAAAATATAAATTTTTCACAACCCTCATGCTTTAAAATTTTGTTGATGTGAAATAGGGTTAGTATGCAATGCATTTGGCAGACGCCCCTCTCCAAAGTGATTTACATTTGTTTCTGATTTACATTGCATTGTACTATACATTTGTTTCTGACTATGTGCAATCCCCTGGATTCGAACCTTGGCGTTGTTATGCTGTAACCACTGAGCCACAGGAAAGCGTAATTTTGATAAGTCTTGATACTGGAAACAAATGTAAATTTTTGACTACTTTCTTTCAAATGTTTACACTATCATTACATTTTTTAGCCATAAAGTATTACAATGATAGTTAACTCATCAAAACTATGTAAAAACACAATGGGAATTATGACTGAAAATGTCCTAAATCGAAGCTGCGTTAAATTTCAGCATCTTCAGTGTAGTCATCCTTCACCCAAAATATGTAGAAATATTCTTCAACTTTTTTAGGTTGTTCCATCCATCCATCCATTTTCTACCGCTTATCCGGGGCCGGGTTGCGGGGGCAGCAGCCTAAGCAGGGATGCCCAGACTTCCCTCTCCCTAGACACTTCCTCCAGCTCTTCCGGGGGGACACCGAGGCGTTACCAGGCCAGCCGGGAGACATAGTCCCTCCAGCGTGTCCTAGGTCTTCCCCGGGGTCTCCTCCCGGTGGGACATGCCCGGAACACCTTCCCGGGAAGGCATCCAGGGGGCATCCGGAAAAGATGCCCGAGCCACCTCAGCTGGCCCCTCTCGATGTGGAGGAGCAGGGGATCTACTCTGAGCTCCTCCCGAGTGACCGAGCTTCTCACCCTATCTCTAAGGGATCGCCCAGCCACCCTGCGGAGAAAGCTCAATTCGGCCGCCTGTATCCGGGATCTTGTCCTTTCGGTCATGACCCACAGCTCATGACCATAGGTGAGAGTGGGAATGTAGATTGATCGGTAAATCAAGAGCTTCGCCTTGCGTCTCAGCTCCTTCTTCACCACGACAGACCCTGACGTCGTCATTACTATTACGGATAGATAAAAATGTACAAAATGTGACGCCAAATATATTTTAATAAACTTCTATTCAATTTTATTTATATATTGTAGCGCTTTTCACAATGTGAATTGTTCCAAAGGCGCTATACAGGAGAAAATAAGAATAACACAAGAACACAAAAAAGGTTAAACAGCACAGTACATGGTGTTTTTTAGAACAAGCAACATCATTCTAGTAAATAATATCTAATAAATACAGTCTCCCGGTGGTTTATTTAGAATATTATGCATTAAGTGAATGCTTGGCTGAAAAGATGTGTCTTTAATCTAGATTTAAATTTGGAGTGTGTCTGACCCTCGAATAGTATCGGGAAGGCAATTCCAGAGTTTACGTGCTAAGTATGAGAAAGCTCTCAAATCAAATCCTTATATTGTCAGTCAACCATATACACAAGTGCAACAGTAGGTGAAAAACTTGGGTGCAGTTCCGACCAACATGGCAGAATGACAGATATGTAGATTACAAGTAACAAAGAATTACAATACTCTGCCCCCTTTGGTGGATTTATGTTATCAAAAGTCTGGAGTTTTAAGATCTTAGAGAGCGTGATGGGTAGATATAAGCTCTGTTAAGTAGGTAGGGGCAAAACCTTTTAAGGCTTTATAAGTAATTAAAATAACTTTTAAGTCAACACGATACTTAATGGGTAGCCAGTGAAATATTGTCATGGTGTTGAGTTGGAAAGCAGCTGCTTGTTGAAGTGTAATTTGGCTCTGTGTGTACTTATGGCTAAATAGCTACATTGAGGATATTAAGATAATCGAAATAATGAAAGTTAATGAACTTGTTATGTATATAAAATATATATGCCACCATAGATTGAAATCCTGAAGCACCCGCAACGTCCTCCTCCCCAAAAAGGCCCGTCTGGATCATCTGAAGTTTGACAATGAACATCAAGATGATTCAGAACAGGTTTGGAGAAAGTGCTCTGAGACCAAAACTGACTTTTAGAGGGAGAGAGATACTGACTATGACCCCAAGAACACCATCCCTAAAGAGAATCACAGTGTTTGAAACATTTTCCTGTAGGACTTTTTCTCTGCTACAGTCACAGGATGACTTTACCGCATTGAGTTGCTGAGGGACGGGCCATTGCACCGTAAAAACTTGGACGTAACCTATTACTAGATCACTGAAGATGGGTCGTGTATATGCTTTTAACATGACAAAGACCCCAAAAATATTCCCAAGACAAACAAATAGTGGCTTAAGGAGAAGCACATTAAATGTCCTAGCCAGACCTTAGTCCTGTAGGACATCTGTGAAGGAGGCTAAAAGTCCAATTTGCTGAGCGACAGCCAAGAAACCTTAAAGATTTACAGAGGAGTGGACTAAAATGTATCCTGACACATGTGCAAACATGGTGACCAACTATCAGAAATGTTTTACCTCTGTGCTTGCCAACAAGGGTTTCTACACCAAGTACATAGTTATGTTTTGCTCGGTAATCAAATACTTATTTCACTGACTGAAATGCAAATCAAATTATAACCTTTATATAACTTTTTCCCCGTGATATTTTTTAATATTTCGTCTCTATCAGTTAAAATAAACCTACAATAAAAATGATACACCCTTCATTCCTTTGTTAGTAAGCAAACTTACAAAATAAGCAGGAGATCAAATAATTATTTCCCTCACTCTATCTTGCATAGATATATTGCATTATTGACTAGACATTTATATTGAAAAGACTGCACAGAACTTGTCTATTCTTAATAAATTGTCTTATGTTTTATTCTTTTTTATTTTAAAATATGCACGTTTGTTATGAGTAAACCTGATCAATTGTCTGCTTCAAGGTTTCATTGTTTAGGTCGAAACTCTTTTCTCTCACAGAAGTGGAAGCAGTCTGGGCATTGATCTCCCTAGTTGGCAAATCTCATTATCTAAAAATGATCTCATAGATACATGGAAGTGCAGAAACTTGTACGCTTGCCTTCCTTTCAACATGAGAGGATTATTTCAAGCGATCTGTCTGGCTCTGATGAAAACCATTAGACACAGGCCTTGTTAAGAGACTGCACAGTGTTTTGATCGCTTATATCCTAGCAGAACGTGTCCTGTTCATTTCCTAACTGGAATGTCAAGTAACTGACTTATTTTTTGTTGCAAAATAGAAGGATTTAACTCAAAGAGAGAAGTCTCTTTCAGCAAAGACTCAATAAGCGAAGACTGTAAGACATAATAATTAGAGGCCCCTTTTAGCATACGAAAATATTCAAGGGGGATGTTTGCTATTTTATCAATGGAGAAAATTGAGAGACGGGCAATTGGCTCAAAGTAACCATTTCAACATGAACATGACTAGGCTTCTGCTGTCATATGGCCTGAAAAAAAAAATGAAAAATTCGTACTAGAATCTCAAATCCTTCCTGCTGTGTTTGCAACACAATCTCTCCATTGACATTTACATTTACATTTAGTCATTTGGCAGACGCTTTTATCCAAAGCGACTTACAGTGCACTTATTACAGGGACAATCCCCCTGGAGCAACATGGAGTAAAGTGTCTTGCTCAAGGACACACTGGTGCGGGCTGCTGGGATCGAACCAGCAACCTTTTGATTTACCAGTTCAGTGGTTTAACCCACTAGACCACCATCTCCACATTGACCTTATGGAAGCTGTCATACTATTTACTGAACACCGTAAAGACGCCGAATGCAAGACTCGCAAAGAGGAATAAATTCGGTCAGTTCTGACAAAACATCCAAGATGCAATTTATAACATCTCAATTGATTCTGCGCAAACCCAGTGAACTTTCAAAGCACACTCCCCTATAGTTGTTAAACACATTTAGAGTGAATTATATGGCTGATTTATTTTAATAAAACTCCAGCAAGGTTAATCAGGGTCAGGTCTTGAGCAGTGACTCGGATGAATAACTTCTATCTTGACCCTGCCAACTTAATATTTGAAGGCGACAGAGCCTAATGGCGCTTTAAAAACACTGTTTTCATCTTTTAAAGGAAAAATCATATTTTATTCCCTTTTGGCTATTTTTGCATGTAATACAAAATGAGGCATGTACCATAATGTCCTAGCTTGTTTTTCAGGACATAGAAGTCAATAGTAACTGTGACCGCCTGGTCCCCATCCACTTCCTTTATATGGAAAATAGCCGCTTGGGCATTCTTCTAGAGAGCCTGATTTCTGGTTTCATCCCACAGAGAGAGTACAGTAGCAGAGGCACGATTTTACATTTTCTATTTTGGGTGATTATCTCTTTAAAGAAACAGTTCATGCCTACCATTGACTTCAATAGAAGAAAAAATTAAAAATGCCCCAGAACTGTTTGCTTTCCTACATTCTTTTAAATGTCTTTTTTTGTGTTCAACAGAACAAATAAATTTATAAAGCAAATTTTCCTACTATGGTAGTCAATGGTGGCCAAGAAGTCTTTGGTAACAAGCATTCTTCCAATTATCCTTCTCTGTGTTCATCAGAACAAAGAGATGTTTAAAGATTTGGAACAAGTTGAGGGCGAGTAAATGAAGACAGAATTGTCATATTTGGGTGGACTGTTCCTTTGACTTTTTGCTGAATTCTATTACATAGAAATTGTTTTACCACATACAGCATATGTCTTTCGTTTAAACGTTTGTGTAGTTTAACATGAATATATTGGTGCTGTTCGCTATTTCTGTAAATACCTCACTGCAAAAGGAAGGATTTAATGCAGCCCTGCAACTGTGTTTCATGCATTCTGACTTCTTTACAATGTTAAAACTGTGCTTGATACACTCCATCAGCGATCATACAGGTTTCAGATTATTTTTTTTCGAACATATAAAAGTTTCTTAACAATTTTTCTTAGTCCCTTTTTGGACAATTCTCTCAGAAAAGCGTGTGGCACGCCTACGCGACAGCAAGGAGAGCAGGAGAAGTAGCATGCGCAGACGTCACTTTCACTTGTAAGCAGGAGAGAGAGAGAGCATACGTTCGCAAAGTTCAGGTGTTTGTTTGTTCACTGCATTTGGGTGATGAATGTTATATAAACTGTGGATATAACGCTGGATTTGGAGATCGTTTGAAACTGATATATGGAGCCATCCCAGAGCAAAACGATGCCGGACATGAACCACATGCAGTGAGTGAAACTGATGTCTGTGTTTTGTTGACAATGCGCTTTTGCTTTAGTTCAGCCTACCCCTCCCCCCCACGCGCCATATCTTTTTCGGAAACAATCATAAAGCTGTATCTATCTTTTATAATTGTGATCAAATGAAATACTCTTCGAAGATACAAAGTATGCAATACTACTCTATAGGTACTCAAGATTAATATGAGATTGGCAGAAACCGCTATCCCCGCTTTATTAAAAAAATGTGGTAATCAGCATTACACAACAAATGCCATCAATTTAGAATATGGTTATATAAAAACTAAGGGTTAAGGTATCATATTTTTGTGGTTATCATCATTATGCAACAAATGCTTCTGTTCGAGCTCATGCATAGAACCGGAAACAGTCGGCTTTGATATGAGTTTTTGAAGTGATCCTTTGAACGGAAGCTCTCAGTCTGTGCACCTCATCTCTTTTTGTCACCCTCTCAGATGTCCTTCTGTTCCTCACCTCACCTGTCTTCTCTGTTCTGGTCAGATGAGAGCAGCTGTCAGACTCTTTCTGGATATCTCATTAACTGGCAGCTCTTATTGAGCCGTGACAGGGCTGGGTCTGGGTCTGTAAGGCTGACTGCAGGTTATATTAGATTGAAAATGTATTATTTTAGGTGTACACTGTGCGTCAGATGCATGAAAGTAATTTAAATTGACCGTAGAGTCAATTGGTTATCTTTCGTCACAAGCAGCAATGTTAAATGAGTGATTTGACTTAAAAGGATTGTTATGTCATTGACTCTTCCTCTTGTCATATTACACCTGTATGACTTTCTTTTTTCTGCTGAATACAAAAGATATTTTGAAGAATGTTGGTAACCGAACAACTTTGGTTCCCATTGACTTGCATTGGTTTTGTGTCCATACATTGGAAGTGAATGGTACCGCTGTTGTTTAGTTACAGAAAATATCTTCTTTTGTGTTCTGCAGAAGAAAGTCATATAGGTTTGGTTGAGAAATTTTTAATTATAATTTTGTGTACTGTATTTAAAAAAACGGATCTTAATACACTATTTAGGGTTTCAGTCTACTCTATGTTATGGATAATCTGCTAAATGACTAGCTAATGGAAAACAACCGTTAATGATTTTTGGCTAGTATAATAAACCCAACTCAATACTGTCCACACAAATGACTCTATCGGTCATTCATGAGCGCACAAACATTCATTGCTTTTCTAGATGTGAACATCTGAGCTCGCCCGGCAACTCCTGCTGCTCTTTATCAAGACTTTTTATTGCACAGAATTATTCCTTTCCAGCATGACAAAACCATTCTTCTTCAGGGCGAGAACCGTCTCGTCCTTACGTGTACCCGGTCAATTATTCATCTCAGCTGAGCATCATTCACATTCACAGCTGCTGATCACTCTAAACGCTTTGGCCCTGGGGGCCGAGCGGTCCCCCGACTGCTCACATTAATAAAAGCTAATTAATGGAAGGGTTAGGAGAGCAGTATGGGAGTGATGAACGACGGTTAAAGCTCTGATCAAATACTCGGCCATTAATTGGCTTTACAAAGTCATCCTCTGCGATCACAGTTGTGCGGTGCTGTTGACAGACTACAAATGGAGGACCTCCTCACCGAACATATTATTGGACTAGCAGCAGGATGCGAGAGCTACAGTTTTTTCTTTTACATTTATTAACGAGTTTCTGATCTATTTTTGTTCAAATTCTCTCCTTGTATCAGTTGAAATGAAAAAATGGGAAGGGGTTTAGTGTCACTTCATTAATTAAAAGATGTTTTGAGGAAATGATGGGAAAGAGCTAGCATGACGGTAATTATCTGTTTTCTCATATATCGCTTGGGTTCAATTTTTGTCTCATATTCTCAGCATGTATTTTTGAACTAAAGAGCCTTATGTTTCAACATATGTTCATGTTAAGAAATGTCACAGTGAGAAATCAAGTCTGCACCACTTAAGCGGGTGTTTTAAAATGCGGGGGTTTCAATCTGATGGCATGACAACCCGTCATTCTGATATTTTGATAGAGCAACAGCTTTAAGGTGTACTTAATGTGCATTATACGTCCAGACAGTCCTCCGACCGGGTGGACTTCCGGTTGGTGCAACCAGGCCCTCCTGGTCATGTTTGATTTTCTGTTGATTCCTAGGTTACCAATGCCACTCTCATTCACTTGAACAACTTGATTTATAATTCATTTTTTCCTTTTTGTCAACTTTGAAAAGATTCACGTCAAGATAGAAACCAGGTCACTGTTAACAAGATAGAAAAGAAGATAATTAGTATAGTATTAGTAGTCATCATTTAAATGCAGCAAATGGTTAAACATGTTTTGTCTTACATGGAACTGTTTAAACAACAACTTTGTTATTACATTTTTTTTGGCCAAATCTCAAAATCATCATATGGTCTGACTGTATTAAGCATAGTTCAATAAATTTAAACGGTTTTAATCTCAGATGATCACATTTTGAAAACCAAGTTTAAAAACACAGGAAAATTTGCTTATACAAATTTGGTGACAGCGCAGTCTATTGCCCAAAAGCTATTAGGCAGATAAGATGTGCCAGTGATGATGCATACCAAGTTTAGTGTCAACACACAAAAGTGGCACGAAGATACAGCCACATGACACTTTTACGAGCTCGCCTTAGAATTCGTTAACGCTGTATTCGAGAACGATGAATTAAAATTCGTAGATTTTTTTGCGATATTGTTTCCTGATACTACAAACCAAAATTGTGCAAATCGGGCAAATTTTGTTGGAGGAGTTCAAAGAGTACGTTTTCTATATAATTCTATACGGCGGACAGAAAGTATATATGCATATGACAACTCTGATATTAAACAACTCTGCTTGAGCCAACAAATATGCTGATGTGAATTGAATACCATTATGTTGATTTTCTTCATATGCTATAAGGATTTTAATACATTTAATTATATATCTTGACCACAAGGGACATCTTTCAGAAGATACAACATCAAATTTTGGCGTGCACGTCGTTACATTCGTAGACAGGCTACACGAGAATGGATTGGCCCTGTAGAAAATATTCTAATCACTTTTTGTCTGCAGTATCTTGATGCATACCAGATTTCACCTAAAGTGGGCAAACCGTCTAGGACAAGTTGGTAGAAAAAAAGTAGAATGGCAGGGGAATTTTCATGACGAAAAAATGACATCATATAGTGAATATAAGCCCCTAATTACAATGAAGATCTCTTTAATACTATCTGTTTTACAAGTTTTTATTTTTTTAATTACTAAATGTCACACCATATGACACACTATATGGTACGCAGACTAAACACTTGATGTTACACTTATAACACCGTCTCATATGTGTGATCTGATTAATTAGTTAGAGCTTATTTTATAGACAGTTAACAGAACATACATCACTTTATGCATCAAATTCAGTTCTTGAATTCAAGAACTTGTTAATCATTCTCACTTCACAGGGGATCAAACTTAAAAAAATCAGTTTCTACTCCCCTGGAATCCGATGGATATACAGAGGGGAAAATAAGTATTTGAAAGATCAGCATTTTTATCAGTAAGAAGATTTCTAAGTGGGCTATTGACACAAAATTTCCACCAGATGTAGCCATCAAGCCAAATATTGAATTCATACAAAGAAATCAGAACATTTAAGTATACAAGTTCAGTCATAATAAATAAAGGGAAATGACACAGGGAATAAGTATTGAACACACTTTATTTAATACTTTGTAGTAATGCCTTTGTTGGTGATTACAGCTTCTAGACGCCTCTTGTATGGAGAGACCAGTCGTCTGCATTGTTCAGAAGTGATTCTGGCCCATTCTTCCACACAAATGGTCTTTAAATCTTGAAGGTTCCTTGGGCCTCTTATGAACTTTGATCTTCAGTTCTCTCCATAGATTTTCTATGGGATTTAGGTCAGGTGATTGACTGGGCCCTTTAAGCAGCTTGATTTTCTTTCTTTAAAACCACTTCTTTGTGTCCTTGGCCTTGTGTTTGGGATCATTGTCCTGCTGAAATGCCCACCCTCTTTCATTTTCAGCTTTCTGGTAGATGGCAGCAGATTTTTATCCAGAATGTCCCGGTACATTTCTCCATTCATCCTGCCTTCAATAATATGAAGTCTGCCACTACCCCGTGCTGAAAAGCAGCCCCAAACCAAGGTGCTTTCACCCCCAAACTTAACTGTTGATATGGTGTTCTTGGGGTGGTGGGCAGTGCCATTACTTCTTCAAACATGGTGTGTAGAGTGACTGCCAAAAAGTTTAATTTTGCTTTCATCTGACCATACTATAGTCTCCCAATAATCCACAGGCTTCTCCAAATGCTCTTTCGCAAAGTTTAACCGAGCCTCAACATGCTTTTTGTTCAGCAATGGAGTCTTGCGTGGTGAGCGTGCATGGATGCCATGGCGGTTCAGTGCATTGCTTATAGTTTTCTTTGAAACAACAGTATCTGCTGATGCAAGGTCTTCCTGAAGTTCTGCCCGAGTGGTTCTTGGCTCTTGGAGAACTCTCCTGATTATTCTTTGGACTCCTCGGACAGGGATCCTACGTGGGGCACCTGATCGTAGCCGGTTTATGGTGAACTGATGCTCCTTCTATTTCCGGATAATGGCCACCACAGTGCTCACAGGAACATTCAGCATTCTATAACCATTCCCATCAAAATTCTTTTCAACGATAAGATTACGAAGAGTTCTTTGCTTTTACCCATCATGAAGTCTTTCCTGTGTGCCTCCTGGGTAATAAGAAGCCATTATAGGCCATCAATTAGGACTAACGCAGCTGATATCAATTAGTACTGATAGGGGGGAGGATTTCTCTCTCAATACTGACAGATTTCAGGTGATCTCCTGGCTTTCTATGCCTTTTGCACCTTGTTACCTTCATGTATTCAATTCTTATTCCCTGTGTCATTTCACTTTATTTATTATGACTGAACTTGTATACTTAAATGTTCTGAATTCTTTAAGTGAATTCAATATTTGGCTTGATGGCTACATCTGGTGAAAATTTTGTGTCAATAGCCCACTTAGAAATCCCGATAAAAATTACTGAGAATTACTGATAAAAATGCTGATGTGTCAAATACTTATTTTCCCCTCTGTATCAAATCCCTCCTTCAACCCCTTTTATAGTCTTTCAGGCAACACTTTTCCTGTGAAGACCACTGTGAAGCTGCCAGCACTCTTCCATTGAAACCCTCGTTGCGTTGAGATCCTTCCTGACATATCCATTTCTGCCACAAAAAGGCCCCGTGCCATGACGATAATTACTGCCGTCATTTCTAAAGGAAGCTTTTACTGACCTGTTGCGCATTTGATGCATCATTCAAACAGCATCTCTATCATGGACTATTTTAGTGTATTTCCTCCCCCCTGCTTAGATAATGGTTGTGTATGTGCGCTGTTCTTCCCCGTGGACGCAACACTGACAAGCCTTGGTGTGATTTTCAACGTTTGGGCCTGTCTTGCTGTTTCCCTGCCCATTTCAGTCTTTATCTGCCCATTTAGCTATCATTTATATTACCTACAAGCATGTTTTATGTTGCTGTAGTGTGTTTGGAAGGGCATCACTGAATAAACCAAGTCGCAGGATAAAAGCGTCTAAATATGTTAATGAAATGAAAAAGTAAATGTGATGTTTTTTTTTTAAAACACTTCATGTAATACGGAAATGCCCACATACTATAGTTATTTAGATGGTGATTCCTATAACATATCCATCAAATATTGTCTGTGACACGTATAAATGTACATAAAAATGGGTTGTTTAGAGGAGATTGAGAAAGGAGACTAGTCTCTATTGTTCCAGTTAATATTTCTTGTTTTTGTTTATTTTTTTCATGCAGCTTTTGTATAGGTACATATAGAGCTACAAAATGCTCTTTGACCTTTTCACTAATATTTTACACAAAATAATTATAAATTTATTAAACATTTTGTAGGTTTCTATCACGAGTGACTAAGTTGACAGTATTAAACCTCTTTTTTAAGCCAAATATGAATAATTTAAAAAAAAAGAAGTAATGCAACAGCATTATATTAAACCATTGTGTTGGGCAACAAATGTAGTAATTAACAAATTGCAATATTAATTGTATGAGCATTTACAGCACATGTGACATTTATGAAAAATGCCTTTACATTTTCGTTAAAATCGTGCCTTATATATCGGCTCTTACCTGAATATAAGCAATAGGTCCACTACAAGGAGAGCACAATGATTTTGAAATTTAAGTTTAATCAAAAAAATATATGTTATTTTTAACATAACAGATAAATCCTGCAACATTCATCTAATCAGACTGCTGTCTTAAAAAAAGGAATTTTCTCAGTTGGTGTATGGTTTTATCACATCACACAAAGACATTCTAAAATGTAAATCATCTTAAAAATGGAAACTTAATTTTACTTTAAGCATTCTGTGTTAGGACCTGGGAAATCCAGCAAAAGTTGACACCACGTCTTGGCCTCTGCATCTAAATTCTCTTATCTGCCATCCTTTAGGTTCTCAAAATTCTACTACTCCATGGATTAAAAAATTACTCTAATCCCCGTGTTCTTGTTGCTAAGCAATATGAGACAAAATTTTCCTTTACTGCATGATTTATTCTCTCTAAGGGTGTATTTCCCCAAAGCATTGTTAGCCAACTGTAGTCGCAGCTTCCATCGTTCCAGCATAGTTCAAAGATTTAAGTGTTTCCCAAAACCATCGTTCCAACGATCAATCGAAGCAGCATGGCAAAATTGTGTGGTTGGAACTACAGGTCTATAGAGCTGTGGTTAGAAGTATCGTTCCTTATTATTATAACATGTAGACTTAAAAATAGAATTACCAAAGTAGTCCTTAAATGCTATGCATGTTATTAACAGCAAGAATTTAACATTAATTCGAACTAAACGTATTTAGTAGATGGCATTACTCCACCACCAGTGTGGCGTCAACTTTGGTTCAAACAATGATCACCGACAGAGTTACTACGGTTTCGGGAAACAGTTGTAACTACATCGTTAATTTCCCCAATGATGCATAGTAGTACTATGGTGGTCAACCAGCGATTTATGTCATGTCTTGGAAACACGCCCCAGAAGATTTAGGCAAATTGAAATATATGTTATAAAAGCTAAAAATATCAAAAGACAATCCGCAACCCTATTTCGCTTGTTCTAAGTTTGTGGATATATATGTGTAGCAGACATTCAGAATAGCCTCAGGCAAGGTTTTTTTTCTTTGTGAGGTCAGTAGTACAGAGAAAGACTGCCGTTTCTCAAAACCACGCATGAGCCTCCCTACGGGGGTCTCGGAAATCAACAAGGTTCAAAGACAGGTTGACAGCCACCGAAGGGGCTTAGTGTTGAACTGTACTCCGGGCTGACACATCCATAATTCAATCTCTCACGTTTTTTGAATGGCATGTGGAAATTCTGCATCTTTCTCACTGGGGTAACATTGAGAGTATTATGTGATTTCAAAGCAGCTTTCAAACAGTGGAGACGTGCAGCATTGTGCGTAGTTTATAGCGTAGGTGTGAGACTCACTGAATGCTTACGTTTCATTTCATTGATGAATGAGTTTCTTTTAAGAGCAGGACTGTTACGCCTCCACTGAGACCGGCTTGCTACGATGTATATGCCTAAATGTAAGCGTGTACAAAAATCGCCTCAATGACCTCACAATATATGTATGGAGAGTATCAAATTAGAATCTTTAAATGCATATTAATAATAATTATATAATAATCTTGTAAACCAAAAACCCACGTTCATTTTTGACAGCTGGCTTTCTTTTACATTAGCTCTTCTTTTATTAAGCTTCTAAGCTTTTTATTTTGTGGTGTCAATGGAAATTTCAGTGGCATGGAAACGGCTGCTGGCAGTCCTTGTGGCTGAATGGAAGTGAGCGCTGAGCACAAATACAGTACCTGCATATGACTGTGCTTACAATATTTGATTAAGGTCATTACTGTACAAGTTTTTATTTTCAATGCAAATGCATTCATTTATATACTTTCAGTTAAAGGAGCCAGTCTTTGCTGTTTTGGGGGCTTTGATTATG
Source organism: Triplophysa dalaica (assembly GCF_015846415.1). Lineage (NCBI taxonomy): Eukaryota > Metazoa > Chordata > Actinopteri > Cypriniformes > Nemacheilidae > Triplophysa > Triplophysa dalaica. Next base: position 8,680,250 of record NC_079563.1, read on the forward strand.
TTTTTGGGGTGTTTTACAATGGATGTTCATCTTTTTAATAAAAAAACGCTAAATTCACATATTTTTAAGTCTTTTGTTCACCACTGTCCCTTTTTTAACAAAACAACTTGATTTCTTCCGGTCTCTATAAAGTCTCTCCTTCCGAAACGCTCTGATTGGTAAAGCTGATCCCGGTCTGTTGTGATTGGTTCCCCACTTAGAGTATGTGTGTGAAGATGTCCCGCCCATACCATATCAGCGAGCTTCCACTTCTCAGGCTGTTGTGATTGGTCGGTGCCCCTCTCAGTGCAATTTTATTCATAAAATTTGGCTTTTTGCAATAAACAGTAACAATGGCGTCAATTTCACTTTATCAGTTAAAAACATACGGATCCATTGAAGTGTAACCGAGGTCTGCTAGTGCATGTGCAAACATCAATCTTTGTTAGATATCGCAATTTTTTCCTACTATAGCGAGGGAAATGACACCCGACCGAATGGCGTCAGACCGGTTATATTAATGAACACTAATAAAAGAAGTGTAGTTTTGCTTTTTATATCGGACCCAAGTTGGATAATTAAACAAGCATTAACCAGGAGACAATTGCAGAGGACATTTCATAGAAGTGTTTTAGACAGAGGTATGCGCACACACACAATATCAGTGTATTACACAGAGCAGCTTTCACAGCTGCTGTTAAGTCATGGAAGCTGTTATTTGACCGTTGCCTATCTTAGAATGTGTGTAGCTGAATTCTTATGACCAGCTGTAGGACTGTGATGAAAGTGAAAGTAGTTTAGTGCGTAGCTCAGTCAAATGTTTACAATCTCTGATAACCGAACATTACTCCAGCGGCTCTTCCTCTTCTCTAAGGAAAGCCTCGACCATTTTTTTGCGTTTTCCTTTCCTTTGGGGGGAGGTTATTAAAATCACTCGGAATAGTGACATCATGTACCCCGGAAGTAGAGGGCTGTAGTCCGATTCCAGCCGTTCTCTGTAGTCCTTGAAATCAAATTCTGTTAAAGACAATATTTCGCTTGGCACTGAACTTTGAGCTTTATGATTTTGCAGGTATTATTTATGCTCTAACAGCAACACTAAACACTAACTTAAGGTTGAAAAAATGTTGTTAATTGTTTATTTTTAATTTAATTTGTTTATTTTCTAATTTCCAGTATATTTTAAACATATACTGTATGTATTTTTATAGCTTCTGAAAGACATTACTAAATGTATATATAAACAAAACATTAACAATTTATTGTAATAGTTGTGAATGAGTCTCTTGATTGTCCTTAATGTAAACAGATGAATCTCAACATTAAACTGTTACTGCTGGACATGATTCAAATATACAGAAATGCTGAAATGCAATGATTCTGGAGAACATGAATAATTTTTCTGAAGATCACTGGACAGTTTAATGACTTGGGACCAACAAGAAACCCTTACACAGCTATGACAAAACTTTAAAACCGTCATTGATTGTGCAGGTTACATCATACAGTATCAATAATGAGGGGGACCTAAATGGGCTATTTTTATATGATAACTTCATGTTAACATTTCTTTCATAAAATAATTTGATCAGTCCAGGACTGAATTAAAAATAAACCTTTATTTTATTATTTCCTCTTATTTTTCTACTTTAGCAAATTTTCAGCATTTTCCAGATTCCGCAAAGAGGGGATGTAATCTTTTGACTTCAACTGTGTATGGTTTTATTGGACTCTTGGCAGCTCATTTGGCTGTAGGAAATTACCACAATGTTGAATACGTATAGAAAAGCTTTGATACTAAATTGGTAAGACTGCACGTTAAATGAAGAAATTACAGCAAATAGCTCATGTTAACAATAGTCATACTGTCAGTTATGTGCAGTAGAAGGTAAAACACTGAAAACACCTCATTTAAACATTATGATTTAAAATGAATGAAATTTATATACGATTATTACTAATCACTAGTGGTGGGCATAGATTATTTTTTTTAATCTAGATTAATCTTGGAATTAATCTAGATTAATCTAGATTAAAATGGCTCATTTGAATTCTGACGAAGGCATTCAGAATATGTGTGCTACCCAAATAATGACTAAAAGTAAGTCTTTGAGAAGGGGTGTCTCAAGCCAGGTGGGCATTAGACCGGGGGCTCATCTCCTGTTTCCAAAATGCATCACAAACTGCTTGAGAAAGCTGTTCTACTATGATAATTGGTGATGAAAATAAATTATGTTCAATAAGATGTACTTGTGTTTACATCCGCATTAGCTAAGGGATGCTTTGCGTTTAGGTTGTACTTGAGACTGGAAGAGCTCCTACAGTACATTTACATTTTGTCATTTAGCAGACGCTTTTATCCAAAGCAACTTACAAAGAGTTAGGGAGCAACAAGCGATATGTCATACAGGAGCCATAATACATTAGGTGCCAACGCAAATTTACTGGTTTCAACTAAAGCTAGACCACTACCTGTTGAGAGAAAGTTTTTTTTTAAACCAATTCCGCATTGCACAAGGTGCAAACAACCATAGTCTTGTCGATGTTTGCATTGGTAAGCTTCTTAAAAATAAATTTTCCATGAAGCAACCTGACGGCTTCAAAGCTGCATCCATGTTAGCACGTCACGTTTGATGTGGTAATTTCACAGTAACGTTATGTTGTGTTCAGACCAAACGCGAATGGCGCGTCAAGCTTGATTGATTTACATGTTAAGTCAATGCAAAGACGCGATAGACCTACTTGTTGCGCGAATCGTGCGAATGAAGCCCTGGTCATGAGATGATGAGGCGGCGCGAATGACGCGAATAACGTGAGTTGAAAAATCTCGTTCTCGCCCGGTACAGTGCAATTCAGCTAGGTATACATCCGCGCTAAAATATCAAGGTGAAAGTCATTATAGCTTGCGTAGTATAGACCCAGCTCCCAACCCAACTTTGAGAATAGATTAACGGATTGGATTAACATTTTTTTTATGGCGCGATAAGAGTCTCACGTTAACGCAGCACGTTAACGCCGTTAAATGCCCACCACTACTAATCACATAAGCAAATGTATAAATTACCCTTGTTAACTCCTAAGATTTTCTTGTGTCCATGGAACCACATAAAACAAAATGTATTACTTTAATAATAATGAAAATATTTGTAATAGGGAGAAATTCTGAAGAAATCTTAGCAAACGCATTGATCTCAGACATTTAGAAATTCATTTATGGAAATGCACCACAACATATTGGGGAGATTGTTTTGCCCGCATATGAGTCTAATCCTGATCTGCCCTTGTAGACGAACAGCAGATGGGGGTCTATGGAACATATTAATTATCTGTCATGTTTTGAGACAAATTAGTGAAGATAGATAGACACATGATAGGCTGTAAGAAGGAGGTAAGTGGAGCAGATGGAAACTTGGCGATGAAGGACAACAAGAAGGCAGGAAACTGCTAAAAATATAAAGCATCTCTTGGGCAAAGACAAAATGCTTAAGCTGGGAGTGGTGGAGAAAATTTGGGCCGATAACTGAGAAGGTATTGTTTCGGTCCGAGCTGGTTTCAGTTCTGTATGGGAGGTGTTTTTTTGCTTACGGTTTTGTTGCAATTGAAAATGTGTCCGATGTATTCTCGACATTGCCATCTATTCAGCTTCACTCCTACAAATAAACACAATGCTATAAACGTGGCCGAATGGTTTCATTAAGTACTGTAGCATTAACATCCAAAGATCCTTTCTGTTTCACAAGTTTATCCAGACTTAAAGAGCTAAGAAAGAAATGTTTATTTTTAATAACCTTTGACTATTATTTTTTGATGATCCAAAAGCCCCATACTGTTTCCTATGATGAAAGCCTATGGCTTTGTCCAATAGACATTTGGAAGATCGCAAAAACGAAGCAAAAAAAAAACATAAACTTTGGGGCGATGGAACAGGAAGTGCTAAAATGCTAACTCGCTTATACTAATGTTTTTGTTATACAAAATATAACTACTTTTTTATAATTTAAGTTCAAGTGACTTGCAAAGCCATTTTGATTTAACTTTGTCACCATGCAATTAACCAGGAACATTCTAAGTGTTTTGCACAGTGTTGCAGTGATTATTGTAAATTATTTATCCATGCACACTATTATTTTTTTTGATTCATCTGCACTTGAAATCTTTAATCAAAAATGTTAAACTCCTCTCCCCCACTCAACAACAACTCTTCACCACATTACATCAGCAACATAATAAGAGGTTGGATTATAGTGTCTGTACAATGGCCAGGCAATTTCAGCCCTCCCCACAGGCCCACTTAAAACAAACCAATCAAAAAGGGGAAAGGGAAAATACAGCACGCCCTACATTTTTTTTCTAATTTCAGAAGCCGTTTCAATAGGACAGACGTGACGATATGGAAACAAAGTCAATTGCAACTTCCGCTTCATGGTGACTTTTAAAATGTAAGGCAGCTTTTGAACTACATTTGATCAAAAGTTAAAACAGGCAACATTATTTATAGTGTATGTATGTTAGTAACAGTAAAGCTAAGTGAAGTAAAGATCAAGTTAGTTAGGACAGTTGACATGTTTAGTTAGCCACCTAAATACAAACACCAACATATGGAGGTCATTTTATCTCCCAATTGAATATTGAGATTTGTTACACAGTAACGCAAGAATGCATGTTAATAATGTACAACGGTATCATGTTTTTGCAGCACGATGCCCAAGACACGTCACGTCTGCGTTCACGGTATGTGTTTCTAATTCACATCTGTAAAATGACAAATTAGCATGTTATGATGCATCTCATAGAAAAAAATCTGTGTAGCTCTAGCAGCAGTTAAGCAGTGTCATAAAATAATAGAAGCAGCTGAATAGTTACAGCTGGCAGGCAATGTGACAGCAAACATTACAGTGACAACGCACTCATGTGTTTGTTTGCGTCATTTCATCCATATGTAGTAGCTGTGAAGGATTAGAATTAAACCTTGAGCTGTTATCTGTTGGGCAGCGATGTTTATCACAGCTGTTTACTACATAGTCTTAAAGAGTAGAGGAGGTTGTTTTTAGCCCTGAATTTCTTCCAGCATCCAGTCGTTGGATAAAATGCAGTTGATCTGCCTGTGTTTAAAAAAAAAAGAATAATGCAAATGCTGATGTCTTTGTAGTGTTGTCGTGTTCAATCAATTTTATTTGCCATCTATGCATAATTAATAGGTTTAAATAATATGTCATCATAGGCTAAATAAAGTGTTTTATAATGCAGCCAAAGTTAATAACTTCGACTTAATTTCTCTCAATTTCAGACACTTTATACAGGGAGTCATTAACCATTCCATATAATGTAAAGTGAATGCCACATACTTTGTGTATAAGGTATTTACAGACAAATTTGACCAGAGCACACTTCTACACAGTGTTGTGGGTTTTTTGTCAGTCTGCACATGTGCTTCATTATAACAATTAAAATAAAATACAACTAATTACAAATCCAACTTCAATGTATTTTTATAAAAAAATTGACCATTACACCAAAGCAAGTTGGTCTGAAAAGTTTAAGGGGATAGATCTAACAAAACGATATCGTTCAAAACCTGCATAATGAATCTTTCTTATGCTGAACACAAAAGAAGATATTTTTAGAAATGTCTCAGGGGTTTTGTATCCAGACAATGGGAGTCAATCGGGTTAATATTGGGGCTATTGTTTTTGCCAAGTGTTTGATATCCTTAGGACACCATCATGTTGACCCTGGGACAACATTTAAATCAACCAATCAGATTCCAGAAATAAGTTTACAGTTTATTTTAAGTTTAATCTTCCAACCATGATTAGGTGCTTCTAGACAATTGTTTTTCACTTATCATCTATCTCTGGTTTAATGGGTAGGTTTGGGTTGGTGTTTGGTGTGGCTTTAGGTTTTATTTATAAAAATGTTGTCCTTGGGTCAACAAAATATGTTGTCCTGAGGACATAAACCACCTGGCAAAATCAGGTCGAGCTTAATTTTGGTTAGATTACAAACGTTCTTGAAAATATCTTCTTTTGTGCACTTGATCTCGGGAACTGGTAACTCGTCACCATGGAATTATTATGTTCTATCTGTTTTATTTGTTTTGGTGCTTTTTCTCAGAAAACAAAATGTTTTTTTAGATATATTATTGTAAAGCATTTTTTCTTAAATTGTATTTAAAAGTCGCAAAATAACAACTGGGTGTTTAATATTTGCGAATGTGCTTAATTTTGGTCATATGTCATGTAATTAGCTGCTGCTACACTGGATGTCTTATTTTTGTGATTTGTTGCAGTTGAAAAACTTGTGGAGGCCAATACACTTTGATCATACGTCATGGGGGATGTGGGAGGATTGTATGTGTGGCACCTTTCTCAAACTTCGGAGTTTGCAGGTGTGGAGATGAAATGAGGGTGATTAAATGATCAAATAAGAAAAAAAGACATTTCTACACTAAACATGCTTAGAAATCTGTTGGAATGCATCAATAAGTGTTAAACTGAGCCAAGTTCTGCCAAGACTCCCCCCCCCAGGTGCCTTGAAAGCAAAAAGTGAAAGATGCTTGTCATGTCACCATGACTCTTGTAGACGGTACTATGATGTTTTATTCAGATTTAAACAAATACTTCGGACACATTCTTGAGCTTTTGTCTCGCCTCATTTTAAAGCATCACAAATAAACCAAGACTTCATTGGAGCTGCTATTTTTGAACATTTCAGATTATGTCAGCCGGTCTTGGCGATACTCCGTGAGTGGTGCGGTCAGAAACCGTTACATAAGAGAGTGGAACAGAGCAAAGACAAAAAAGTAAGGCCACACGATAGATTGCACACTATAAAATACACCGACGATTGACCCTCTCCGCAGATTGATCTATTGTTCTGCTCTCCCCGGAGCACTTTTCTTTGATGAATATAATCCAAGTCTTTTGGCAAGAAAAATGATTACACATAATAACGGCCTAAAACGAACATCATTGGCACTGGCGGCTCTCCGCTGTGATACGTTTCAAATGGCTTTCCTTTTGTTGCTGTTCCACGCATCTTCCTGCTTTGCATGCTCAGGTTCTTTAGGAAAGAAGCTCATGTACTTACAAACAACATTTTACACATTGTACACGGGGCAGTGCGCTACAGCCCTTTCCTCTCAAAATCTGTCGCTGAATAATCCAAATATGTTTAAAAACGGCACATGTCAAGATTCAATTTATCCCTTTAACTAAAGAAACATTTACAGTACATATAATATTTTTGTTATGATCAAGGCAGTGGCCAATATTGTACTCGTGTGAGGTGTTTTTTCTTGATGATATATTTTTTTAATGGTCGCTGTGTATCTGACGGGGAAAATATACAGAGTTGGGTCTGCTTCTTCTGAAACTCATGGCTGTATTTTGTAGCATGTTGGCTACCGTCGTCCTCGCAAGAAAAGATTCAAGTTTTATTCCATTGAGTTCACTGTTCTCAGAACTGTCAGCTTCACAACATCCACGTCTTTTCAAACCTCCCGGTGACTTTCCTCCGTCTCTCTCTGATGGGCAGTGGTGCTACGAGGAGTCTTTTAAAAACTCCTTGTAAGGTTTTGTTGTTTTCTGTTGCGACTGGTTTGAAAAGATGCCGTGTGATACACACATACACACACATACACACACTTAGAGAAATAGAGAGAGATCAATGTCGCAGAAGTTCTGTGATTGAGGTCAGAAGATTCCATCGGATGATTCCTGGAGTTGTGGAGTCAGGTTGTGTTTACTGAAGCAGATTGACCAGCGCGCAGACTATCGTCAGTGTGGCGACAGAAAGGCTGATAGAAGTCACAGCTGAATGTCTGGCTCTGTTGTTGTCTGTCTGGTGTGACCCTATTGAGTCAATGGAGCCCTCCATATTGGGGTTCAGCATATTCTGTAGAAACATGAAAAAAATTCTCAAAGCATTTGAACATTTTGAAGGAAAAATAACAAAATTTTTAGAATATTTAATCATAAAAATGTATGTTTTTCATCTGTGACCCAGGCTATAAAATACAAAGTTACATTGACTTCTACATAAAATCATCCTACATTCAGTGAAAATATAAGCTTGATATGTGTAGTTGACAAAATCATTCATGTGCCCTATGGTGTTACATAGCAAAAATGTAGAAAACAAGCTGGTAATAATTCATAATGTTATAAGATTAATATTTAGATTTAGATTTATAATATAATATAATATTAGAAAGATTTATCTTAATTTACTACATTTCTGCTGTCACACCGTAGGAGACATTTACAGTTTGTCAACTAGCCATACATTAACCATTCACTGACTAAGGACATGTGAAAGATTGAAGCCAACATCCATTATTTTTTTGTGCAAAGATATAAATCGTCTGTCAAATTAGTATTTTAGTATTTCTCATATTATAAATGAAAGTGATCATTTCTATGGCTATTTTTATTTTTTGAGGCTTCTAACCTCATAGTTACATTCTTTGACTTTAATATGGATTTCACAGACATGGGCATATGTTATAGGGAGAAAATGACAAAAGTGATTTTTTGTAATCTCCCTCTCAGTTTCCTTCCTTGTGATTTTGTAACTAACTTCTGCATTTTTAAATTGAGTTCAATATTGAATACCATAAATTAAGATATACCATATATGACGGGGAAATAAAAATGTACAAGACCCTTTGAGTGAATTTGAGTGAAATGTGGGCTACCTCATCAGCACATTCAAAACTGCTGGAGGGAGAACACTTCTCCTCACCGTCCTGTAAAAAAAAAAGAGATGATTATTAATATTCTTATAATTCTATCCATAAACTGTACAGTGCCCATCATACATATGGGCAGTTTTCAATAATTTTATATTTGAATATTTGAACTCATAAAAAAAAATATTCTAATAAATTTTTATTTAAATTAAGTAATAATGAAGTTATTTGTTACGTTTTTATTTAGTCACAATTTCACATAAATCTTATTATTATCATTGCATTTTCATAACACTTGAATATTATATCCTGTATAAAGGTTTTTAATGTTGATAAAAAAGAAGAATTTACAAGTACATAGAAACTGCTATTAAACCTGCTCGGAACAGTATAATACAAAAAGAAAACATACAAAACAAAATGCAATGTATACTGACAGTATGTAATATAATGTTATCTTTTTTATTTTGTTTTACATTTTCTTGATAAGAAAACAATTATATAGGCTTTATATTTTCTACTACTAATAATATTATTTTACGTTCCTCAGCCGGTTAACAAGCCGACAGCGGAGAAAATACGCTACTCTTCTAACTCCTGGAAAACAAAACCCAGATCTGACAAGAATATCTTCCTTTATTTAATATCAACATTACAAACAATAAAGTAAAGGGGCTTGATACCTCCATGCCAACTGTTAAGATCCATAAAGTACCTTGAAAAAAAGACTGAGCCATTGTGTGCTTGTTTCCATGTTTATTACGTGACCGCCATCTCAGGAACATATTTCCTCCTGATCAGCATTGCATATAAATATTGTTTTCTTTGTCTGTCAAGTGTCTGTCTTGTTAAGCCTTGCATTGCATTTGCATCAATAAATAAGGTATACTTATTTATTTCAACTAAGATAAAGGAATCACAGCATGTTTTAAAATAAAATTTAGTGCAAATTTATTTACAGGCTGTAACTTGAAGGCGACGACCCTATTTGAACTTCTTAGATATACAATTCAGGCTTTTAGGTATGGAAATGGTGCCAGTCTTATGCTAAGGCCAAATTCATTAACATTAGTTGCAGTAAAATGTACATTTTCATGGTGTTGAAAGTTACATTATTTTGTAACGATCGAATATGAATTTACGAAGAACAACCGGTTATTGGTTATGGTAATAAATTAATTATTGTTAATCAATTAATATTAAGTTGGTATTTTTATACCTGATGTAAGTAGTATTAACAAATTCTGTGGCTTGCCAGATTTGAAACATTTTAATGTGGTGATGTGAGCCGAGCACAAAACGCGATCCGGGCATCCGGTGTGTAAACTTAAAATATTTAAACTAGCTTTCGATCTGAGTGATCAAAGATTTAGGAACACGCATATATTTTTTTTCTGTAGTGGCAACTTAACCCTGTGGTGACACAGTTTTTATTCTTATGAAAAATATCAATATTCCAATTTTAATTTACATTTTTAATTTTTGAATAGTTATTGCGAATAGAATATTCCTGGTCATGATCTACACTGACAAAACATCAGATTCATAATGAGTCTTTAAAAAACAAAGATCAGCATGCCAAGTTGAACTGCATAAGATTTTTAAGTGATTTTATTGAGAGATTGTACTCTGAATCTGAGTTATTTTTTCTTGTGGCAATTTAATTTCTTATTTTCTGTAATATTCAAGATGGATTCTCTGTAAACCTTGATATCTTACAATTGGTCCTACGCAGTTTCGAATCTGGTGAGTTTGTCTTGTTTCCCGGTTAAAATATCTGGACATCCCCAAAACAAGATAAAGTTACTCATTGACGTGATTTATGGGCACATACTTCATTATGGTAGGTCATTTTTTAAGTATCTTCCAATCACATACCAAGCTGTAGTGAATATAAAATAGAGAATGAATAATGGGTCTAATTTTTTTATGTTTTTCTTTTTTCCTATCAACTTTATATAACAAGACCACTTTAAGGAAGGTTGATACATCTTAACAATGAGGCTGACCTGTCTTTTTTCTTGACCAATGAAAGACGGGTTGGGTTTCTGTCTGATGTCACTAGTGGTGCTGAAGTTACACACTTTAGTTTCAAAGACTCTGAAAATGTCAGAAATTGGTGCGGTTGATCACCCCGAAGACAGAAATTATGTGTGACATTCTTTACCAACTGTCGCTCTCATTTCAAGGTGCTTTGAGCAGATGATCTTAAAGCACTGGAACTTGTGAAATATTGATGAAAATGGTTTCAGGTAGTCATGGTTTATCAAATCGCAAACAATCATAAATGTTCTCTTGTGTTTTCTTGTTATTACAAAATAGCAACTGCAGCCTTTTTATAAAGTCAACAACTGCAGCTTATTCGCTATAAAACCATAATTAGGACGTTTTGCATAAAACGCACAATGGTTTGCTTGATTGATTCTTTGAAATACTTTCCCCACAAGGCATGCAAAGTTTTAAGGATGTTTTATGGTTCAGAAGGCAGTGTTTCTGAACGCAATCAAACACAAAAGAGAGAAATGAAAAGCAGGCCTGTGGGATCCACTTTAACATAAGTGAATACAGAAATTTTGCACGATAAAACGTTGACTTTCAGACGGGTGACGAGCTGCTTAAAACAAACAACAACAAACAAACACAAACCTCAAGCAAAGAACCAGTTGAGCGAGAACAGTGCCCTATTTTAACAACATTAACAACAGTCTGAATCACACAAATCTTGAAAAACATACATTTTGTTTTGTGCTTGTTTGTAATCATTCTTTGCATATTGAAGTTTTTAACATCTGATCATTATAAACATGGTCAAGTTGTTGTTCAGAATAACAGATGACGCATTCTTCAAGACAAAGAAAATGTGTTTCGGTCCATTATTCTAATTCAAACATGTTCAAACTTAAACTCTTGAGAGCCAAAAAATCTTTTGGTTACAAAGCTAAATTACATTCCTTGTGAAAATTAAATATAAAAATATTTTCTGTAATAGAAGGAAACATTTCTATGACAGACAAAAATAATCCGAGATTTGATGTGCTGGAGTGCGCACACTTTTTCACGCGGCGTTTTCTTCGCTCAGTATACTGTTGCATAAGTTCAACACAATCTAACTGCACCAAATCATCAGGTCGATTCGAGCAGCTCTGTCAGATAATCACTTTTACAGATTCACAATTTTTGCTTCCTTCTGCTATTGTCTGAGACACAAATTAAACGAGTTATTTCCCGGGTGACTCAATGATATTCCCGTCTGTGAAGTTTTCGTAATTTGTTTCAGCACGGTTGAGAGAATACAGTCATTTACTTCTGCACCCAGGGGCTTATAACTGACTCCTCAGGACTTAAAGAGGGAACTGCAGGGCTCGATATGATGGAGGTGCTCGGACAATGCAGTATCTCTATAATGCAGCCTCTTCAAACTTGAATTAGCTGTGAATTTATGAGTTTATGATGACATCACTCATAAGGAAAGAAAGAGCTTTCTGTGGAGGCCAAATAACACAGCTGAACAAACCAAACATCTTCTTGTCCTCCAAAGTCCAAACACGACAATTTGATGTAGCTGATTTTTTTTCTTAAAGAGAGAGTACAACCTGTATTTTCCAGTTGAGCATCTAGGCTTGAGATTTCTAAAGCATGAGCGTTGAGCATTAGGGGTGTAAACTATAAAACATGTTGGATTATTTTCAACCCATAGTCAAAAACGGACAACACCAATCATTGGGTTAAATTGACCCAGGAAAATGTTTGGATACAACCGAACCCATCATAGGTTTATTTTAGTGGTGGGCATAGATTATTTTTTTTAATCTAGATTAATCTAGATTAATTCCAAGATTAATCTAGATTAAAATGGCTCATTTGAATTCTGCCGAAGGCATTCAGAATATGTGTGCTACCCAAATAATGACTAAAAGTAAGTCTTTGAGAACGGGTTTCTCAAGCCAGGTGGCGCATTAGACCAGGGGCTCATCTCCTGTTTCCAAAATGCATCACAAACTGCTTGAGAAAGCTGTTCTACTATGATAATTGGTGATGAAAATAAATTATGTTCAATAAGATGTACTTGTGTTTACTTTCGCATTAGCTAAGGGATGATTTGCGTTTAGGTGGTACTTGAGACTGGAAGAGCTCCTACAGTACATTTACATTTAGTCATTTAGCAGACGCTTTTATCCAAAGCGACTTACAAAGAGTGAGGGAGCAACAAGCGATATGTCATACAGGAGCCATAATACATTAGATCTCAATACAAAGTTACTGGTTTCAACTAAAGCTAGACCACTACCTGTTGAGAGAAAGTGTTTTTTTTCAGACAAGAGCCCCACCACGAGAAAGTAAATGCTTGTCAATTATGGCCTTCCAGACTCTACGAAGAAAAGCGAAGTGGCAGAGTTTGGTATAACCAGGCTAGTGTTCTACAATGTTACTGGAAAACAGAACTGTGTCAAAACTCTTCAATTGCCAGGCATTTGATGTATAAACTTAAACATAGATATGTGCACACCCCACGTTTGCTCCTAACTGTTTGGTTGCGAATGTAAAGTTTATATACGATGACCCAGGGCTTCGCTCATTGTTCTTTCCAAATAATATCATCGTTCCCTTTTCCATATGCAACAGTTACAATGTGTTTGCGTAATAGTGTATAACATTCTGTAGCTTGTCTGGTTAGCGTTGGTCCTCTTGGTATTTGCGGTCAAGAAGCTCCTTCCATTAATAACCATTCAAAATTGCAGAGGAACTGCCATTGAGATTGACGAGAATCGTACCAGACACTTTTGTGCAGGTGTTACAGAGCTCATTGGTGTGGAGATCCATGCCTAAAGTCCGCTCTGAATATACCTGCATGAGCCCATGAATGCTCTCGTTTTATGAATAATTCACCTGCACACTGAATTATACAAACGTATTTTACCTTCCACTAGACACTTGCCGTATCTTCAGGTAAAACATGGATTTTTTCCCAAAAGAGAGATTTTTCTTCCCTCGGTTAGTTTAATGACTGTAATAGTTACAGTCCTCTAGGTTTGTCCTAGATTTTAGCATGCCGGATGTAATGGATTTTGTGTGTTTTGTTCACATACAGAGAGAATTGAGTTTTAGTACTCTGGGTTTGGAAAATCGTTTTTTTTCTGTTCACACTGTTGTTTTCTCTGAGTGTAATAGATAAAAAAACATATTTCAAGACAAAATGTAAATGTTAAAAAATGTAAAAAAGTTTTTTTATAGCGCCACCAAGCTGTAGTGTTCTTTACACGTTCAACCAGGATCTAAGGCTTCTGATGGAAAATCACTTATTGCAGAATCATGTGCAAGGAAGGGACGTATTAATAATTGTTTTCATTTTGTAACATTATTTTTAGATAACTTGAACTAATTTAGTGTGTTAAACTGACAGCTATAATACGACCAAATTGTAGCTCATCCTAAACATCAATGTCTTCATTTTTATCCTTGCGGTCACTGGGCAAACAACACTGCTGTACTCAAAAATACCTGTTGACTAACCTGAAGGTTAGCGCATGTGGAAAAAACACATGCACTGTCGACTGGCTTGACATCGTTTGAGCTGATGACGTGTTTGTTGATGATAGCCGGCTGCAGGTTGGTTCGTACCGACGGCACCGCTGACTGCGACTCGGTGATGGGAACTAGACCTGCATCTGTACCATATCCGAATGCCTGGATTGCATTTTCTGCACATTAACAAACACAAATTAACTAAACAAATAAGACTTTGTGGAATATCTTGTCGTCATTGACTCTCACCCTTTTTTAAACCTGTATCATATTCTTGAAGAATTGTTATTCCCACTTCTCTCTGTATAATTACAATGAACAGAGCTGTTGCTTTTTCGTGCAAGTATACAAAATAAAAACAGCAAGACATAGCGTTTCTCATTAACACGCTATTGAGGTTAAGCCCTTAAGGATGTCTGGTCCGGGCATGAGCCAGGAGGTTACAAGAGGACCGTCTCATCTCCACTTACTCAGACACGTGTTCTCTCTGAAGTCCCGCAGGAAGGCCTCGCATTCCGCTTCATGGTTTCCGCTGCCTCGACAACCACACCAAGGGGAAATGGTAATGTTGGTGTGGCTGGAATCCACATAGTTAGGAGTCACATCTGATCCTGTAAGGCCAAGGATAAAGATTCTCATAAATATTCATGGAGAGGTGGCAACGTTGCTTTATAGATGTGGCTGTCTAGAGGACAGTGTTGTTCGGCTGAGTGTAATGGCCAAAGGTTGTTGATCTGATTTGTCCTTGAGAGGAATTTGTTTGCATTATGAGCAGATTTCGATTTTCTCACCCACACCCATGATTATGGTTTGTAGCTTAAGTTTGAAAAGCAGTTGCTTATTCCTGAAATAATGGCTTAAGTAAGACTGTCAGTTTACCATGGAAATTTAGTCAGGTTAGAGTGAAGAAACTGGCACGAAACATCATCACAGACCCCTCTCAACCCCGGCCACAACCTGTTTTCACTTCTTCCCTCAGGCAGACGTTATCGATCTCTGCCCATGAAAACAGTTTTTTCCTCAATGCCCTCACCAGCTTAAACAGCTAACACAGAATTGTTACCTTTTTATTACCAAATACCTTTTTCTCTGTAATTAATTTCTCCAATCTTAATCACCACCTCTCCCTCAAGTTTTATGCAAATACATATGCATATTTTCTTTTATTTATATTGCTGCATATACTATAAATGCACAAATCTGTACACAACATTTTAAATATTTATTTTTCTCCTTTCCTTAGTACTACCTATATTTTACTTACTTATTGTTCCTGTTCTCATGTCATGTGTATATGATTTTCTCATGTACCAAGAGCTTATAAAAAAACACAATAAATTCATTGCGTGCTTTCACACACTTTCAGAAAATTCTGATTCTGATTTGTTAAAATGACTCAATAAAAATTATGAATTATTTAATAATTTAACATACAGTGCTTAACAGATATTTGTAGACCACCACCCAATGTAAGTGTGCCACAGGTGCCCTAAAATAACAGTATTGGTGATTACCAAAAGCATTTTTTAAGTTCCTGTAATGGTTAAACCAGCAGTATGTATATATATATGTATAAAATATAATAAATGTTGTTATCCATTCGTTTTTTAATCTACTGTTTTACATAAAAAGGCAGAAGAAAATAGTAAAACATTTATTTTTTTTTGTTTTGAGATTCCCAATTACAGTTCATTACAGAGACTGTGAAAAAGTACATAAAACAATGCCAGTAAGAATGTCAAGTTCTCAAGTTTCTTATGTGAAAACTCGTGAATAAAGACTGTTGAGATGTTTCAGTGTGTATTTGCATAATGAATGACGATACATTTTTTAAAGAGGTTTTTGACAGATTTCTAAAGAGAAAATTATGATCTAATTCATTTGTTAAGCGCTGCATATATGTATACACAGCCGTGGAAAAAATTAAGAGACCATTCCAAAATTCTTTTCTCAACTATTTATAGGTAATAGTGTTTAGGTAAAATTATAATTTTTGTTTCATTCTCTGAACTAAACATACTATTTCTACCAAATTTCAAATAAAAATATTGTTTATATTTGCAGAAAATGAAAACTGGAGAAACAGGTCAAAATAACAGAAAAGATAATCTGTATTTTTTAAGACTCCAAACACTGCACGGAAAACAAGTTCATGTTCACTTTTAAGCAATACAACAATAATATTTGTATTATATGTATTTGGTAGAAGTAGAAAAAATATCTATGTGATAGCTTTGATTTTATCACGGTTTTCATGTGTCTTTTCATACTCTCACTTGCTGTTGGATGATTTTGTGTCACTCCTGATGTTTGATTTTGCTGCAAATCAACAGACACTGGACTGGAATGGCGACAAAACATCTAGATAAACTGATTACATGAAAATTTGGAACGGTCTCATAATTGTATATAAAAAATCTGCACTCGAAAATGGCCTCATGATTCAAGATGCTGAAACCCACTGAGATGAAACACGAAATCTAAATATCTGAATCTGCGTTTGCATATATTTATAAATTAACTATAGATTAAAACCATTACAAAAACATAGCTGATTATTTAAGGCTTTTGTTTTAGCTACAATGTTTTGATGATCAATCCTTTATTGGAGTAAATTTTTTGATGCATTTAGTTCAATCAATTGTATAAATACACAACATTTTTATATGCTATGACATTTACCAGATCACTAAAAGTCAGTGTTATCTATGTGCAACACTATCTTCTGTTCTTCATAATATATTTCACTAGATGTCTCACTATATAAAAAACTGCTTAAAGATGGCAACAATACACATTCCAGTAAGTCAGTCCATTAAAATGCAATGGCAAATTCCAACGCTTTATTGCCGTGAAGCAGATTTCTCCCATAATCACTCACCGATGAGTCCAACGTAGGACACCAGACAACCGTGGTAGTTATCATTAGGACAGCTTGTTATGGAATGCGTCGTCGTCTGGCAATTCATGTGGAAGTCTGCCAGTCTGGATCTACTCCAAACAAACAAGACAAATGATAGAATTCAACATTTTTAACACATTTGAACGAATAGGACTTAGATGAATGCATGAATATCCCACCAATCTTTCCAGATTTAGAATACCGTATTATAGACATAATGTATAATCATCCACTCATATAACCGCTGTACTCCCACCGACTTTCTTTGCAAGGTGCTTCAAAAGTCAAGCACCTTTCGATAATGCCAAAGGGAAATAAGGGAAGGATTTATTCCCACAGTTATTTATCACTGCTGTTGTGTCTGCTTTCACTGGGCGGTCTAATACAAAAGACAATACACCGCTGTGAATGTGCAATATGAATGCATTCCGGCAGACCTAACTAGCGTCTACTGTGGTTCCAATTGAAGGCTATTTTCTGCTTGACTCCATGTGGTCTTTCTCCAACCCAAGCAATCTGCCTCAAACAGCCACTTCCTAGGGGGTCGCACGTATTCACAAACAGACCCAAGGTGGGCAGGGGGTCACATTAGTACTTATTCTTGAATATGAACTCTCTCCCTCCACACCGAACAACAGCACAGCACAACCCTTCCTTCAAATAACCCTGGCGAGATGGATATCTCGTGCTTCGCAACCTCCTCCGGGACCCCGATTAACGTCAAATCGCCCCGCACTGCTGTACGGACCGCCGATTCCCCGACCCGGGCTCGGCCGCAGCGTGAATACTAACCGCGCTGTTTTGACCATCGAGAGCACTGGGAGGTGTTGCCTGCTGGGTGTTTACCTCCCGGAACAAAGAACAGAATCTGCGTCACTCTCATGGGCACTGGCCAAAAAGGTCATCCTTTCTACTCTGCTGTATTGACATGGAAATGGATGTTGCTGTGATGCTCTTCCGTGTTGTTATTTTTTATTTTTTACTCAAGCTTAGATCTAGTTTTCATTAATAGGGCTGCATTTGACAACAAGAACAGAAACACACACTTTTTTATACACTTTTTTATGTTGTCTCATTCATCTAATACTTTGACATATGCATAGATTGTACGACCAAAAAGACAGAACATGAAAAGGGACCGAAAATAAACTGAGTGCTGTTTATCTAGTGATAAATAACAACAAAGTCAGCGATGCAAGGCAAAAGCAGCGAGGTGTGTAAAATCAGCAATCAAACGATCGCGCATGCTGATGAGACGCCGGTTCCAAGCGGACCCCTGGAAGGGCGTTCTGAAGTGGTGCTGGATAGATGTAGGAGTTCAAGAATATTGTTCAAGTATTTAAAGGCTTATTACACTATAATTAAATTCTACTGTTTAGAAGTGAAAGGGGTAGTGGAAAAAAATGTGTTCTGGTATTGCCAGTATTGGGTTTTGAGGGATCGCTGAGATCCAAAAAGTGAACCGTCTGGTATTCTTTACCCTCATGTTGTACGCTGTTATTTTTTTGGTTTATCACAAAAGGAGATTTTTTTATAAGAATCACTACTGTTTGCAGCTTGTGCAGTACAACGGCAGTGACAACTGCTCTCAAGCTCCAAAAAGGACAAAAGCACTATAAAAGCACTGTGTTCTTAAAACAAATGTTTTGTGTTGCACAGAAAATATACCAGCACACAGGACTGCAACGACATGAGGGTAGGTAAATAATGACAGAATTTTAACAGTTTCATTTAATTTAAAACCTGTGTACGACTCTTTCTTCTGAGGAACACAAAATAAGGTATTTTGAGAAATGTCTCAATGTGGTTGGGTCCATACAATGGGAGTCGATGTTGGTCAATGTCGTTTGGTTACAAAATATGTTTTGTTTGTGTTCTGCTAAATAAAGGAATGCCATAAATGCATGAAATAACATAGGTGGTGTTTTGCACACATTTAACATGCTGCCGTAAGTGTCAAAGTGGTTAGAGACCTCTTTCTTTTTCTTTCTCTTTCTCTCTGAAATTGATTGTAAGCATATTTTGTTTATTTTGTAATGCAGTAAATATCACAATCATATTATGGTAATATTGTCAATCCTTTTTGGCATCGTGACAGCCAAAGTGGCCACAGTTCAAACTTGTGGTATCCTTGTTTGTCACTTAAACTAACAAAACATGACTTCTTACAGGAATTGTTCAACCAAAAGTGAAAACCTGTATAAATCGGTTCTGTTAAACACAATGAAAGATATTTGGAAGAATGTTAGCAGTTGAGATTTGTGGGACATCACATTGACATTTAGTCATTAAGCGGATGCTTTTATCCAAAGCCACTTACGGAGGCTACCATAGTAGAAATAATTAAAATGGTAGTCAGAGGGGCCAAAGAACTATTTGTTTTCCTGAATTCTTCAAAATGTCAAATTTGCTGTTTAACAGAAATAAAATATACTATAGTAGTCAATGATGCCCCAGAAATCTTAGTTGTTATCATTCTTCAAATATATTTCTTTATTTATCAACCAAACAAAGAAATTTATACAGGTTTGTAACAACCTGAGGGTGAGTAATTGATGACTTTAAATAAGACCTTAAAATATTTGCGCATATTATCACAGCATAAGTCATTATTATTTTATGTGATAAAGCTGTAATATTACAATTTCACAGATGTTGTAAAGTTTCTTATGAGATAAGATGTTTTGAATGGCAAAGCAGGAAAGGTGCACACGGGCCGACTTGTTTTTCTGTTAAAAACCCGAAACATAATAACAGCACTCAGCTAAATGAACAAATCCCTCAGCGGAGTCGATGATTTACACTGTTAATTACATTCTGCCGAGCTCAAAGAAGCACTAGGGCAGGAGATGTGTAAATGAAGGCCCCTGGTAACAGATTTGCAGGGTTGGAAATGTTAACCGTTATCATCGGCATTAATATTACCATCACCCCCGCCTCCCTCAAGAAGACTTCAGGGGACTGCTATGTCATTAAGGGACATCACTAAATGGATGTCTCCCGTTATTTGCACGACATCATGCGCAACAATCGTCCAATCACGTGCGAGTGTGCAGGAGTAACAGAAAATTGATGAAAGGGTTTGGATGTCATTTCTCTTTGTGACCGGCTTATGTACGTCTGGCAATTTAACGTCAAACAGATTTAGCAAACGATGCTGATCCTGTAACCAGTCTAGCGAGTCACTGAACATTTGTTTAAAAAAATATGCATTCATGTGAGGCAGATAAAAAGTGACTTTTGGCTCCCGGCTCTGTTTTTTATCACGTTTCCTGTGTCAGATTCCACATTTCCACATTTTCCTGTGTCATTGTCGCTTTTAAACACAGTTAACACAGTTAAAACCTATGGCTGAATCCGCTAACCAGCGTTGTTACTGCAGCACCCGGCTGCTTTAAAGCTGATCATCGACCTTACCTCAGTTTTCACAGTTTCTTGACACAAAATAATTGAGGAATGCATGGGTGAGATCGACACTGCGACACATGCAGAAGTACGTTTGTGCACAGTATGGGTTTCGATACGGAGGATCTCTTTAACTTGCTGAAATGTTCCTATAAATATTGTTTCCCATCCAAATGCACATTCTGAATAATAAATGTATTCATTTCCTAACCTACTACAGTCCTGTTTTCTCTTACTGGTCATACTTCATTTGAAACGAATATGACAGATACTAGCAATCATGGAAAGTACATATGGTTGTATTATAGTGAAAGTGTAGTATTTGGTTTAGTAAAACATTGGATAATTTGTAGAGATTGCATTTTGGTGAGAGCAGTGTTGCTTACGTCCATTGAAATAACTGAATGCATGGTAGCTGCCTAAAAGAAACATAATGATATTGAACACTTAATTAATCTTAAAAGAGTAATGTGGTGACAGCTAAACTACATTGAATATTAAATCATTATTGTTGTATTTGTAAACTACATGCAGTAAAATGAGTGTCAATGAAAAATCACACACAATATGTGATAAAACCTTTAATACAAAATAAATGCACATTCTAATCTTATTCATCACACTGCAGTACACTCATCACTAATTTTGAGCACTGACTGACACAGTGTGGTGAAGTTATCATGAATGTTTACCAGCCTGGATTAACTCTTGTGTGGTGTTCATATTTTTGTTACTCAGTCAGTGTTGGTGGGTCTAATGGACCCGCTGCAGTTTTGGGTTTTTAATTTAACACAACAAAACACTTTATGTTAAAATAATTAAAAGATGTTTACTTCTTCACAATTACAAGCAATCTAAACGGCATATTTGGTTAATATTTGCCAAATACCTTTTGTTAGATGACATTTATAAATTAAAGTGCTCCACATTTTTTTGCGGGAACGATAGTGGCAGAAATAGAAAATTCGCACTTACACACACTCTCTCTCACGCACACAGAAACACACACAAACATACTAAAATGAGGCCCAGACGTGAAGAGGTCACAATGATGGTAAACAGAACCTATGTTTTCACAATTTTATAAGCCCTGGGTTCAGTGGACCCGAACATCCTGTATGTAATATAAATGTGTAGGGGGTGTACAGTGTGCGTGTCCTGATATATGTTCTTCACAGAAAAAAAGCCAAGGCCAATGAGTTTGAATTTAATTTTTCCTTTGAATAAAACGAAAACGGGTCCCACAGACTCAAACCAAATATAAAACTACAAATTCTGTTGAGTTTGTTCACATTAGTCATCAGAATATCTCTTCTCCTGTCTCTGAGAATGTCTGGATTTTGAAATGATTTTGCGGACACTCATTAACAGAGGCATTTAGTCAAATAGACGATTGCAAAAAATCTAACCGGTAAAATCGATACACTGCTTCAACGAGCACTTCCGGTGTTCAGTTTCTCTGTGATAAAGTTCTATAAACTTTATTATTTATATTTGTTTGTTCCGAAGTACTCGGATTCATGCTTGGCCCTGTTGTGTTGTTGCTCACCTATCTATCTAAAAACGCTTCTAACATCGATATATTTTTTCCTTAAAGTGTCAATTAGTTAATCTGCTTAATATTCTGATTGAAAGATGTATCTGCTTTTTACAGTAAGTAGTGGTGAGGCGTGAAACAACACTTCCAAAAAAAGGTGCTTCAAAAGGCTGTCATGGAAGAACCATGTTCGGTTCCCAAAAGAACATCAAAGGTTCTTTTTTATAGTCTGAAGAACTTATTTCCAACATAAATAACTTTTGTGATACATAAAGATTTTAAAGATTTTATTAAGAACCATTCAGCCAAAAATGTTATCTCTCTTACATAAAGATATATATTCTGCTATATACTGTATATTAACTGTTAAGTAATTGTTTATATTTTTTTACATTTATAAAGTCATACAATAATATATTGCAATATTAAAATTATATTGAATAATACACAAAGAATTGCTGATTTTCTTATATTTAAAAATAAAAGCACTTGGTTCCAATACATAGAAATTACTAATTTTATTATATCGAATTGTATTTTCAGGTATATTCTACAATTTTTTCAGAAGGAAAAGCATTTTTATTCTGTGTGATCTGCCTTGTTTTCTCAGATTAACTTTAAGGTAATTTAGTGAATTGTTAATCTGATTGAATTATATATTTGAGTTTATCTAGTTTGTATTAAGTGTACATTTACCAGTTCAATGTTATGCAGATACCCTAATTATATACCTTAGTTTTAAGGTGCCCAAGGCAATATCAGTTTATTTATATTATAAAATAATTTTAACATCTCAAAACATTCAATACACGCCTCTAAATTAGGGGTTCACAGAAATGAAAATTCTTGGCTGAATCTGAATAAAAGAACACTTGGCTGAAGGCCAAATACTGGACATGGTTTTTCGCATTTATTTGGCCAATTTCGCATTTATTTGGCCAATTTCTGTACAGTGTTCAAAATGTGCTTTTTTATATTTTGTCTTGCTTTTCAAGTCCAAACTGTGAACATTAACATTCCATTTTACCAACAAAGCATAACTTAAAATAATAATAAAAAAAAAACATGTAAATTATCAAAATAAAAAAAATGAGCCATCTCCCTTGAATGCATGCTGACGCTGACTGACAACCATTACAGTTCACGTCTCTCCTCCAAACTCTGTCCACAAAAGCTGACCGCCCTGTCAGACTGTCAAACCGCCCATCCTGTTTGAAGCACACCATAGTTACCGATCTGTAAAGGAATTTACTCCCGCGGCACGTCTTTCTCTGACACAACCCGTTGACTGTCACCGTTCCACAGGCGGAACGCTAAAGTTTACTTTAAAATTTAATAAAATAATCCAAGTTTACCATGACAGACTATATATCTTTAGAAAGGTCTACGCCTCTAGAATACAAATCTGACCAGTGTTTGACAAAATAGTTTATAAAGCTGCACTAATTGATTCATTTAGGACAGGAGTGGGCATACAAATGACTATATGCTGCTAAACATTACTGTTCCACCAGTGGAACACTGAGGTTTATTTCAATATTTTGCAATACAATTCCATCCCAATCATGAAAACTATACTGTATATCTTTGAAAAGGTCTAAGCCTCAAGAATAAGAATCTGCCCAATGTTTGACAGTATTATGTTGTACATAGTTATATATTTCTAATATGTCTAATATTTTTTTTCCTAATTATATGATATGTTTATTTTACATGTGTGTTTTATTCATTGAGTTTGTGCATGAAAAAGTAAAAAAAGGGGAAAAAATTCTAGGAATTACCATTGAATCATTTAGCAGCTAAAAATGTTTCACAGATCTCATTTCTTTTCATTTCATTTTAAGCCCAAATTCAAAACACAACTTGGTTACACATGTGGCTTTGAATTTCTTGCATTTTTTCGCTGAAACCAAAATGTATTTACATAAATATATATTTAATTTTTTAGGGATTTCACATCAGCAATAATCTGCAAAATGTCTTCTTTCAAACAAGACCAACCTTAAGTATGTACTCCAAAACATTCATGATTTATAACCATTTAAGTTGGATATTGTCTTTTTATGTGTATGCTCAAAAAAAGGGCGGTGACGGTGAACAGGTTGTTTCCACACACCGCCAACACTATTTTGCAGCATTTATAAAGCAGGCGACTCTCCCTCTGAGCTGGTTGCTGCTTGATCGCATCATCAAAAACGTCATCGTTCAGTCAAACTTATTCAGCCATTTTACTCATTCAGCCAAACATCCGAACAAGCTTTTTTGCTTTTTTCAGCAGAATAATTACCGTTACCGAACAATTGGTGCATCTCTACTTTAATTAGCGTCAATGTAGTTTTCTTGTACGGCAGCCTGCTAATTTTCTAATTAAAGCGCTTATCACTGATGATCTCTGAACAGATGGTTATGGAGCCATTTCTCATCACACTCTGGCCTCCGCCCAGCAGGGGTATCTACAGCAATATACTCAGTGCATTTGGACAAGCGGAGTATCAAGGCCAAATGTTTCAGGAAAGGGATAATTTTAAGGGTGTGTTTCTCTCTTCTTTACATCAAATTCTTGCTGTGATAGTAGATGTTCCCTCAGCTTTCCTCAGAGAGATGCTGTCAGCCCACTAGCACTTTAGCTTTGTCCTCTTTGTAACGCTTATAGGTTCACAACATCCAACCTTGTTCTTAACCTTATCGTGCAATTTTCAGCTGTTCAAAAGCAATCTTTGATTTTTTTATATATTTCAGCATCAATTGAATTAATTATAAAAAACTGGAAAATATTTGAAAAAATGAGAAGGGATAAAAGAACCCTAAATTTCTTCACCGATAGCCACTAATTCTGAAGATTAAATTAATATTTCTTAATTTTCGGAATGTTATTAATTAATCTAATGTTAAACATCAAACTGGTGATGTTTCTTAACACTTTCTGTATACAGAGCACCCATTCATTGAATTTCCTGTACACTTTTGATTGACAGGATATATCGACCATGATCATGTGAAAAATCATGTGAACGTGTGAAAAATGTGTTTATCGACTGATACAGATTATTGGTTGATATATCATTCAATGCATCTCTAAGAATTAGCATTTGCATGTAGGGACTTGATCATTGTGACTGTATTCAAACCTGAAATATGATTTATTTCCAGGGTGCATGTGTGCATGTTCACGCCTGTGTGGATATATAAGCGTCTAGTGAAGCGTATTGAGAAGTCAAGTGGTCTGAGGGAATCAGGAGCGCGTCTGAGCAACAAGACCATGAATGATTTACAGAACTCCTGCAAGCACACAAAATATTATATAGAGCCTATATATATAGCCTATAGAGCATGTTTTTTCAACATATACCTTAAGATTAATCCGTATGCTTGGTCTAAAAGATTGTAGATTTTCAAACACACAAAATGATCTTAAAGAAACAGCAAAAAATGTTAAATCACCATATTAAACAGATGGTGAAAATGAAAGAGAATCCAAATACATCTCTGTGTAATAAAGTGTTGTTTTGCGCGACCTTTGTATAGTTCTTGTACAATTCTGTGGTGCTAATTATTATGATAATATTTATCTTCATGTTGCATACATTTTTTTGTTTATATTAAGCTCAAGTACATTTTGAGCTTATATCATTGATTACGATTTTGAAAATAAACAAAAACTATACAAATTTTCTAATATTAAAAAA
The DNA here is from genome assembly GCF_015846415.1 of Triplophysa dalaica. NCBI lineage: Eukaryota > Metazoa > Chordata > Actinopteri > Cypriniformes > Nemacheilidae > Triplophysa > Triplophysa dalaica. The sequence continues at coordinate 8,705,974 of NC_079563.1, forward strand.
TATAGTTTTCCAATTGTCCCTCTCAGAAAATTCGGTAGTTTCTGTAGCACAGGGAAAGTGGGATGAACCGATGATGGGTGACGTACGTCTTGAACGTGAGGACAGTATTAGCCATAAAAGATAAAAACAATCAAATGTAAACTTCTGATGTTTTGGGCGACTCACTTTAATAACTGTTGTGTTAAACTGTTGTTTTGAGCTCGGTGTTATGCCAGTACCTTGTAATTTCCGTTTACAAGTAATAATACTGAAATATATAAATGTGTGAAAATATTTGCATAGTTTACATGAGTACTGTCGATTGTGGAAAAAATGTATGTGATTTTCGTATTCGGCATGTTAAGCTTCATAAAGAAAATTCATTGTGCTATCAGTGTTATGAGAACGAATTAAAGCCCCTAATCTGGCAGTTGATTCGTAAACTCATTGTAAATAAATCCTACGGTATAAACTGACCTGTAAACTGCAGTTTTACTGTATATACCTTCCATTGTTTTCCATCTTTCATGCGCTTGAAACAATCAGTCACATAAGGAATAAGAAACGATTGCTTATCATTCATCTTTCACTTCTTCAGGAAAATAAATTGAAGTCTGGTCTGACCACTAATATGTGTCTTCAGCCTGGTCACTGTGAAATGGTTCGGTTGTTGGATGTCCTCCAGTGTCTTGCTGTGAGAAAGGCAAGGTGACTTCTGAAGGCTACAACAGATAAAAAGGGCAGCCAAAGTCTTAAGTGTTTGCATGGTGGGGGCTTTTAGCTTTTTTCACAGTTTATACATCTTACAGCGTTTGAGGACAAAAAAGCCCAGAGCCAATTTCCATGCAGGTAATATAAACAGGACGATGGCTGGAATGCAGTGGACAAGCTTGTTGAAGGCACGATAGATTAAATCTCATGTCTGCACGCGTTTTGTGTTCTGTGTGCTGGTCATTCCTGAAGTGCAGTTTCATTTTTTCTGTGGCCTTGATACCTCTTTCCGCCATGACTTTTGTTAACAACGAACAGATACCGGTTTCTTTAGAATGTGACACCTTATATTTTAGGTGAGAAAACAACGGTGGTGTATCTAAAACATAGCAAAATGGTCTATAAAAATACATTATGATAATATTAAGTAAACTCAGTATCTTATTTAATATAAGTAGCAGTTCAACCAAAAATGAAAATTCTGTCATTATTTAGTCACTTTCATATCATTCAAAACCTCCATATGACTCTTTCTTCTGTGAAACACAAAAGAAGATATTTTGAGAAATATGTCAGTGTTTTTAGGTCCATGAAATGGAAGTCATTGAGAGTCAGTGTTTTTTGGTTACCAATGTTCTTCAAAATAGATATTTTTTGTGTTCTGCAGAAGAAAGAAAGTCATGCAGGTTTGAAATGACATGAGGGTGAGCAAATGACTTCAATTTTGGGTGAACTATGCCTTTAATTTCCATCCTGTTATGTTGCATTCTGTTCATTTTTTAACACTGTTAATGAAATATAACCCATCTATATTTAACAAAGCCTGAGCTTGAACGGAGCATAAATCTACATTCTTTTAATGTCAACATAATCATATTCATTTTAGCAGTGCTACATAACAGGAATGACCCAGTGTTAAATAAAATAAATGGTGCCATTATTTTTTTACAACAATCGGGCATCACATCGACATTTCATTTAAACCAGCACAACCAATTAAATCAGTTCAATTGATTCTTAACCATGACCCTGAACTTTCTTTGTAAGCATATGAACACTGTGACTTTTATAGTGTTTCTCGTTGATTTTGGAGGACTGAGATTTGTACACAGGCAGTCTTTAGTAGTCCCAGGTGATGGCTGATGAATGTCACATGAACGGGAGAAAGGTGATTGTGGACTCAATGGGGGGCGTTTCATTTCGATCGATTGATTTTCTCGTAGTTCACCATACTAGGTTAATTAACAGATGCCTGGTCAATAAAACCTGTATACTTCTGTGTTACTAACAGATCGCAAGTCTTTTTTGGTTACGTGTTAAATTAATGATTTTTTGTTGGTTGACATTAAGAGATAAGAGATAGTTAAGACATGATATGTGCAGATCTGATAAATTTATCCTGATGGAACATTTCTGCTTTACTCATGCATTCGGCTGTGTAGATCAATAGTATGCTGTTACTTCTTGTCCGTCAATGTGTGGATCAATAATAAGCTTCTAATGGGGTGTGTGTCCTTGACTGTATAGATTATATATTGGTTACATCTGCAGAATTGCTTTTTGACCACCTACCGATTCAATCTCTACAATGTTTTGGAGCGTATCTACTGCTGATAATGGCATGGGTTTCAGTTTATAGATAACGGTCCAACCTCTTACAGTTTCAGCTCTCCATTCCAGTTTATGTGAACTAAGACTGCGTCCGAATACCCCCACTCACGGTCTTGGCCACTTGAGAGTGCGTGCAGGCGACAGGAAGTAAGAGCACATGTGTGTCCAACGTCTTAAAATGCCAAAATGCAGTGCCCTTAATGCACACTAAACCAACACTATCTTGAATACCGCTTCAGGGCTAAGTGTATCCCATCATGCATCACGTTTTGGATATATTATGAGACTTTTTGCTTGGGTCTCACAAGATGTTGCTGAAAGTTTTACAATGTAAGTTATAGTACTACTTTTTAAGGTTAGGCTATATCTTTATTTATTCTATGTTTGACTAATATGTGTTTTGCTTTTTGGGTACACCAGCTTTGATATAATACAAATAAAGCGCTATACAAATAAATCTGACTTGATATAATTAGATATTACATATAATTTTGTAGTTAAACATAGTGTAACACATTTTATTTATTTTGTAAAACTGCTTTTTATCACATAATTAGAAATACCACACGAATTAACGTTAAATGTTTGCACTTGCTTAGCGTGTACCAACCAGTTTGAAATATTACATGTTCACTTGGGATCTTCACACCCACTAGACTACTTGTGCAGAAAACGTGAAATACGTCATGAAAGTAGTCTTGTGGACAAGTGAAAAGACGGCAATTGGGGGTATTTGAACGCGGCAATTGTCATTGATGGTGGTGCTATTCTAGCCAAGAAATGCCCACTTAGTCGGAAAAAGACCATCTGACCGACATGTACAATACCCCACAACAGTTCATTTTACTTTGACACGGTGTTTTGATGTGGGTTCTTTTGAAATACATTTTTCCACTCTTACTGACCGAATGTTAAATGAGTTTGGCAAGTTTCCCAAAATGTTTGCTTAATTAAACAAATTAATAATAAAACAAAGCAATAAAATAATACAACTACATTAAAACAAAGTCAAATATAAATTATATATTTTTTTTTTAATAAAACAAAACGATTAAATAAAATGGAAAGTAAAAATGTTTACAGTATGTACACACCGAGGTTTTAAACAAATTAGTAGGATTTATATTTTTGTGTTAATGTGCTTAATATCTGCACACAGTTTTTTGTAAATTTACTTGCCTAAGTAAATCCTAATAGTTAATAAAATAATATTTTTTTAAAATAAATAATTTTTTTCCGTGTATTACTGTAAGTTGCTCAAATGAAACTCAAAACTTTAATACTACTGCATTTTCCTTTTAAAAAAAGCGCAAGGACCATGTTAACATCAGGCTTGTTTGACTTGCAAACGTTGCGTACACTGATCAACCCGGTGACAATACAGCAACGCAAGAGAGAATCGAGAGCCGTCGGCTCTGTGTGCTTTTTGTTAATCGCTCCCTCAGTACTGAGATGTCATCCATCGATCATTCTGCGTGGTGTCTGATAAAATCAAACATGCCTAATAACACCAATAATTCCTCATCTATCCACACAAATACGTTCATTCTTTTCCTCGCCATCATGTTCATTTTGTACCGGCCGGTCTGTGAATAGTAACCAACTGTCATCAACAAACAACCTGTATGCATGCGCCTACAACTGTTTACAGGCCCCCTGAGCCTGAATGGTCATGTGACATGCGTTTTCATTAGTGTAGTGTAAATGCAGGATATTTTTCTGAAACGTATATGGAAACGGCAAAATAAACGAGGATCGTTCTCATTTTAAAACGCTGTTTTCGTACGACGAATGGCTAATGTAAACAGCACCTAAATATCATGCAAAGATTTGATGCCCCAAACATTGAAACCAGAAACAAAAAAAGCTGTGTGCTCTTACTCACAGTTTCATATAGTCAGCCAATCAAATCTATCAAGGTTTCTGGTGCCGTGACCCGGACCGGATCATCTTACCTGCAGAGCGGATCAGAGCGACAGGTCCTCCTTAACTCCAGACAATTGGGTTTCGTCCTCTCCTCGAACGAGCAGGCAGGCATGATGGTTTGTCGGCGACGTTCTGCACACGCTTTATCCCGGCATGAGCAGAAGAGCAGCGGGTAGCTGAATTCCGTCTGCACTCGGTCGAAGAACTGCCGGAGGGCCTTATGGCAGCGCTTTCGGTTGCAGGGTTCCTGAGCTTGCTGTATCGGAGTGGCACGGCTGCAGGTGGCCATGTACATCGAGCGTTGCCTCTTGCAGGTGTCGTTTAGGTTGCAGGCCTTCGTAGCATCCAGGCAGGGGTTACAAGGCTTAACCGCATCTAAACACGGATTCCCTTTTACGGAGGCCGAGTCCATGGCTGTCGGCAAACATGAAGGGAAACAGTGTGGGTCAGCATGCTTGGTTAAACAGAAATAGCAGAAGTCAGTTGGAACTACGCCTGCTTATCCAGGCAGCATGCGTTGCTTCCTACTTTTGACTTGCAAATGTCAATGCACATGTGTTCTTATAATAAAGCAATTTTTCAATATATGTATATGAATATAATTTGTAATGAAAATCATCAAAACAAGCTCATTAAATACGACCCTGGCTGAGAATGTAGTAACCAAATTTGGCTCTCATAATCATCTTGAAAACTATGACATATAATGACCTTTTCTGACTTTTTGATAAGAGCTAACACGCTCTAATAGCTTTCTTCAGCATGCACAGACGGTTTTGTGGTAGTCAGGTAGTCTTTGTCCTTTGAAGCGTGTTTAATTAGATTTTACCCAATGAGAACTCTGGGATAAGCTATTGTTAGGCATCTCGGGTGGTACAGTGAGGAATTGCTGCTGCTTGTCATTCAGGAGATACTGCAGGTTTCTTTCTCTCCAGGGTGTTTCAAGGAACAAAATGTGTTTCCTTTCTTTTCTGAATTGGAAATCCTGTGGTTACAGGCGGATGGCTTGGTTTTATCACACTTCAGACTAAAACTGGTCACACATGGCATGATTTGAAAAAAAAACGTTTTTTTAAATTCTCTTTTGTGTAGTAGGACATTAACAAGATGTTTCAGCTTGATTAACCATTTGATTTAGATCAGAGCCTCACCAACTTCAAAAGGGTCCTCTATACCACTTTGCAAGATGTAAACATTGTTCTAGCAGTTTCATTTTTGTTTTGTTGTAGTTATCTCGCATTATTTATTCCTAACCACACGTTTCATTTTTCCCGGACACATCCTGGCCAAGATTTCGGGTGGTCACATTTGTCCACCACTTACATCATCAAGGTCTATTATTTCAGGATTTAGTTCAGAAAAGCAACCGTTATATTTTTACGGTAAGAATGAAACTACGATGATTAGTGAAATAAATTAAATTTTATAATGTTTTTTATAACTGAAATGTGAGAACCTGTGAGACTAAGTTTTTATCTGAATTAAAACCAAATATTTATCCCCATGGGCACCGTAAAGGGGTGGAAGGTTAGGACGATTCTAAGGGCCCAGGCTGATTTAGGGGCCAGAAGAGCAGACCCCCTTTTTATTTTCCTATTTGTAGGGGGCCCAGAAATTTTGGTTTCCATAGGGCCCAGAATTTCTGGCACACCCCTGTTTATCCCCCACAACTCCACTACTAGCCCAACCGGAGCCACAGTTTGGAATGCAGTGGTTTAGAAGTTTAAGAAGCTGACCTGAATGGTGTTTGTTACATCCTGTCCCTTGCTTTTCCCTTTAAATATCAGAACAACCATTGCTTCAGAATATACCTGGATGGGTCTCCCGCATCGAGACTGGTATGTCATGATGCATGTCAGTGTGTCCCTACTGAGGTGTTGGGATTCCAATTCGAAATCGAAAGCAAAAGGCTAGAATTGGATCAGAATTGAAAAGAATTGGAATCGAACACTTTAAATTAAAATGGATTTTCATTATCCATATTTCCGCATTTTCCTTTCCATATTTTCACAAATGTGCATGCATTAACTTGTGATCTGCTGATGCAGTATCTCAGTAAAAGCCCTTATGAAAATTAACCATACTTTTCTTATACTAAGCATACTGTAGCATTGACTATAGTATTTGCAGTAAAGCACACAAACCACAATCCAAATTCTGTAGTAAAAACAGTTTGACTATGATGTAGTTTATGGTTATGCAAATTGTAATAAATTAGACAAAACATGGTTGCTAACAGTGCTTATAAACCAGTCAATAAGAAGGCTAAATGACCATACAGGTTAATTCATAATTTTTTTACTTTAATTGAAATCGATAAGAATCGAAATCGTTAGGCGGAATCGGAATCATTCAAATTTAAACGACACTCAGTCCTACTAAGGAGTCTCTGTTACCAGTTTTGTAAACAATATATATATTATATAATATATAAATCAATAATGTATAAGCTTTCCCTGTGGGCAATGCAATACATTTGAGTTTGTATGCTAAGCCAATGGAACCAGCGAATGCAGAAACGTGCACTTTCGCACTCATCCGCAGGCAGGGGATGGACTGTGTGTACCGACCCGAACACAGAACTTACAGAGTGTGGTGGTAGCCGCTATGAGGCTGTTCAGGTATCAGCGACAGTAGATTTCATCCGGTTAAGAGTTGTTCTTCCACTGAAATACTTTTGGAGACATTATTTTAAGGTCTTAAAACTACAAAGTGTTGCTTTAACCTATTAGCCCTGAGGACTGTTGGCCAGCATCTCCTGAAGGCTTCCAAAAGTATTATCTCGTTTTCAGACACGCTAACAAAACTCACAGTCTGTAAAGGGTGAAGCTCTTGGTGTGTAGGAAAAAAGTGAAAGGTTTTCATGCTTGACAAAACGCTAAACATTCTTCGCATGTAGAAATGCAATAGCCAATTAGCACAACGCCAGACGCTACCTTGTTATCTCCCTGACAGACAAGGTTTTTACAGTATCTCTGGCTCAGCGCTGTTTCCTGCAGTGCACTCACAAATGTTTTATTGAAGCTAAGGGAATCAGGCAGGGACTTCAAAACAGATCTCACTACGGCTTTGCTTCTCACAAGGTCACGTAAGAGGAAAGTGTAACTGTCCGCTGATTGCTTCTCTGCTAAAAACATCCTTCCACCCCTGCTAGACTTTAGCTCCTGTCAGCTATCGCACTTCTAAGCACAACGATTGAGGACACAAACACGATATCATTTCTTTTCCATAAACATCAGGATGAGGGACACCTGTAGAGGTCTTGCACAATAATTGTATTCATTCCACATAAAAAAAAAACATGGATGGAGGTATGTTGTGGGGTTTAAATGCTGATTTTGGTAACATAATGTTTTAAGATGATGTTGTTTTTAAATATGTGTGATTGACATTTAGAGCAGCAATAAGGCATTACTTTCAGTAGATGTGGATGAGCGAAAGTAATAAAGCTTCTTTTTAATTTATTTTATTTCTAATTATACTATCCGCCTAACAGTTAAATGTTAAGTTGAACTGAAATATTAATTTGGTTTTATTAGTTATTCGTTGGCTTTAATGAAAGCATGCACAAGAGCTGACTTCATAAATTGTGAGCTGATGGCCCAAGTTATCCCCACATGATTTGAGATTGTTCCAAAGATCCTCATTTGATGAAACTGAATGAATGACATTGTTTGTACAAATAAGTTAATATTGTAATATTAAATTAAATTAATAAAGTTAATATTGTATAAGTTGCTTATATGTTTATTGTACAAGAATCTCAATCTTATTAATTGAACATAATAACTGTTTTGTAATCCATATGTTTCTGTTTATTTTTATGTAACACATTTTCAATGCGGACCCTATCATGTGTTCTAGATTCAAGAAATGTTTGTATATTACTACTGGCCTGCTACAGATCTGCTGTAATACCTGATATGAAGGTCACTTACTCATGCTTTAATATTACGTCCACATTTTAGACTAATGATAATCTCATTAAATGAGAATGACACAAATGTCCCTATGAGAAGTATGTTGTGACGAAAGATGCTAAAAATGTTTCCCTTTTTAAATAGCCGTTCTTTTCTTTGAATTTGCACAAATTTACTTCCGGCATCTGTTCTGGGTTCTTACTGGCTACCTTTTCTTCATTATTTGGTCCAAGTCATCCATAAAACTGGTTTCATAATGAAGGAAATTAACCTGTTGGCACAATTGTATTTTTTCTCCATAAATTATATTAAATGACAACAGAGAAAGTCTTGGCACCAAACATTAGTCCAAATATAAAAATGTTACACAAGTGGTATTCGTCTCATAGAACTACTATGATTTTGAGTTTAAGAGGAACTAAATTTTATAATTTTGTGTCTGGGCTATTTGCTCTTTAAAACTATAAATGCCTGTTCTGTCACTTCTTTTCATTCTGACTATAAACCAGTTGAGTTAAATCTGATTTTCAAGCATGCAGCATGTGTTAAAATAAAAAATAATCCGTGCTACCCTGAACCTTTTCTTGCTTTCAAATCTGCTGGAAAGTGCAGTGCATAAACACTCTTTTAACATCACTTCCATCTTAGCTGGCTGTTCCACAATAATCAATTGGCAACACTAGCTGCAAACATCCTTTAATGTTCCACCGCTTTCTCTCGTGTGGCTATTTTTTTTAAAGTCCCATTCTATTATCCCCTTATCTCCCCTTTCTGTCTTGAAAATCTATCATACCCAGGTTGAACAGCAGTTGTACGGTTTAAAAAGGCAGGCAGATATGAGCGGTCATCTGTTCACTGATAAATGAACAGAAATGCCATGTAACAAGATGTCTGATTATTTTTATGTTATGAATGCTTTTCCAGTTCTGCTTTTGAACCACAAAGAGTGCTTGCAGGTGTGTTGTTTTGGTCCTGATATTCATCTTATCTCATGACAGGCGGAATAGGTTCTCTAACAAATCTTCAAGGAGAGCCGGCTTACTGGGGCTTCACCAGAGGGGGAGGGAATTATGGGAGAAAAATATTTGATTTGGGCTTCAAAACAGAGTAAAACATTTTTGATTTAAGGATCATTTCTTTAAAAAATGCCCTTGGTGACCTCTTTAAAGGGATAGTTCACACAAATTCACACAAATGCAGTCTTCATTTACTCAGCCTCTTGTCATTTCTTTCCCGTATCAACAAAGATATTTTGAAGAATGTTGGTAACTGCATTGGTTTTGTGTCCACACACAAGTGAATGGGGCCCAGAGCCGTACGGTTTCCAACTTTCTTCAAAATATCTTCTTTTGTGTTCAGCGGAGGAAAGTCATTAAGATTTGAAAGGACAAGAGGGTGAGTAGATAATGGCAGAATTTACATTTTTGGGTGAACTATTACTTTAAGTATAGCAACTATATAAAAGCAACCAATTGCATATATGCATTTCTTTTTTGTCAGTTTTATCAATTTATTACAAATAGAGAATTTGAAGCTACGTCACGCCGTGTTGAATAAAGGACCATCTTGGGAGGATGGCTGCTAGTACATTCAATGCAGTATTTCGTTTTTATAGTTTGATTAGTAAACATATTTTATATTATTATTAAAAATGTCAACAATCGTTGGGTAAATATTTTTATGTATTTTGAATATTTGTAAATATTTTGTATATATTTTTTATTAACAGCTTTCTTTATTTTCATTAACATCAGGTTCATCTTTTTTCAAACCCTATATCTCCTTGAAGCTTATATGTTATATGTTATATGTTATCTTTATCTTTTAATATAACAACATAGCATATTTTCAAAATGACTACTGAATAAGTCATTTTGCTTGTAATATACACATATTCTGAATTTTTTTTGTTTCATGTACTTGGAGCAACGATGAAATATTAAGGTCAAATGTACTAAAGATGGTTTAATATCTAGAATTTTCTCTACCATGTCCTGTACATTATTCAAGATATATATATATATACAAATATATATTCACATTTCCAATTGCAATGCAAAAACTTTGATTTATTTCTTTTTTTATTGTAAATATCTGGGATATGTTTGTTGTATTTATGCAGTCCAACTGGGTTTATATAGGTCTGCATAGGTCCGCAGTAACCAAATGATGCATGCAATTCTTGCAAATTCATTTTAATCAGAAATGATCTGCCTTTGTGTGAAATATTTTGTTTTCATAAAAAGTCAAAAGGCTCATCGGAAAACAGGGAAGTTAATGTCTGAATCAGCTGCAGTAGAATGTTGGTTAACATTTCTGTACAAAATGGCCTTAGAAGAGTTGCAGGCGACTGTGGTAATAATTCAAGTATTTATTCATGCGTTACATACACGTTTTATCACCGTTTACAGGCACTTAAGAAGTACTGCACGGTCAATGTGCATTATGCAAATACAGAGGGATCTATGCCGCACCGTGTATTCAGGTCACTTAGTAGATTACTATTAAAAACTCAGAGATGTCGAGTGTGCTTGTCATTTCATGCATTTAACCTTTAACCTTGTTATTCTATTTAAGCAGGAAAATATTTTTAAATGTATGTTGCTTGCTGTTGGGTTATCATTAGACAAATTAAAGTGTACCACAATTTGCATTTTGTTGTGAAATTAAAGGGCAGAGCAGCATATATATTCCTTCTGCATTCACATCCTAAATGTCCCTGGCATGGCAAATCATATTCAATATAGATGCAAGGTATGTGCCTGTATGTATTCTAAATCATCAGCAACCTTGAAGATGGGACATTTCTTTTATACCTAGTGGGTCTTATATAAGGCTTGAGATTACCTCTGCTGTGATTTAAAAAATGAGAAATGTAAACAGTCACATAAAGAATTGGAGGGAAAATAGCTTTTTTTGTGGCAGTGTGGGGGATAGCTTTTGTTCACGCTCATCAGCAAGACAGCAGAGCGCATTTTATTTTCTCTATTTGCATCCTCTGTGCCTCTTTCACCTAAAGCCCACAGACTGGTTGCAGCCCCCCAACAAGCCGTATCTAAGGGTGAGGGTGGATTGGAAAGAAAATGGAATCCGTCTCAAATCAACAATAAATGAAAACCCAAAACTTATTTGAGGACAAAGCTATGAATCATAGAGGCTGCTGTTCAAAGGCTGCAATTACGGTTAATGCAGTCGCAACATTCCGTGGTGGTCTTTTGAATGGTCATCATGACTAATACACGTAGTCGCATTTACATTTATTTAAAATTAATCAACGCTGTGCTTCATTGAACGGTCAGCGACCACTGCGCAATTATCATATACCATCTAATTTTCCAGGTCAAGAATAGCAATTTTCCGTTATTAGAAGTGTTTGATTATCGGTGTTTGTTTGTGTAAAGATTGTAATTGTTTGTGATCGCTTCATTCAGAAGCCTGTTAAGACGAAATGTATTTGAAAAACCCTCCACATTGCGTGTAAAATCTCTCCCATAGTGTGACTACAAATTTGTCAGGGATATTTTCACTGCGTGTTGAATCATTTGTTGCAGCAAATGATTGCAAAATTTAGCAAATTTACCCATAAAAATGACACAACCGTAGGGCTGCTCAATGATTAATCATGGTTAATCTCATCCAGAAAAAAGGTTCTTTACATAATATGTCTGCGTACTGTGCATATTCATTTTGTGTTTATAAACACAGGTACAGTATAAACTTGAAATAAAAAGATAAAATAAATAAAGCGGGTTTTTGAAGCCAAATTAATCTAGTAACGTACTGTATACTATCTGTGGAGTACTGTACTCTTATTTTTGACAGAGGAGGCTTTTAGAGGGTTTTGCATCTGAACTCTTCCAAATATATATGCAAATATTTTCCATTATATATACACATGTATGTGTTTATAAGTACAAAATTAATATGCACAATACGCAAACAAATATTACGTAAACACAAACTTTTATTTTAGGTGCGATTTCTTAAGATTGATCGTTGGACAGCCCTGTACTACTGGTCAATAGTCTAGGATAACTTACTCATTCTTTATTTATATCTCTTTTTCCATATTTTAGAATAATAGTTAACTCATCAAAACCATGGAATAACACAGTTATAAATGTTGGAATTAGGGCTGCACGATTAATTGAAAAAAGAAATCCGGTTGGAAGCCAGAGGGCGCTCTCACGCAGACACTCCAGTTCTTCACAGAAGAAGTTCCACACCTATAACCAGGAAATGCCGTCTTCCTATCAGCATCTGGCTTCTTTCTATCACTGTTTTCCAAGCCTCCTCAGGTATTTTCATGATATTAAAGTATATTTATAATATAAAAAAGTATAGAATATTTATAAAGCATATAGACGACTCAAACTCGCAATGCTTTTAGTTAGAGCAAAATTATACAAAATTACATATTACAAAATATGGCAAGTCCGATTAATCGTGCAGCCCTAATAGGATGTGTCTTGAAGCGTCCAAAATAAATGAATCTATGATCTTATTTAGCATCTTCTAAGTAGTCGCCTTTTGCTTGGAACCAGCAAAATCGTATACTTATCATCCAGCTTCTCAAGTCTTAACCTGGTAAACTTTTCAAACAGAATTAAAGGAATGTCCTGCTGGACTCTTATTGACTGCTTTTTATTTTTTATTTGGTCCAAGGAATCCATTTCAAAAATATAAAAAAATGTTTTATAAAAAGTTTACACAAAAACATTAAAGTGTACACCTTGAGATTGAAGATTCTAAAGATCATGAGGAACATTTTTGTCAAGTAATCCCTATGTTAATATGTAAAAAGTGTAAATAGCTACATAATTTGAAATATTAAATGAGATGCACTTTTTATTTCTTTTTTATTTCTTAATGTGGAGACTCTAAGTTTGCATAACTAGTACGCAAAATGTTACATTGAGAAAGGTTCTGTTACAGCTGGAATATTTTTTTTCAGTTACATGTACTCTATTGAGACATTTATTTGGCATTTTTGCAGTTTCTCTTTCAGTTGCCTTTACAAAGATGCACAAAAAATATATTCCATTAAAAAGGACTGAACTTAATGGCAATTTAGTGAATTACTGAATGGATCTTACAATCCCAACTTTTTCTCAGCAACAAAAAATGGATAAATCTGGATGTATAGACAGCGAATAGCTCCTATCCATGTAATCGTTCCTATTACTTTTGAGTAAATGTGGTTTGAGGTGTCCAACGATTCATACTGTATGTGCTTTAGAAAGTCATTCTACAACCTGACGGTCTATTGATATTAAACTGTCACAGAGTATGTGAAGGTTTATGAACACAGCACTAACCTTTAAAGTACAAAGAAAATGATTTCTATAACCACTGCCCAGCACTGGAAGGTCATAATATTTCTTCACTTACCCGAAATAATGGAGGCAAGTCGGAACTCATCAGAGAGATGCATTGGTTCATATGGAGAGGTCTCGTATAATTCTTCACCTTAAAAAGAACAGATGTAAAAAGAAATATTAGATATTGACAACATTGGGTGATTAACACAAGTTTATTGCGTCCTAGCCAGAAATCTGTGCATGTGACATAAAAGCTACAGACAAATTACTTGAATGTGGAATCCTGCTGCAGTGCATGGTTATGACTTTATTTGATATTTTATGAATGCATCTACACCTGATAAATGTTGTATGAGTCCTGCAGATATTCACACATGGTTCTTTAAAATTATTTCTTCAAATGTCCAGATTCACAAATTCTTCGCTGTTTCCAGATATACAGCTCAGCAGTCTTTTGCCTACAGTAGATTTGGACTGGCAAACAATCACAAATTAGCTCCCCGGTGCTGTGTTCCTTTGGCTGTGTCCAGAAAATCTGCTGTTTACTAATCCAGGCCTTCAGCCGTAGGCCATGGAGCGGTGCAACCAATCTGCTAAATGGTCTCAGCAGAGGCACAGCTATAACAATAAAAGCTATGACTTTAGACCTTCCACCACCCGATGAGATCCTATCAAATGAAGACTTTCTGGGTAACCAAGGGGACTGCTTTCTTTCATGGTCCAGCTCATTTCTAGCTTTATCATCCACAGAAAAGAAGTTTCTGTTGGAAGAGCACACAAGCTCTGGAAACATAAAGCCATGCTGAGATTCAATCTGACTAACATCAGGTCTCAATCTTAGAGGTCAGGCCTCCTAAAAAGACTAGCCACATGTGTATAGGATGCTGGCGGTTGGTTGGTGTTCTCTTAAGGCTTCTTAACTAGCGTAACCAGCATGACTTTTATGGTCAGCTACTGAACGTAGCTGCTTGTAAACCAGAATTTCTGCAAGTGAACGTCATGGCTTGTTGGCTTACCAGCACAGTCCATTTTTTTTGCACGATTTGAGCTAAATAAACTACATTTAGTAGTTTTCTACATTAGTACAAACATCTCATTGATATGAAATGTACACAGTTAGTCTTATCTACTTTGGTTCAAAGTACATTATATGGACAAAAGGATTGGGACGCCCACTTCTAATGAAAGGGTTTGACTACTGTAGTCATTTCTGTATGTGTAAATCTTAAAGGTACAGCATATAATGATATTCTTAAGAACTGTGTGCTTTAAAACAACATGTTGATCAAGGCACTTTTCTATTCCAACATGATGTAAAGTAATAATTAAAAATAAATGACCGATTTGGTCTATTGTGGAAGAACTTGAACTTGACTTGAAAATAAATGACCGATTTGGTCTATTGTGGAAGAACTTGACATGACTCATTTATAAAACTATCCGTAGGAACCTTACTAATAGTTTATGTGTGCCTGACAGCCAAAAATAGCATACGGCAAAAATATTCAGACTTATAAAACCTGAATGCAATATTCGCCTTAAAAATCACAGATCACCTGCAAGTGTGCGTACGTAATTCATCCTCGTCTCCGCCCTCTACACGCCCCTTTTTAACCATAAATAGTCAATGCAGAACACCTCATGAATGCTGATCTTTATATTAATAAGCCTGACATCTGCTTGTTAAGCCTCATGTCACACACCACTACATGAAGGTCATACCATTTACGGGTCCAACCACTATCAGATGCCATTGGAAAATAACCAAAGATGATATAAAACTGCTGAAACCCCCGATCCCATCCTTTATCTCCACAAAGAAATCACAAATGTCCACACGTGATTAACTGCACTTTACAAATTCATTTTTGTTATTAATAATAAAATCCCTCTGCCAAAATCACATCATTAATTAGTGGTATCCTTCACCTGAGATAACATTTGAAGACATAGGCTAAATGTAAAAGACGAATGTTTTATCATTCTGGTTTTGTTGTGAACACCATTATAGTAAGGACTGATGAGGAGGACATATACAGAGAAACGATTGAGAGAGCTTAATGGCTGTATTTCCAGACTTTGACATTTGATGATATATGCCCAGTATTTAATGAAAATGTATCCTATTTAGTAATTTATTTTCGCTGTGTTCTGCAGTTGTAATGGTATTTGATGCTGTCATGTATTCCACGCAGTACGGCCATCTCCTTATCATGCTCTCCCATAGTGTGATGTTGAGATGACGATGATTAAATATTTAAATTGAATTTTAATTTAAAGCGGCTATTCCCTGCGATCGCATTTTTCAACCTTTAGTTAGTGTGTAATATTGCTATTATAACATAAATAATACATCCAAAATCATAAAAAGTTCAGTGCCAAGCGAGTTATTGTCTTTAACAGAATTCCCTTTTTTAAGGACTACAGAAAACAGCTGGAATTGACTACAGTCCTGTACTTCCCGGGTACATGATGTCACTATTCTGAGTGCTTTTAATAACCTCCGCCCAAAGGAATACGCCATAAAATGGTCGAGGCTTTCCTTAGAGAAGAGGAAGAGCCGCTGGAGTAGTGCTCAGTTATCAGAGACTGTAAACATTTGACTGAGCTACTCGCTAAACTACTTTCACTTTCATCACAGTCCTACAGGTGGTCATAATAGTTCAGCTACACACATTCTAAGATAAGCAACGGTCAAAAAACAGCTTCCATGACTTTAACATCGGCTGTGAAAGCTGTTCTGTAATACACTGATATTGTGTGTATGTGCGCATGCTTTTGTCTAAAACACTTCTATGAAACGTCCTCTGAAGTCCTGCTTGCGGTCTCCTGGTCAATCTGCTTGTTTTATTATCCAACTTGGGTCCAATATAAAAAGGCAAATCTAACGCTTCTGTTATTAGTGACCGGTCTGACGCCATTTGGTCGGGTGTCATTTCCCTCACCATAGTGGAAAAAGCGCAATCTCTAACAAAGATTGACGTTTGCGTATGAACTAGCAGACCTCCGTTACACTTTGATCGATCCGCATGTTTTTAACTGATGAAGTGAAGTTGACGCTATTGTCACTGTTTATTGCTAAAAGCCAAAGTTTATGAACTTTTATGAAGTGTATCTTATAAAAGCAAAAGGATTCAATCAGGAGTATGAAATCATGTTAGAAGATGAGGGAAAGTATTCTAATTGTTGCAAATAATTGTGGTCCATTAATAAGTGACTGCTAGAAACAAGCTAGTGGCTTGCTGGACACTACTTCCGCATTTGTCCACAACACTGTTGTCATGCGGTTACTACGTCACTAAAGTTGGTAACGGAGAACGCGGATATGACGCCATTGACAGGCGACTGCACAGCCCCGTGTTTATGTTCAGAATGGCGATTTTCTCACGATTTAGTGTGCTTAGTGTGCATCTGTAGGATCAAATGCCCAGTGCCTCTCGGCGCATCACATTGTGACGCCAGGTGCACCCCTATCGTCCTGTGATGAACTTCTCAACATCATCAACCCCAGGCTGTGCCTTCTATTCCCAGCCCGCTGGTTTCAGAGGCCCTGTGGTCTCAGAGGCGGCTTTGTACGCACCCAAATGCACCCCTGGCTGGGCATTCTTCTAAGGGATCATCCTGGATCAAGAATTTATCTGCTATGTCACTGTAGCCCTCCGCTATCTGCCTTCCAGCTTTGTTGCTGTGTGGCCACCTTTATGTGCTTTTCCTCAACGTGTTAATCCTGCACACACAGCCTTAATCTCTGCCATGCCAGGCTCGCAGTGCATGCTTTAGGAAATTATTGTTGCAGCGGGAGCCAGTATAACATAAGTTGACACGTAAATCTACAGATAGAGGTGTTTGTCTGAGTTATATTCATGAAGTGTACCAGGCACGTATTTCCAGGTAGCATAAATTATAAGGCGTGCGTTATCTTAAAAACTTGATCCTCCTGAGAGCTTTTAGCAAGGCATTAGAACGCACAGATGCTGACATGATGAATGCAAATACAGCGGCTATTGGCTGGGAGTTACTCAAGTAAGCAGATTTAACAATTGCATCTCTCTAACGCGCATTGTCCTCGGTTCGTCCTTAGCGCTGTAAAAAATGCTGTCTATTAACACTAAGAGTTCAACAGATGGAGATCGCTGCCAAGGTGCCAAAATTAGATTTCAGTTTCACTTAATGCTGGAAGGTAAAGTCATACAAATGACCTACAGCATCAGGATTTGTTCTCAGTTTGTGACACTGATGAGGAGTTTTGCAGTGGTGTAGTCTACGTGATACGCCGTATATACCCCCTAGATAGGATCAAGGATTTATATATAGCCACTTAAAACGAGTGAGGATATGTTACAACACAGTTTTGTGTCAGAAAAGTGTGACGCACTGACTTTTGGACCATTGTTGCAACCAGGAGATATGAAACAAAAGGTACAGAAAATGATGCTACATGCTACGCTGTATGTGGAGTCCCCCTCTGTCGCGATAGCATACCGGGGGTCGAAATTGCTTACTCTGTTTACCGGTGTATTATACTTATATATACTGATAACTCACCCCCACGTATAAAACCACTGCCTAGTCTTTAATAAAATAAGCATGTTTGTTATCATTGGCATAACTGTAAGGCGATTGGCATATTTAATTGTATCTAACTAGCCAACTTTACAAAGGTTAGTTTGTGTGTTAAATCAATAAAGGAGGGAGAAAGGGAAAGAAAACTTATACTACATTGTTCAAAATTGTTTTAGATGATAAGAGATGAGAACTCCTGGCCAGCCTAGTGGAAGTCAGGCAAGAGACACTGCCAGCATTCTATAAGATCAACGGGTGCTTGATAAAACTTCACAAATGTTCATTGTTGATTATTATAGTTAACTATCAATGTCAATAATCGGCAAAACTTGCACTTATAAGTGTCACCCACAGGGACGTTATTCTTGGGGGTGCTAAGGGGGTGCTTAATAGTTTAGAGGGGGGGCTAATACAATTATTAAATTAATAAATTCCTTAGCTAGACGACATGGAATTTTGCCATTTAAATACAGAAAAGCATCTGTTAGCCTACATTTCTCCATGGGTGCACTTAGTAGCTAATAGTTAGTGTTAATTAATTATGTTTTTTTACATTTTAGAAAAAGCCTTCATTATATGCTGTGTGTTTTTTTAAAACACCATGCAATGTGTAAAATAGCCTAACCTACAAAACAAACGTATTTATGAACAGATAGAAAAAAAAGCATATCCACAATTACAAGGTTCGAGTCCTTTCACTAGGGGTCCTTCACTAGCCTAATTATTCCTTCTTACAAAAAGAAAACAATGCTTTTTTCTGTATTGAAATAGAATTTGCAATAAAACACGCTTATTTCAGACCACGACATGTTCCCAGACTAATCAGAATGTTGAATATATTCA
Source organism: Triplophysa dalaica (assembly GCF_015846415.1). Lineage (NCBI taxonomy): Eukaryota > Metazoa > Chordata > Actinopteri > Cypriniformes > Nemacheilidae > Triplophysa > Triplophysa dalaica. Next base: position 8,724,848 of record NC_079563.1, read on the forward strand.
CAATTGGCCCGAATTCCATATAGCCTTGTTGTTTTTCAATTCTGTAACTGTAATGTAAATTCAGATAGCACCCGCTCAGGCAGGTATAACAGTCCGCTTTATGATCTGAGAAGTGATGGGGAAAAAGTAGTCAGGAGGCGGATTCGCCTGCGATGATCAGAAGTTAACATTCGCTTTACTCTCTACGCCACGGAAGACGTCAGCCTCAGAAAAACCAACAAGTCCCTCCAGCTTTCATTGACTATTGAAATCTTGCTCGCAAAAAATCTTTCATAATGCTCTTGATAGAGGCATACTCTATGAATTTGTGAGTGTTGTGGTGCTCATGGGTTGTCGATCTGGGTCATGAGTAGGTTTGGGGGATCAGAGTATATTCAATACAAAAAACTAGACTACACCACTGAAGTTTAGGAATCGTGCCTAAGGACACCTTTCATTTTTAAGAATAAGAATAAGGATTGTGAATAGATCTCATAAAAGTAAATGTTGCGAATAGTATGTGTCAATAGCTGAGCAGTAACTTTTAGTGACAAATCGCTGTGAAGAAACGGGACAATTACGTCATGACATTACGTCTCAAACCCTTTGCTAGTAACTATCCCAAAATTTTCTATGAAATTTTTTTAAGTTTAAAAAGATCTATTGTTTATAGCATGTGCATGGTATTTTGGAATTTATAAAATATATATATAATAAATAAATATTTAAAATCTTTAAACTTTAATACTTAAAAAATACAGATTTTTTTTATTTAAACAACATATTTTGAATCCATTTCCAAATTTAGATATCGTCTTATTTGCATATCTAAAAACATTTTTAGGAAAACTTGTAATGCAGAATTTATTGTAATAATGTTATAATTTTTTTGGTATAGTGTCATGACAATATATATACATAAAAAATACTGTATATACTACAATGTAATGAATTAAATATGTGATTTATATGTCCCCAGCACAGCTACTTCTGAAATGGTTGTCAATGGCGATAGATGTGATTCCCGTCCAGGTCCCGTATTCACAAAACAACTTAATCGGTAAAGTAGCTCCTAACTTGCCGATTTAGGAGAAACTCTTAAAAATAATGTCCATGTCAGTCCTAATTTAAGGACTCCTAAATGTTTTGCGGTAAGAGTATTTCACAAAGCGTTTTAGCGCTAAAACATTTTAGAAGGATTTCATGACAATGAGCTTAACCATAAAGACTACTAATATCTGCTAACTGTTTATGAGATGCAGACATGCAAAATGCAGACAATTAGCTGAATATATACTTTATATGAACAGTAGTTTATTTGCAAAATCAGATAACTATTTTTTTAATATTTCAAAATTCATGTTTTAATTGTGTTATCATGTGTTTCTTGTGTTTTTTTGTGTTTGTTTGCTGGCTTTGAGATCACTTAATAAAAATCCCAACTGTAGTTTGATTTATATTATTTGGAATGTACAATGAAAACATGATATTTGAAAATAAAAAGTTAAAAATTAAAATAAAAAGTTATTTGTTTGTCCAAATGAACTCTTCACTTGTATATTTAGTAGTTTAGCATATTTTTATCATTTTAATTTGAATATGGCACCAAATCTATTTAAATGTTCATGTTTATTTTAAGATCTTAATGTAAGTATGTCAGCATAATACGTCATTCTATAATATTTATAAGATTAAATGACTGACAGAGACCCATCCTCTATCAGCCAATCACTGTGGGCTTAGTCAGTAAACTTGCTGACATAATCCATAGCAACAAAATCAACACAATCTTTTCTCTTAGCTCAAGATTTCTTTCTGCTCCTTAGTGAAAGTTGCTCTCACCAGTGTTGTGAATAAGTTTTAAGAAGAAACTCTCAACTAAAAACTTTTACTGCGGGTTAGGAGAGCTCTTAGTGGTAAGATAAAATGTTTTGTGAAAACGGGCCCAGATGGTGTAATTACTGCATCTGCAAGCAGGGAGTAACTGGGCCATACCAACCAGCTCAACCCTGATCTCACGGAGAAAACAAACAAAAATGTGTTCCCATATTCTATACCTGTGTTATCTACATTGCAAAAAAGAAGAGATTTGAGTTTTCATGGTATCTGAGCTGAATATTCAGTTCGGCTTGGATGGCTACATTCCGTCAGATGAGAGTCAAAAAGCAACCGAGCCAACCTGATCAATTGTGCCATTTGGTCTCACACTGTCTTTGTGTCCCAAATTTTAATTACCTCGCACAATAAACTTGGCATAATTTCTAATTAACCTCTCCTTCATAAAATGCACTCTGTGCTTTTCTCTTGCAAGCAGGGGCCTTTGTTGGGGAAACATCTTCAATAGCATATTTCAGATTCTCCAAGGGAACCCAGCTTTCAGATAAAGAATGCCCCCATCTCAGAGTATCAACTGCTTCTGTCTTCTCAGAAGAGGCGGAGATGTAACGGCATTTCCATTCGTCAGCCAATTTCTCCTCTGTGTTATTACTCCGCTTGTAGTATATTTGAACTGCAAAGATGTCTAGAAATAATATTTATATTCAGGAACTCCAAAAACATTGATGTTACAGCAGACCATGAGGGACTGTTCTCACAAAACAAGGCTCGAAGTAGCACCTACTTTGGCGATTTAGGACAACTTTAGGACTCCTATATTTTTGCTCTAAGAATATTTCTCAAAGCATTTGAGCACGAAGATCAGCTTACATGTGTGAAATCTCAGGGGCAGTCAAGGGGACTAAAAAAGTCACTATACGAGCAAATCACAACAATCCTTAAATGACTGTAACACCAGCAATCTTGAATATTAACATTTTATAAACATTTTATAACAATGCGCTTATAAACGTCTTCACTGTGAGCAGCGATTATCCTAGTCTGTTTATTTGAATGCTGCTTAAACCTCCTAACTGTTTACAAGATGAAGACAGAAAGTGAACTGGGGTGTCACTATACAGATATTGTCAGTAACTGTAATATATTACAAAACATGATTACCGATATTATGTTAATTTTACACTTATAATAATTCGACACTCATTTGAAGTTTTGCCTTCAGAGCCACAATAGTTACAAACTCTCTCTTATGCTTGTACTTTATTGCTTGAAAATCTTATACTTAATTCTTATAAGATATCAAGTATGTTCTATATACTGAGATTTAACGGCCAAAAGAAGACAAAATAAACTACATAATGAATGAATTTCACTAATAGCATAAAAACCTTTAAAATCAATTTGTGATATATTGCTAGCATTAATTATTATGGCCATGATAACCGCAAGAATGAAAACAATAATACTGTGACAGCCCTAAGCTGAATATAGTGACATCTTTTAAAATCGTTATTTGGCAACATGAAACCATACTCTACAATATTTCTATGATTCAATGACTGACAGAGACCCGTCCCCTGTCAGCCAATCACTGCGGGCTTAGTTAGTAAGCTTGCTGACATCATCCATATCAACCAGGTCAACCTAGCCGTTTCTCATAGATTTTTTTATATTCCTTAGTGGAAGTTGCTCTCAGCATCTTCGTAAACAGACTTTAACAGGTAATTCTTGACTAAAACCTTTTACTGCTGTTAAGATAAAACATTTTGTAAATGTGGACCCTGATGCCTAATACCTGCACTGTTCCTAAATAAACTACAGACGGTGATGTGCTCACTTTCTAAATATACATTGGCAAAACACGTAACTTATTATAAGTCACATAACTCCATTATATGACCACTTAAGGGGAAGCAAAAGCTGTAACCGCCTTTAGGAAAATGTTTGCCCGCTACTCTATGATTTTCTAAAAAGAGTCCATTAGTCTGAGCCATTACCGAGAAGTACCAGAGCCTGATTGAATAAAACATTCAAAGCTTTTCAAAGCGTACAATGAATAATTATTGTCTGTACATGAACCGCAGTTAGATTTTATGCAAAATAGAAAGTTATTTAGGTTGACTTGGTATTTATGGACTGACCACAGTTGCATTATCAGGTGGGTGTAGACAGTGATAGAGGTCTGTCTGTCTCACACCTCTGGTCTTGGCTCTGCGTTATAAGAATTATTCTTATTCTCATCAAAACCGGTTTAGTCCGGCTGAACACTTTTTTTCTCCTGCCACCCCCAGATATGAACCAAACCAGTCAGCACTAATCAAAGCAGCAAGAACGCTGTGCACAACCGGGACTTTGGGGTTGCTTTTGAAATTGCTTTCTTCTTAGGAAATCACAACATTCCTGTTTCCTTGCGGACATCTTGTTATTTCGGTTTACTTGAGAAAACAAGCTGTATGCTTAATTTATTCACTTACTGAATAATCAGTGACATCATTTAGTCAAAAGCTGTTTTTTTAAATAATGAGGGTTTTAACAATTGACCTTAATGCAGATAACATATTGCACGGGTTTGAATTTTCAAGTAAGCTGGGAACCTCGAGTTCAGATAAAATATAGTTACAGTATGATTTATTATGAAAATAACTCCAAAGAGTCTAGGGACAATTATCTTATTTTCATGAGGAATGTAGGACTTGCATTTCCCCCATGTTGTGCCTGGCGTGAATCAAAGGATGCAATTTGCAAACAAAGAACAATTGGATGCTACCTCGCCTCGGTGGACGAAAGTAAATCTCTGTTGTGGAGTCTAAGCATGTTCATTAATCCACAAATACCAAATGATTTGGCAGCGAAGGGCTCAGATTCGCTTCGCAATTTGTCAGGTGCACAATAGCTAATGAATTCGGCCCTTTTACCATTCTCATATCTACACGCTTGTTTAATTAAAGCTTTGAGAGAAGCTGGACCACACTGATGTTTGATTAAACATGCTGTTTAAAACAGCCACCGATCTCGGGCTATCTACCATACTTTGCTAATTTCCTCTGATCAATTTAGCCGCAAAATGTTTCGTTGGGTTAATGCTAATCTATAGATAAACTGTAGGAATGTAATTAGAAGTGAATCACGCTTGTCTGTGAATGTTTTTGACTCAATGATTCATGGTGGTGAAATGAGGTCGATGATCATTCATGGAGCATGTTGCTCAAATTAGCGCTTAAATGGGACATTAGGAAAATATGTCAATATGAATTTCTCATGATTAAGCGATGAAGTGGAATGCAGTGGCATATTTCCAATTGTTATACAACTCTCTAAAATACTTACTTACGGTTCTTACTGTAAATGTTCAAAGGTCAAATATATTAACAAGATGCGCCACATTCATTACAATAAATGGAGATGGCAATGCTCAATATGGCCCCTAAAGCCCCGACTTCTAGTTACGATCCAATCGGTAATCGTATTTAGTGAGGCGCTCGCCAGGCTGTGCGCATGCGCTGTAGCGACCTCGAAAAGGGTGATTTTTAACGCAATTTAAGCTAGCAAAGCAAAGTTATGGCACACTCAATATCAGGTTTAACTATTAATTGGAAATATGTTATTTATGCGATTTTCAAAATATCCGCCTTCCACCATTCAAAGAGAAAGGACTGTTGACTTGCTATGGCGTAAATAACTGCCACATTTACATTTATCAGATGCTTTTATTCAAAGCGACTTACAAATGATGAAAACAATGGAAGCAATTGGAACATACCACAGTGTCACGGTTTGGGGGGAGGTAGAACCCAATTGCGGGCAGACACAGGACGAAACGAGATGGTAGGGGTTAACAGGGATTTTATTAAACAATAAACAAGACTAAACAAACAGGCAAAACAAAAACCCACGATGGGGGAAAACCATACAGGGAAATATATACTTAACAATAAACAAGGACACTGACTTACTACACTAAAACTGAAACACTTGAAACAAACACTAAACTGACACTTACTATACCGGGGAACAGGAACAAGGTAACAAGACTTTATGGACAAACTCTGAAGGGCAGGAACATCAACAGGTAAGACGTAAAGGAACAACTTACAATGAACGCGCACAAGACAATGAAACGTGAGGACTCTTATAGGGAAGATAACAAGAGGGAAGAGGTGCAAGGGATTACAATCAAGGAAAGCTAATCAACACAAACTAGGGAACAGGAGGGTAGGAACGATGACGAGACAAGAGAGAGATGAAATCGTCTCTCTCCCACATGAAACAGAGGATTCTGTATGATTCCACCTCTAAACCAAGAAATACCTGACAAGGAGAGGTGGAACCATGACAGAACCCCCGCCTTAAGGAGCAGCAACCTGATGCTCCTCAAAGGCACGAACAAGACAAGACAGACTGAGACAAAGACAAGATCAAACAAAACATGGAAAACAAGAATAGGGGCAGACAGGCAAGGACAATGAGTGGATTAGGGTGGGACAATAAAAATAACAGACAAGGGAGGGGGGGTGGAGGCAAACAAGAACACATCGGGGGAAGTCCAGAAGGGGCAGGGCTGGGAGGGGAAGTCCTAGCCCTGGGGAACGCGCCAGAGCGCGGAGCCCCAGGGGGCTTGACAGGGCTGGGCGCCGGCTGATGGGCCGGCTGGACAGGGCTGGGCGCCGGCTGACGGGCCGGCTGGACAGGGCTGGGCGCCGGCTGACGGGCCGGCTGGACAGGGCTGGGCGCCGGCTGACGGGCCGGCTGGACAGGGCTGGGCGCCGGCTGACGGGCCGGCTGGACAGGGCTGGGCGCCGGCTGACGGGCCGGCTGGACAGGGCTGGGCGCCGGCTGACGGGCCGGCTGGACAGGGCTGGGCGCCGGCTGACGGGCCGGCTGGACAGGGCTGGGCGCCGGCTGACGGGCCGGCTGGACAGGGCTGGGCGCCGGCTGACGGGCCGGCTGGACAGGGCTGGGCGCCGGCTGACGGGCCGGCTGGACAGGGCTTGACTTCGGCGGCGGCTGGGCAGCCGGGCTTGACGGCGGCGGCTGGGCAGCCGGGCTTGACGGCGGCGGCTGGGCAGCCGGGCTTGACGGCGGCGGCTGGGCAGCCGGGCTTGACGGCGGCGGCTGGGCAGCCGGGCTTGACGGCGGCGGCTGGGCAGCCGGGCTTGACGGCGGCGGCTGGGCAGCCGGGCTTGGTTCCGGCTCCTGGGCAGCCGGGCTTGGTTCCGGCTCCTGGGCAGCCGGGCTTGGTTCCGGCTCCTGGGCAGCCGGGCTTGGTTCCGGCTCCTGGGCAGCCGGGCTTGGTTCCGGCTCCTGGGCAGCCGGGCTTGGTTCCGGCTCCTGGGCAGCCGGGCTTGGTTCCGGCTCCTGGGCAGCCGGCCTTGGTTCCGGCTCCTGGGCAGCCGGCCTTGGTTCCGGCTCCTGGACCGGGCTTGGTTCCGGCTCCTGGGAGGAATCTGCGGCCGAGCTGGACGCTCGGACCTTCACCTCCCCACGGCGCCCCCCCAAAAAATATTTGGGGTTTGACACCCCTGGACTCGGGACCACCGGACTCGGGACCACCGGACTCGGGACCACCGGACTCGGGACCACCGGACTCGGGACCACCGGACTCGGGACCACCGGACTCGGGACCACCGGACTCGGGACCACACGTCGCCTCTTCTTTCTCCCCCGCTTGCCAGCAGAACTGGTGGGCGGTGGAGTGGCTACAGATGTTGGGGTGAGACCTACGAACCCGATGTGTAGGGCATGACCCTCGGGACCCGAGGCTAGCCCCGCGGAAGAATCCACTCTGGACCACTCACGATCCAGCAGGGTCTGGACAGTGTCCGTGAAGCTCTGGGACTTCAGCTGGCGCATCTCAGCGGGTCCTAGGGGCTCATCGAGGCAACTATTAAAAATTGCCTTTAACTCCGCCTCGTTGAACCCCGAGGACCGCGCTGCAGCCAGGAAGTCCAAGGCAAAATCCGTCAAGAACCTTCCCCGCTGCCGGAGGCCAAACAAAACGTGGGCTTGGTGGCCTCTTGTGGCAGCGATCTCCCGTTCTTCCATTCTGCCTGCTGGGTTCTTCGTTGGCGCGTTCATTCTGTCACGGTTTGGGGGGAGGTAGAACCCAATTGCGGGCAGACACAGGACGAAACGAGATGGTAGGGGTTAACAGGGATTTTATTAAACAATAAACAAGACTAAACAAACAGGCAAAACAAAAACCCACGATGGGGGAAAACCATACAGGGAAATATATACTTAACAATAAACAAGGACACTGACTTACTACACTAAAACTGAAACACTTGAAACAAACACTAAACTGACACTTACTATACCGGGGAACAGGAACAAGGTAACAAGACTTTATGGACAAACTCTGAAGGGCAGGAACATCAACAGGTAAGACGTAAAGGAACAACTTACAATGAACGCGCACAAGACAATGAAACATGAGGACTCTTATAGGGAAGATAACAAGAGGGAACAGGTGCAAGGGATTACAATCAAGGAAAGCTAATCAACACAAACTAGGGAACAGGAGGGTAGGAACGATGACGAGACAAGAGAGAGATGAAATCGTCTCTCTCCCACATGAAACAGAGGATTCTGTATGATTCCACCTCTAAACCAAGAAATACCTGACAAGGAGAGGTGGAACCATGACACCACAGTATACAAAGACTTTGCTATGTTTAATGTATCACTGTCTTTTTTTTTCTCATGCCTGGTTAGAGTTTGTTACATGTAATTAATATTTATAAATGTTCTTCGGGTGTTTCTTTTAGACAATATAAGGTTCTTCTATGGCATTGTGAAGCACCTTTATTTTTCAGAGTGTACATAAGGCAAATGTGCACAGATAGGTTGTGCATAGTAAGATCAGGGACGGATGTTAACTACGGAACATTTTATATCTAAAATAACAAAACGTCCATGTGACTGATTATATAAAAAAATTGTCATTGGTTATTTATTGTGCATGATGAAGAGTTTGGTTCCAAAATGAGAATTTTTACAAAAATCAGGTTTTTTGTATTGTCATTCCAATTCATTTCAGTCAAACTGCAGTTGGTTTGTATTTATAATAAATACAAAAAATACAACTAACTTACACTATAAAACACTATAAAAACATGATAACTTGATAAAAAACATGATTTTGGGAAAAAAATGTAAGACGAAGTTATCTCATTTTTGATCCAAACTCCAAAGGTAAACCATGTGCTTACAAGACATCTTTTCATAGTAGAATTCCATCAAACTACTGCAATACAACAATCTAATTTCACACTGCTTGTCAAATATATATAAAACTGTAGATAAATACAGATTTTAACCTTTACCATTGCGTTATATTAATCCATCTTAAAAGATTGTGGTTTTGCTTCTTAGTTATTTTCAGTTTTCACGCTATAACCACAACTGTTCAATAATGTGATTGCATACTGTAGGTTGATGTAATAAATGTAATTGAGTTTAGTGTTAAATAGGTACAGTAGCTTGAGGCTTTGTTATCTCAGGGGTGTATTCGGAGTTGCTTTATTTAAATCTTAAAGTTGCCGGGTTCAAACTCTGGTATAATCTTGTAATTAACATGGACGGCTATAATAACATTTGCGTAAGCCCAGGTGGGGGTCATAGGCTGCCGATCTCACTGTAATTACATAATTGCCCTCCGTGTTCTCTGACAGAGATACAGGCTTAATACATATAATATATACAATAAAATGAAGCCATTTAGAGTGTGTTACGTCATTTGTGCATTTTACATTGTTCCTTTTATTCATACTTGCTTTGTGTAATGTTCGATAAGTGCAGTTAATGCTTGGGCGTATAACTAGATTTGTACACTAAATACATTAACAAGGAAGTGCAGCATAAATGTGCAGTGCTTCTCTCCAAAAAAGAACAAATATGCTTAATTACTCTCAATTATTTGATAATAACGGCATCCATTATCTTTCCATTAGCACAAACCAGTCATTAAACTTTGAAATACTTGCCTAAATGTTTCTTCTTAATGCATTCATTAGCATTCCTCTAAATTTATTGACAATAACAGTACAAACACGACCCAGCTAAAATTGGGCAAAAATGACAAAGGAATTTGTCATTTGTAACGAGTCAAAAGTGTAGATTTTGGTTCGGCGGGCAACTCAGGTCATTTAATATTTATAAAATGTAAGAAAAATACTAATTTTGTGCTACATAACCGCAAACTATAAATTAGGGGTTTGCATGAACAAAAATCATCAATTATCAATTAATGTACATGGTAACAATAGAACAAACCCAAAACCAATGAAATTAGTGTTAGTTAGTTCCATGCATATCAAAACATCATGCTACGAGACATAGAACTTCATTTAAATAATGCGTAGCACAACCAGGCTTGTGTTTGTAAAACCGGAGCAGACGTCCTAGAATCCTTGTTGGCCGAGCATCTGTCAATGATTTCCCTCAATGCCACAACATACCTGTCTGTGTCATGGATCAGACCGAATATTGGCTATGCTGAGAGGGCTTTGACACTGCCAGAGGGAACGAGGTGAAGGGGTTTTGCTCCAACAGAGCGTTGAGCTCCAGCATCCCGCCTGCATTGGCAAACCCTCAAATGGTCTGCAGTCTCCAGGCTGACTTTACCGCTACCATTTTCTTTATTGGTCACTCATTTTTTCTACCTGCCAGTCACTTGTGCTGGACTTTTGAAATGAGGTGGCAAAGTCACCTCAGTAAAAAATTTTGTTATAAATTTGTGTTTACATTTAAATTTAGGCATTTGGCAGACGCGACTTACATTGCTTTATCCTATACATTTTACATAGGTATTTGCAATCCCCTGGGATCAAACCCACAACCTTGCTCTTACCACTGAGCTACAGGAAAGCTCTAGTTCTAGTTTTATTTTCACAGGCTATATAACATGCTAATGGATCAGCATTGGTTTTATATCACTAAAATCAACAAATCAATACTGAAATATCTCATATGACCTCCATTTAGTGTTGTACATGTCGTACTTCATAATATATGTGACCCTGGAACACATCAAAACCAGTCATACGGGTCAATTTTTTGAAAGTGTACATCTGAAAATATAACAAATAAGTGTTCCTTTGATGTATGGTTTGTTAGGATAGGGAAATATTTGGCCAAGATATAACCCTTTGAAAATCCGGAAACTGTGGGTGCCAAAAATCCAAATATTGAGAAATTTGCCATAAAACTTGTTAATCAGAGTCACTGCAGCAGGGCATTTTTGTTTTAATGCACTCTAACCACTGTAATGACGTTGTGGAGATTATATGAACCCGAAAACGGAAATTATAGACTTTAAATAGATGCTAAACTTGAGTGGGTTATTCCCAAAGAACGGACAGCAGCGAGCGAAGTAAATATATATTTCCGACCATTTTTGTTTGCAATTTTGTTGTATCCACTCACAAAAAGAAAGTATTGATTAATTTACGTTATAGGCCTTAATATCTTCATGGAACATGATCTTTGCTAAGTATCCAAATTTTGTATAATTTTTGACCCATACATGTCTTGTTGGCTATTGCTACACATATTCAAATATTGTTTTGTTCTCCAGGGTCACATTAGTCTTCTTTTATTTTTCTATTCTAAAAGATTTTCTTATCAGAGAACGAAATGTCTCTGCCCTCCTATTACACTCAGTCCTCAGAAACATTATCAAAAATGTACCCAAGCTGTCACTGGGGCGGTACCCTTTCAAAAATAAACCTTTACACCTAAATAGTACATATACATAGTACATCAACAGTACTAGTTTGGTTATAAAACCACCATTTATTTTAATCTTAATTTGAATAATTTTTTGATTGTATATTAATTGTTTTAAATTAAATTAAAACCACTCAACAGTTATTGATAAAGGTACCTCATAGGTACTTATCGGTACCAAAAGTATACATATCTCAAAAAGCTACATATACTGTGACCTAGGGACAGCTTGGAGACGTTTTTTGACCAATTTTTTCTACACTGCACCCTGCCTCCCATTCTTTATTTCTAAACATTCTGTAGACACCCCACAACAGCGTGACCTGATTTGACCCGGTTCTGTTTTGTTTCATGGAGGCCTATTCCTCTCAAACTAGAAAATCCATGCCACCCAATTCAAACACAATGACAGCAAGATAAAGCCGGGATAGAGCTGCTCTTAGTTTGGGTGATTATTGGGTGCGCCTGTTGAACCGGGCTGATTGTGTGCCTTCAGTGGATTTGATCGAGTTCTGTCAAGGTTGCAATCATTGCTACACGGTCTCTTTCCATCACTTGAGAGCAACGTGCACTTTTCTGAAGCTCGCCACAAAAAATAGTTGCGCTGGGATTGAGGAGCGAAATCACAAGAAAACATTTTAACAAGGGCGGGTGCTGCCAGTGTCCAAAGTAGGACACGAAACTGGGTCAAACCATTTTAAAGTCATGTAGGGACATCAACAGAGGAATTCTGTTTGTGTGGGCATTGGTTGTAGTTCTCTAATTGTTAAAGCCCTGAATCTGCCACACGTCACGCCAATCTATGATAACGCTCAGGTCCCATCGTTTATCATTATTGGTTAAAATGTGTCATTTGAGTGGAATTAACTTTCCCCAGTGTCTGATCTGTTTATGCGCGGCTTCTGATGAAAAGAAGCTAGACGTTTTTTTATTTTCCCCTTACCTCAGCAGGCAGTAAGCAAGCCCAGCAGTTCACAATGCCTCATTGAAATGCCAGGCTTGAGAGGACCCATTGCTTTAAAAGCGCTCTCTGATTACTCGCATCAATAGGACGCTATTTGTTGTGGCTCCAGCGGCAACTGCCAAAGCAGATGGGTTATAATTCAGAGCGATTTGCACTGCTTAAATCCTATAATGATTCCCCAAAACTCCCAAAGGCAAACAAGAACCATCTTAAAAGTCAGAGCGTTGACATGATGGACTGACTGGAAAGGGAAGCAGGTCATGGTTAACACACAAGCAAAGCTAATTGTTACCGCAACACACTAACAAAAGCAACCAATTTTTTTTTCCGGACCAACCTTAACTAAATTACAGTTCTAAGTAAAAAGCAAATGATCAATTATGTGATGTTTGTTAGAGATACTGATATTCGCATTACATCCTTTGTCTTCCATTGGCCGGTCAAGCATAAAGTCCCTCTTTAAACTAACATCTTTGGTTGAGCTGGTGTTTCTTCGTCTTATCATGTTGTTCAAACAAACCAAACCCTTGTGAGAATTAACCATGCTTTTACTTCACTTTCTATGATTTATTGGTTTAACACATATCTAATCTATAATATAATATAACGTAATCTTATAAAGGAAGCATCATATTCTTGTATTGAAGTGTATGATTGTCACTTAATTTCAATTATATTTATTGTAAAGATAAAGTAATAAAAATGCTAATCAATCAGACGAACCATGCCAACAGGACAATTTTACAGTAGTAACACCATGGATATTCTTTATCATGGGAACTATTTACCTTTTTTTAGGAAACTTGAATTGGCAAAGTGTATCAACGACACCTTTAAAGGGATAGTGCACCCAAAAATGCTGTCATCATTTACTCATCCTCTGGTCAAACCTGTTTGACAGTATGCAGAACACAATACAAGATATTTTGAAGAATGATGGTAACTGAACGACGGGACCCATTGGCTTCCATTGGTTGTCCACATCATAGAAGTGAATGGGTACCGCCACAGGGTGTCCTGTTACCGACATTCTTCAAAATATCAAAGAAAGTCATACAGGTTTGAAATGGCAAGAGGGTTTGTAAACAATGACAGAATTTTCATTTTTGGGGGAACTATCCCTTAATCTCGGGATCTCAAAGAATGTGACGGCCGTACCTTCATTGAGTCCCATATGGATGCTCCAGTAGCTTTGGAGACACTGGAGCTCCCTCTTCATGCCCCTCTTGCAACGGCAGTCGTACAGCGGGCTGTCCTGCAGCACCTCAAGGGCGGCCTGACACTCCCTGTTGGCCAGCATGGTAGTCCGGTCACGACCCACCAGGCACTGGCGCATGATACGGAAGCGAGAGCTGCACTGTGAGTTCTGGTTGCACATCTCGCTGGCCCTCAGGCAGTCCATGGGGGCTCTCCAGCTGTGTGTTCCCAGCCCTGACAAGGCAGAATGGCTGGCCGTCGAAAGAACCACCTTATCTGTGAGAAAGGGCGTTAGAGTCCGTTTAAGAGTCCGTGGTAAAGAATCGTACGTAATAACTTAACGAATGCATACTGAAACCTACTGAATGTGTACCTATAGTGAGGAATTAAGTGAGATTTTATACTATATATCAATGATTCACAACAAGAGGGCCCAGAATACATCCAAGGCGACCTCAAGATGACTCATATTTTGCATTGACATGCATAAACAATAAAATATATTTATTATTTTTAGGCTTTATTATAATAAAAGTTATTAGCTCTAAAATATTTTTGGGTAGATATTTTGAGTGGAAGTGGACCTTTGAATATTGTTGAATACAGTGGGAAGCCTTAGAGTAAAAAAGGTCGAGAACCCGTGCTGTTTAATGTATTTGGTCATTTTTTATTGCATTTTTCTTCTGTACGTATAAGATTTCACTTTCATTTTATAATGCACCGATAAAAGGCTGTCACATGCAATTCCGTTATGCTTGCACAAAGCTTCATCATTCAATTCTACATATAGCATAGATATGTACTACTAATTGTACATCTGAAGCCTTACAACAGGTACAAGCAACCGAACACAAAATCTGTAACATTTTGTTTTAACAATCTCTGTTTAAACAAATATAAACATTTATTATAATATAATGTAATACAGTTTCATTCAAAACTATTTTATATATAATTTTAATAAATTATAATTGATTTTTTGGTTTGAAGGCAGAAAACATCAAACCGACTTTTCCTTCAAAAATGGCAAACATCATTTTTACAATCTGACCGTTGTGAAACAGAGTAAGGAGATATATATATTATATATATATTTGCCAAATAGCTGATTTGTGTTTATAGTTTACAAAAAGTTAAGGATTGCAAGTTTATTGTAAGACCTAACAACGCTTCTGTAAAATCTGTTTATTCTGGAAATAACCTATTGTAATTATTTATTCTGCACTGGATGGAGTCTCAATGAAGCCTCAAGATGACAAATATTTTACAGTGATAAATGGTGACTGCCTAGTTGAGACATCAATAATCTCAAACGAGAGCGACTCCTGTCGGCGGGGCAGAGAACTACATGCATCTGACACTCAGCATTCCTGGATGTGTCAAGTCTGAGTGACATTTGAAGACGTGTCAAACACGCTCCATCTTCATTTACAGAAAAAATCTGTGCCTCATTCGAGACGCCCAGTTTAATAATGCATTTATAATGAGATCTGCATCTGTCTGTGTAGAAAAACGAGTTGAATGAAAACTGTACGATTTTCGGAAATCCAACGTATAATAAATAAGCAACGCGGGTTATTTTGTCAACAGTTTCGCCAGTGTTTTCAGCACCATGGATAGCTCCGCTTTCTTGCGCGTGCGACAGCAACATTTTATGTAATATAACAAATATTTCTTCTTTAATATACTGTATCACATTTTACTTGGCAGTCCTGTATTAAGTATTATCAATGTAAGACCGCACATAAGCAGCATGAGTTTTCTAGCGGAGTTCATTCTATGAACGGGATCATTACCGTTACTTTGCGCAGGCAGTAACGCTATTTGATTCAACTCTCTCAAAATGATAACGTGCTTAAACTTTTTACTCACCCAATAAAAACAGCACACTCAGAATATTCAGCAAAATCATCATAATTCCAATACGAGGTACTACAATCCCAGATTCAGATAATTTTCGATCACAATTCCAAGGTTTCACACCGCATATCCAGTCAGTCGATGCGTAATAAGAGTCAAAAGGTAGTTCAGACCTTACGATCAAACACTTCAGTAGCTCCACTTACAACTTTTGTGAAATAAATAAAATACCAATGCACGATTATCAGATCAAACTGAACAACATATTCGTTCCACAAGAGCGTTGAAGCATTTCTCCGATTTGGGACGAGGAGCCTGTTATAGTCCCTGTTTCAAGACGTGGGTGACGCTTTAATATTCGATCGTTAGATAAACTTTGAAAACATATAGATGCAACTTTTAATTCGAAGATGTTGCGTCACTGTGGACGAAAAAAACTTTAAAAGCCGTATTTGTTTCTTTCATGTTATTCCCTGTTATCCATGGCGCATATTTGAAAACCCTTCGAAGAGAAGTTAAATCTGCGCTAAGTAATTCTCCAATAATCTCCAATATTTTTCCAGTATATATCTTCCTCGTTGGATATCCTCGACTGTGAACCGGACAACCCTGACTTTGATCAAAATCCTTCAGTCAAGCTGTCCTGTGCTCGCGCTTTCAGATGCGCCGTAGTTTCTCCCAGTCTGTGACAGTGAAGAAATAAAGAGATAAACGGCACACACAGTTCCACTTATCGTGCACTCTCTGGCGGAGGAAAATGCTTTTCTCCCACGGAATTGAAGTTACACGTCCGACCCTCGGGGCTCTGTCGCTCCTCACGTCACGGCTTAGCACATATCATCACGCGCATCTGACCGCTGCGCACTGGCTGAAGCGCGCAAGGGCATCGACGTACTGTATAGCGTAGGACAGTCGGGTCTGTGAGACGACCTTGTGTAGGCTGAGCTCATCTGACTTGTTGGCACTCCTGTTGGGTTTTTTCCCCTCCTCCCTCGTCTTTAAAAGACATCAGGGTAATATAATTAACTTTGGAAATGGAAATTATTTCCTGTTCGACAGATTAATGGAGGGAAAATGCCATCTGTAATGGACAGTATAAGGTTGCCACTATTGCACAATTTCCAGAGACATCATGGGTTTCCTACGAAGTACAATACAACTTTCACTAAATACACTGCTTATGAGGCTATTATTATTTGTCTATGCAAGGTCTTTACTATAATAACCATGCAGTCCTTATCAATCCATCCATCGCATGTTATTTACAGTGTGCTGACTAATAGACAACTCTTTGATTAAGTCTGTCTAAATATCTTTATATAAAGTAAAAAGCAAATGTTGTTTCTTTGCAACATTTCAGCTTGTTAACCACATACTGATTGTATATGCCTGCTATATTTGTAAATGCCCATTGCCTGTCATAAGAATAGCATCATAAAGAACAAGTCGATGCATTATATCCACAAGCTCAATTAAACATATCCTCCAAGCAAAGATGTAATTTATTTCACAGCAAGCCATTCAGAAAATGTTTTTGTCCGCTAATAGTTGAGAAACTTGCCTTGTTAATGATCACTACGTGTTCAAAAGTTCTAAGTAGCCGTCAGTAAAATTAAATACTAATGTGCACATGATGTAATAAGCTCTCCTCACCGGTCAGCCACGCCCTCTCCATCATCGCCGCTTCACAGATGTACCCGTTCTCTATCCCAGGACTACATTACCCATCATCGTTTGCACCAGTCATGATTGCACCCTCACCTGAACTTCATCACCTGGACTATATCCATCCTTGTCTTGTGTTCTTTGTCAGGTCTGGTTGAATGTAATACCGTCTAGTCTCGACCCCTTGTATCCCGTTGATATTCCTAGTCAATTCTTTGTGCCATTTTTACCTGTTTTTCCATGTCATCTGTTACACTCTGGATTATACTTTGGGATTTTTGGATTAAACCTTTTTACATCATTATCCGGTTCTAGCATCGTTCCTCTGTCAAGAGTCTAGGGTTACACATGGCTTGTTTCAGAAGGGAAGCGAATCATTTATTTTTATCTGAATTGAAAAGCGCATTCGTACAGTACACTTTAAGTAGCTTGGCATTTGCTCAGTCGTCGGTTCGTGTTACTCTGCCAATTACACTGTACATTACAATCACTGCTATTTGAAATCAACAGTCATAAAGAGAAGCTTGGCTACTCAACATGTCATCGTTCAGATTTCCCATGTTGAGCTTTTTAAACTAGATAGGGAAACAATCAACCAACATAAAAGATGACACACCGAGCCTCGCTTAGAAAGTTAAAAGCCGCCTTTGACAAGCCCATTATGAGAAGGAAAAGAATTGTCTCGCTTCTGGTTGTGCAGCACACTTCAAGGTCCTTCACAATCTTACACAAAGCGTTTTTGATGTCTAACGCATTTATCAGTTATGTAGTTTTCCTCTTTAATGTAGTGTTGCTTAACATGGCCACACAAAGCATTCCGTTCACCTGAGGGCACCCTTGTGTGAAACACATGAAATGGTTTGATTCGAATGTGAAACGAGAAAGTGCCATAGTGTAGGATTTCATGTTTTTCGACAGTTAAATGCTGATTACAGATTTGATGTTCCCAGCACTATCAATATTATTATATACGGCACAGCGTTCTGGTGTATGTAAACCGACGGGGGTATTCAAATAAGTCTGAACGAAGCGTGCCTTTCCTGCAGAGGAGTATAGAATATCATTATCTCAGCACTCTGTTGTTCTGTTCGCATTTAAGCGATATCTTTTGGCCTGTCTCCCAATTTTTTTCAGCGGGAACAAACCCCATGCTCCATCGGTCTGTTGTGACTGAGGATGGTTTGGTCACTGGTATCTGATGCAATATTCTATTTTCATGTTTCACACATGATGGAATAAACCACCATGATTTTACATGATGCATACTGACTCATTCCGTGACTCAAGGCATGAGCCGCTCAATGAGTTTTGCTGATCGGATGAATCCGCGTGGTATATTTTAACAATGTTCTTTACCATTCTTTGATAACAATCTCGCTATCTATTTCCAGCGGCTTTGGGTTCCAGCCGAGAAAGAGATTCTCATTAAATCTACGTACTGCTTGCGACCTCAAGCTGTCGTCGGCATGCATGTTGTATGTAAATGAATAACATTCCCCTGCAATCCTCGACCTACGGGCTACCACGAATCAGCGAGGCTGTGCTTCCAAGAAACCAGAGGGCCAGAAACTCCATGACAAGGTTATTCTGAACATCAGAGAAGCAATGGCAACAACACACATCATCTGGCAGTCAGAAAGCAAGTCGCTCATGCACCCGATCCGAAGCAGTGACCTTGTCATCAGCGAAGAGAAAGGTGAGTTTAAAGTGAGACGGAAAAGTACACTGCACATCCTAATCTGTCACCGGCAGTGCGGTGCGATGATGTTTGTGATGATGGGAAAGAAAACAATGTGACAGACTTTTCTAGTGGAATATTCTGACTGTCCACATTACTCGCATGTCATCGGGGCGGAACACAAGTTGATAAACAACCTGCTCTTTTTCTTTCGCATCAGTTTGACCGCATTCGGTGTACTTGTGTAATCCTGTATTACGCTTTGTGTGTACATGGGTGATGGGTTGTATGTTGTGTGATTCAAGCAGATCTCGCTTTTCATTTATCTATTTTGTTGTATGTTTGTGTGTTTGTTGTTGGTCAGCACCCTCCGTTTCAAAGCACTGTGGCGGCTGACACAGAACTAAATCGATGTCATTTTTTTACATCTTTGCCGAAGGAGATATTATATTTACGAATGTAGAGTAGCTTGTCTGTTTAGGGCTACTGTAGAAACAACATGGTGAGTTCCATGTAAGGGGACCAGCGGTGTATTTAGATAGAAATAAGTCATTGTAAGGAAATAAAAACATAACACTTTATTATGTAAGGTCTTTATACACCTCTGAAGACATAGTTATGTGTATTAGGTTGGCATTTCTGTCAATAGATCCTCCAAAAAATGATACACAGGACCTTAATACCAATACAGTCATTTATGTTTGCTGTAATTTAAACTTAATTTTTTTTTATTTGTAAATGTTAAAATGATAAAAAGATGAGTAAATTCTTAAGAAGTATTTTTCATTGTAAGTTCATGTTAGCTGATGATGCTTTAATTAATGTTAACAAATACAACCGTCTTGTAAAGTGTCAAAACCAACTTATTTCTAGACTCTTTAAGTATAAATCAAGTCATTTTTTTTGAGACTGTAACAAAAGGGAAAATGCAATCTTTCTTTTCAAATCGTCAAAAAAAAACAAGCATTTGATGAAGAGAACAGCATGCAGAGAGGAGCTCCCCAAGTCATGTTTATTGGTAAAGTACTTGAAGTACAATGATTGCTGAACAACTGCTGTTTACCTGTGTGCGTGTGTGCGTGTGCGTGTGTGCGTGTGTGGGTGTGTGTGTGTGTGTGTGTGTATGTGTGAGAGCGAGAGTGAGAGAGCGGTCTCTGAATCTCCATGGTGAGCTTTGCTCTGTAGAGGCTGAAGTTTATAGGTCAAATATGATTAAAGTTTGAGGTGCCCCATAATGTTCTGCTCGTAACTTCTGATGAAAGATAACTTCAGAGCAGGGAGATTGTAGGGAAAAGTGAAGCTGGGATTTCAGAAATGCAAAACAGAGCAATTTGAAAGAGTTTTGTGGAATTTATCCAGTATCAAAAGGATTTGCTTGTTCATAAGGGTGCTTGTTTAGCAAACAGGTCATTAGATTAACAGAGGCAATATACCGTTGTACTTAAATGATGTACATTTGCATTTCTCTCTGGAAACACTTACTGCACATAATCGTTGACATTTAAATTGTTGGAACTTTCTTGCAAGCATTAGCATTGACAGTACTTGGTTAATGTACGGCTTATACTATTGTACACTTTGCTCTTTGTAGTACTTTATTCTAAACCCTTACATTTACATAATTCCTGTTTTATTTTTGCTAAACTTATATATCTGATCATTGTCTCAGACAACCACCTCGAATTACACTGTCAGGTTTATTTTGCCCCAGTAATCTTGGTTTATCCGTAATTATTGTAAATTATCTGACTGCAGAATGCCACGATTGACAAAATTAATTTGTTCCCAAACACCTTATTTTAAGGTCCATTGTATGACATTTCTTTGCATCTATGGTGAGGATATGAATTGCAACCAATGGCTCACTCCACCTCTCACCCCTCCCGTTCGAAGCACTATGGTGGCCGACAAAGATCTAAAATGTTGTCGCATTTTCACTTCTTTGCCTAGTGAGACAACGTTTTTACGAAAAGCGCTCTGTAGGGCAGTGTGTCTATTTAGCGCTACTGTAGAAACAACATGGCGAATTCCATGCAAGGGGTCCGGTGGTGTATTTAGATAGGTGTTAAAAACATACTTCATTTGGTAAAATCTATACACATCTGAAGAGCAAAGTTGTATATATTAAATTGCATTTATGTCAATAGATCCAACAAAAAATGACACATTGGACCTTTAAGAAGACTTCACTCGAACAAATAATGCAAAAAGGACAATTACCCAGCAAACTGCGAAGGCCTCTGAACTTGATAAGTTACTTAATTAGAATTTGCTTGCAATAGTGTTGTTACATGTTTCACCAAGCATGCCAGAAGTTGCAATTCAAGCGTGCTGTTTGTGATGTTTAATTACTGGTAAGCCCATTTAAATAACCTATCCCAGAGGATTATAACATACCCCCAGCATATGCTACAGCCAGTGCTCATCCACTCAATATAACATAAACAGAGATTATGGTGATATTGCTAATATAAGTGACTCCATGAATGCATGGCTATTATATTAACAATATCAACATAGTGGAAATGACAAAATACTGTTGACAAACAAACGTTGCATCTGAAGGATAATTTTGAGTTGAATCACACTTTATGTGGCTGTGGCATGATGGACTTCACTTTGACACTGCATAACCGGTTGCCTGTTTACCATTTTGGGGGCTCTAAGCAAAGTCGTGATCTGAGGGCCCCCACACATTGCCTAACATTTTTGTTTGAGGTGCACAGTAGTATTGAGTACATGGAATTAATCAGACATATACACATACAAATATAAACTGCATTTATTTACGTTGAACCACATCACAGCACAACATTCTCTACAGTTTGTTATAAGAATAAACCTTCTTGGTTTTGGGATGAAAAAGTGTCCTTTGTTCTATTCACAATAATACAGAATGTTTTTAGCTACAGTATAAGAAATTAAAAGGTACACGATTATTGTTTTCATGTTTCTTTTCAAGGCATTATTTTGCTATATTCATTAAATTAGATGACTTTTCTTTCGCTTTCTTTCGCTTTTGAGCACTGCTTTGATAAGTGCGCTTCATTCCATATCTGAGTGTCTTAATCAAGCGTCAAATGATTTTACCGCTTGAAGCCATTAGGGGGCCCCCAAGCTTGCGGGGCCCTACGTATTTACGTGGTTTGCTTGGTGGTTAACAACTGCTGTGCATTACAAACTGTTATGTGTTAAATAACATCTAACAAGGTATAATCATGTGTTCGTTTTGAAAATGAGCATAATTACAAGCTTATGCTTCACCAATTTTTTCAAAATGAACTCTACGTATAGCTTTCCGGTGGCTCAGTATGGCGCTAGGAACCCCAAGATCATGGGTTCGAATCCAGGGGATTGCACATAGTCAGAAAGAAATGTATAGTACAATGCAATGCAAGTCGCTTTGGATTTGGATTAAAGCGTCTGCCAAATGCGTAAATGTAGATGTATAACTCTAAATCTCACCACAGCCTTTGGTAACAACGTACCTCATGAATGGATAGTTCACCCAAAAATTCTAATCCTTAAAAATTCTGTCACAATTGATTGACCCTTGTGTCATACAAACTGTATATCAGTGAAAAACAAAAGAAGATATTTTGAGGAATGTCTCAGTGGTTTTGTGTCCATATTTAAAATGGAAGTCAATCAGGTCTAGTTTTGTTTTGTTGTAAACATTCTTCAAAATATATCTTCTTTTGTGTTAAAAAGAAAAGTGATTTTTTTTTGGAGTGTTTCTTCTAAAACTGTATGGGTGCTTTTGTCCAGTGGACTTCAATTTAATCAATTTAAGTTCATTTATATAGTGCTTTTTATTTGTTGCATTGTTTCAAAGCAGCTTAAGAGAAAAAAACACAAAGAAGAGGAAAATTAATTGAATAGAGAAACGATCTAAAATATGAACTTTAAAGGTGCTGTGTAAAATTGTTTGGAGGAGCCTATCGACTGAAATGCAATTTAATATACATTACTAAGTCTTCAGGAGAGTATAAAGATCTTACATAATGAAGCGTTATGTTTTAATTACCTTCTATCTACATTCACCGCGGGTCCCCTTACATGGAATTCATCATGTTGTTAACAGTACAACTGCTCTACAGAGCGCGTTTCGTAAATATGTTATCTCGTTTGGCAAAGAAGCGAAAACGTGACGACATCTTAGTTCTGTGTCACCCACCGCAGTGCTTCGAAAATGAGGGGGGGAGTGGTGGATTAAGCCGTTGGTTGCAATTTGCAACCTCGCCACCAGATGCCGTTAAATTTCATTCACAGGACCTTTCATAACTTCCAACAAACAAACTTCTGTTAGTCTTACTAGTTGGTAACCAACTACTGTATCTTGAGAATCAATCCCTGGGCAAACATAAGTGTCCATACTAAAAGAAATACACCATTGACTAGAAGCCCAAATGGTCACATCTGTTTCCAAAACCTAGATATTTTAGAAAGAGACTTATTTTCAAACCATCCCGCCCCACGAGCCATTCTGTAACTGGGTCTCTTCATCCAAACTCTCAAACAAAACAAAAACGCTCTTCTTGTAGTCAGGACAAAGATAAAGAAGCATGATCTCCCCACCTTCAGCCTTGAGCCCTCGCAATCTATTCTTATAAATCTCCCCTCAAGCTGGTTCACGTCCCTGCGTGTCTCCGAGTGCTCCGTCTGCACTCCGCTCTACCCTGCCTATCACTCAGCGCGCCACGTCTTTAAGTTAGGGACATTAGGTGAACCATAATAACTGCAATTTCCCTTGCACAAAATGTTCTTTTCCACTGCGGCTGCAAGCACTATGTCACTTGTCAGGCGTCTGATATCTTCCAACAATTCTTTCAGAATCCTGTTACCAAAGCTTTTTTAGCCATCAATATAATTAGACGTTGCATGAGTATGAACAGGAGCCGAGGGATTGTGGGAAATATGAGCCGGGGAGAAACACGGGCTCGGTCCGTATAGCTCAGAAGATGAAGAACTTGATAGAAAAGTTCTAATTAAATGCATTTCAGAGCACTTGCCTCGCAGACTAAGCTTTAATTTAATTGAACTCTTTTTCCCCAGTGAGAACGGCAGATAAAATTAATTAGTTTTTCTTTCTTCCCTTTTTTAATGTGTAACTTATAAATCTATACGTATTACTTTGTTGATCCTATGTGAAGGATTTTTAGCACTTTTGCAACTGAAAACCATACAAGCAGCCAGATATTCAATTTATATCTTTACTGTTCAGTCTATGGCAATGAAACGGTTAGAAAAACGAAACACAATAACTGTTATCTGCTGCAGAAATCATTGAAAAAAAAGAGTTAAAGACATGATTTTTTTTAATCTAGTGCAGTGGCACTCACAGTTTTCTTGTTTTGTATTTATAAAAATCAAGTACCTCTTTATCAACATCAAACCAGAAATGTGTTCTTTTCATTTCTGTATTTTCTTAAGTGTGCCTAAATATTTCAATAAATAAATATAAAGATATTAAAGATTTTTCTGTGAATAATAATTTTTGTTATGATATAGCTTTTATGATTTTATTTATTTTGATTATGCATACTGGTTAACAGTTTTAGAAAACTCATTCATACTTTTTCCATATTTTTAGAAATAAACAGTAAGCCCATCAAAAGTGTGGAATAACACAAAGTGACAGTCATGTTGCGACCAAAAAGTCTAAAAATAAATAAAGACATCTTAGTTGTTCGTCTAGAATTTGCAGAAATGTTTTCTTGTCATTTTCTCAAGCAGCTTCTTGAGGTTTCACCCGAAGATGCTTTTTAAACAATATTGAAGAGGTACTCATCTATTTTGTGCTTTATTGGCTGCTTTTTTCATGATTAAGTCAACGACATCCATTTCAAAGGCATTTTTATAAAAAAATAGTTTGTAAAAAAAAAAAAGATCTTTTGTCTTCTAGACTAATTTCAGACATTACAATGTAAATGCTATGCACAGATACAAAATTTGTCAACACTGATAGCCGATTATTTAGAGTGAAATCTTGCAAAACCGATTCTGAAGATGAACTTGATATTTCTTCACTTTCTGATTAATTAATGTGATTAATTGATAGAATTAATATTAATATTGAACATCAGACTGGTGATGTTTCTTAACATTTTCTATAGAGCACAAATTCATTGTATTTAATTAGCAGGATACAGTATATCGGCCTTGATCATCGTCAGATAGCCGATTGACTGTTGGCGACAGAAAGTGGGCGTGTCCAGTGACGGGAGTCAAGCAACAAAAGTTGAGAATTGTTCAACTTTATGCAAATGATGAGCGATTTTTGCGAGCGACTACCAATAGAAGTAAAACAGTGGAGCTCATGTCATCCATCTCTTGTCATTTACTGGAGGGTTTGTTCAAACTGTATGGGTTGTTCTAATGGGATTGTTGCGTCGCACAATGCCGCATCCAGTGTTGACAACGTTTTTATTTACAATGGGTTCTTATTGTCGCGTCGTACTGGTGTAGACTAATTGTGGGCTTTCATTCAGCTGCAACCTGCTATTTTTTAGAAGCAACAGATTCTGTTCTGTGTTGAACAATGCAGCACTTCTTTCATCCTTTATTTACCCTCATGTCATTCCAGATCTGACTTTCTTCTCATTGATGATCACTGTATAAACTCAAAACCAATGAGATATTTCTTAAAATATCTTATTTTGTGTTTCACAGAAGACTCAAATAAGGTGAATAATTATGACAGATTTGTTTTTGACAGAACCAACCCCTTTTAAAGATGTGTGTTAGCTCAGTATGAAGAGTTTCCTGCTGTGGGTCATGGTCCCTCATGTGGTGTGTTAATGATGTACTAGAGTCAGTCATTCAGCAGTAGAAATGTCCTGTAGTTGATGAGCAGTAGGATTTTTCACAGCATTTTAATGAGTTCTCTAATTGTTGAGACTAAAAACTTTGCTAAACTATTTTTCAACTTCTTTCTGTAAAACAAGTAAACAATTAGCTGTTTGTTTGTTTTTCACATCGCTTTCTGTTCTGTATCATGAAAGAGTTTAAAAAGTCTACATGCCAAGCTCTATTCCCAAGTATCTCAGGACGTAGTAGATGTCGATCTCTCAAGAGAGAAATTAATTCAAACTCGACTAGACGGTATCTTTAGAAAGTCCCTGAAGGTTTGCGTGTCCTCTGCTGGAACGTTTCTCCTGTCTGATAGTCCGTCCTCTGCTGTAACTTTCTGGTTTGAACAAACAGAACTGATGTATGAAAGTTTGTGATAAATGATCATCGTGAACAACCAACAATCAAGTGTAACTACTGTATATGGGCAATTCCACAGTATTCGTGCAAACTGCTGTCCCATGTCAAAAAAACACATTTAAAATTAAAAAAATAAAAGTTATGTAAACACTAGTGGTGGGCATAGATTTATTTTTTTAATCTAGATTAATCTAGATTAATTCCAAAATTAATCTAGATTAATCTAGATTAAAATGGCTCATTTGAATTCTGCCGAAGGCATTCAGAATATGTGTGCTACCCAAATAATGACTAAAAGTAAGTCTTTGAGAACGGGTTTCTCAAGCCAGGTGGCGCATTAGACCAGGGGCTCATCTCCTGTTTCCAAAATGCATCACAAACTGCTTGAGAAAGCTGTTCTACGATGATAATTGGTGATGAAAATTAAATTATGTTCAATAAGATGAACTTGTGACTCCTGAGATAGGCGCAGGCTCCCCGTGACCCGAGGTAGTTCGGATAAGCGGTAGAAAATGGATGGATGGAAGATGAACTTGTGTTTACTTCCGCATTAGCTAAGGGATGCTTTGCGTTTAGGTGGTACTTGAGACTGGAAGAGCTCCTACAGTACATTTACATTTAGTCATTTAGCAGACGCTTTTATCCAAAGCGACTTACAAAGAGTGAGGGAGCAACAAGCGATATGTCATACAGGAGCCATAATACATTAGATCTCAATACAAAGTTACTGGTTTCAACTAAAGCTAGACCACTACCTGTTGAGAGAAAGTTCTTTTTTTAAACCAATTCCGCATTGCACAAGGTGCAAACAACGTTAGTCTTGTCGATGTTCCTATTGGGAAGCTTCTTAAAAATTAATATTCCCTGAAGCAAACCCGGCGGCTTCATAGCTGCATCCATGTTAGCACGTCACGTTTGATGCGGTAATTTCACAGTAACGTTATGTTGTGTTCAGACGAAACGCGAATGGCGCCTCAAGCGCGAGTGATTTATATGTTAATGAAAAGAGCCAATAGACCTACTTGCTGCGCGAATCGCGCGAATGAAGCCCTGGTTATGAGATGATGAGGCGGCGAGAATGAAGCCCTGGTTATGAGATGATGAGGCTGCTTCTGCTTCCGCGAATGACGCGAATCACGCGAGTTGAAAAATCTCGTTCTCGCCCCGTACAGTGCAGTTAAGCTGGTATACATCCGCGCTAAAATATCAAGGTGAAAGTCATCATAGCTTGCGTAGTATAGACCCAGCTCACAACCCAACTTTGAGAATAGATTAACGGCGACATTTTTTTTAACGCGCGATAATAGTCTCACTGCGTTAACGGCGCACCACTAGTAAACACATAAACAAATCTTAGTTGTTTAGGCAGATCCTTCTATCATCTTTCCAAACCCACAACAATATTTACTATATTAGTAAGCATGATATAAAATCATCATTTATTGGGTACATTCAATTGGGAGATCGTTGTTTTTAAGAATATATTTTAGACTTTTTTTAAAAAGTGAAGTTCAAAAGTTGTTTATGTTTTATATTTTATTTTTAAATTAATAAACTTCATGTTAAAAAAAATGTGTACTGGACTTTCATGTCACTACCGAAACAGTATATGTTTCAGTCCAGGCCAAGACTGATTTTAGCCACACCCCTACATTTTTGCTACATGGTGAGGTGATCGCTCTAATCATTTTGAAGTAAATGTGTTCAAAATCTGAGAATCTGTGTGCAACTTTCAGGAACGTCACTATCAAACATCTTTTAAGCAATTAAGCAAATATTTTGGGCATATTCCATGAATTTGGTTTTATGTCTGTACATCTGTTCAGAACTATGCTTGCTAACCATGTGGTGATTAGCATCTTTGAGCCGGGTTCAAAAGTATAAAAAATTGTCACTTCCAAATCAGTCACGACCGAAACGTTTCACTGCGTATCATTGTTTCGGTAGTGACAAAAATTGTTTCGTAGTGAGAAAAAGGAACACTTAATCCTTTATTTGGATAGATAAACAAAACTCAGTACAGTTATGCAATTTTCGTATGTTTTAGTAGTGATATAGTATTTCAGCTGAAGGTTTTCTATTAGATATTCACTGTCTATGCGTGTCTGCTATATTTGCTGGCTGCAAATTTGCAACATAGTTCGTTATCGTATTAACATAAAATGTTGAATGTCTGATTCAGCTTTGCAACTTAAACATTGTGATCACTACCAACACATTACCATCACTACTGAAAATGTGCGTGTCACGATCAAAACATGGGATGTTTTGTCAAAAATAAAGTATATTAAATGATCAACTAATATGTTATGATGGTGTTTGGTTCAAAGTACATATAATCTAATGAATCCTTAACTTTGAAATCGGTATGATCAATTTTATGCCTCTTACAAAGATTGGATTTAAAATAGATAAAATCTTGTAAATTGCAATTGAAATATTGTTAAAATTGTAATTGTTATTGGAATATTTAAATATAGTCCCATTAAATTGTATATTATTGTGCTTCGGTAGTGAGACAATTTGGGTAGAGAAAGACATTTTCAGAAATTACAATATGAAAATGAACTGCAGATGCAGTTACTAGAAATGTGTAAATTTGATATCTTAAAATTTGCATACATAAATAATTTCTGGGGCAAATCTAAGCAAACATAGATTAACTGCACCATTATGACCAGCGGCGACCTATAATTTACATACTCCAAATCAACAAAACACACAAATACACAGATGAAGGACATTCAGGCTTTCATTGGCTGTTTCTCAATATCCTTTCTTCAGGAATCTTGCGTCCTCGTGTTATCGCTGTCCGTCATCCTCAACCGCCAAAGTCCGGTTCCAATACTCAAGAACACAAGTATAGAGTACGCATATCAAGAACAAATCTGGGTACTTTCATGCGTTTATATTATAAAGGATGCATCGAATCCAGACTTGCATGTAATGAACCAAAACTCACTGCAGCGTGTCCATCTAAATTCTCCACGCGGACACACGTCTGTTCTTTGCTTTCTTGGAATTGAGAAAGAGCCACTGTTTGTATTTACTGCTCTGTAGATGATTGTGTGGTTGCACAGGTGACATCGCCAACTACTGGCCTGGCATGCATAATACAGAATGTTTTTCATTTTGATCACCTGTCTGAACAGAGATCATTTTGGCAATGCTGTCATCCGCATGCAAAAGTTTGCATTTTAAGTACATTCTTGTCATGTATTATGACACTTAGACGTAAACTAAAAACGTGCTTTAGTTTTTGATGGCTGTGTTGGACTACTTTTGATGTGTTTGGATCACATTTTCCGCATTTTCAATTATGTTTTTGTCCCTCACACACACACAGGGTTGGCATTGAATGAAAGCATTGAATGAGGAAGCATCATACAGACCCAGACAGGGTTTTTGCACCTGTTATATTCAGCCAAACCACGAGAGGTGAAACTGGCTGTGTGCTTAGGAGCCATTTTCTTCATTTCAGTCTATTAGACTAAGCAAAGTGGACTCTCGGCTGGACAAAGTCCAGCTCTGAGATGTGTCCATCTCTGCAGTCACTGTGAACAATGCCAAGAGTCATTAAATGCATTTATTCACTGTTCTCTCCTGCACACAATGAACTCTTTCTGCTGGACCTGCATCATTGTGAACTCAGAGTATATCTATGAACACTAATTGTCGTGTTTTCGCAGTAAATATTTTCAGCAGTAGATTTGCGTTCCGTTACAATTAAACAAATGTCTAAAGACCTATTCAGATCTATTTTACCTTATAACAACATAACGTTTAATACATTCATAAATTTCATACAACATAATATTTCACACAATAATTTTAGTATAACATGCACCATTTTCCATTTAAAGTATTTAGTCACATTTTTTTATATTTTTAACTTGCACAATTGGAGATCCAATGTGTAATTTTTGGAGGATCTATTGACAGAAATGCAATATAATATACACAATTATATATTCAGAGGTGTATAAAGACCTTACATAATGAAGTGTTATGTTTGTATTACCTTAGAATGAGTTATTTCTATCTGCATACACAGCGGGTCCCATTGCATGGAATTCACCTTGTTGTTTCTACAGTAGCCCTTATCGAACAAACTGCACTGACGTTTGGTAAATACGTTATCTCCTTCAGCAAAGAAGCGATAATGTTACGACATGTTAGTTCTGTCTCAACCTCCATAGTGCTTCGAAAGGGAGGGGTGGAATAAGCCATTGGTTGCAATTCACAACCTCACCACTAGATTATGCTAATTTCCATAAACTTAACCACCTTGTGTATAATTCACAACGGATTCATGAGAAAATAAATGGTTAAGAATTGCCGCGAGATCGGATTTAATAAATTCATAGCAAAGTCTTTGAAGATGAGTACGGCATAAGTCATAGTTATTATACGCAAGCACACGTTAAGAATTGCTGTGATTATTTCCAAAAACTGTTAAAACAGGAGGGCAGTTAGGTCACCAGAAACTATAGTCATAGTCCATTGTCCAATTTACATTTAACTGCGGCTTAAACCCCCTGGACTCAAACTGCTGCTTCACACTGTCCAAATAGCTCATAAACGTCCAGCGGTAATGAAAAAAGATGAATTTCTTTCATTAGCTTATCTCAATTCTAAAACAGACTATCTCTCTTCAGTATCCAATAAGAACAAAATGATTCCCAAATGAGTCGCTAGACCAGTATGATCTGAAATAGCAGAAGCCATTCTCTGTGCCCAACACCGCTAGAGCTCATTGACTCGTTCAGTTTACGTACGATAATGTGTGCAGGCGTGCAAAACAAATATTTCAATAGGTAACTGCCTGGTAATTTTAAAATAATAAGCGTTTCGTCATATTCTCGCTGGCTTCCTGATGCGATGGAGTCCATTTGCTGTTTACGGAGGCCGGAATGGCTACAAAAATGCACGTCCATCTGAAGAGCAGCAGGGAACTTGTATTTCCGTGGCCGAAGTATAAAGCACAATTAGCGTAGCCATATGCAAACACAGTTTTTTCAAGGTGCTGTGAGGCGATCACCGGGTGTCATGTTCAGTGCGGGGCATAATTGGGTCTCAGCTGAGCTGTTTGAATGTTTGGGTCTATAATCACACATCATCTGTTTGAACACACACACGCACGCGCTGGAAGTTAGTAGAGCGGTTATTTAGCAGAACTTTGTAGGGTATCTGTATTAGGGTCACTACATAAAAGCAATTTCTTCAGGGCACCGGTTCAGCGGCGGAATAAATTTGTCACTTTGTGTATAATGAGGGAACTCTTAACCGAGATATAATGTAGGACACGCGGCAGAGAGAGACTGAAATGATTTACAAGCCCATTTACCGCCGGCCCTCTGCGGAGTGGACACACATGCGGTACATTTGTCTTCCATATTTTCAATATATTATCGTGATTTTTTATTATTAAGGTTGACGTGAAACAAAGAAAGACTTTTGGGATGTTACCTAGCTCTCGTTTTTAGTTCGAAGGCAATTGCAACTCAGATAACGTGACAATTTTCACTGAATGCTGGGGTATTTCTGCTATTTTTGTGCAAACATCATAGGTGATGAAGGCTGGTAATTACAGTGCAAGTTTAATGGGATTGGAGCTGGGCACAAATGATGCCGCCGCTCTCGATGGGGAACCTTGGGTGCTTTGTTGCGACTGACAGCCCTTTTTCATCACGATGATATTTTTTTCCGCTTTCTTTTTAGAGATATAGTAATTATGTCGAACGGGTTGATAGATGTATTCACGTTTGCGTTTGTTCCTGATGCATCTGGGTATCAGACATGATATGCCACTTTATTTACAGAGATGCCGATAGCTAAGATTTGGTGTGGAAATATAACCCTGCACAATCATTCATCTGTGAAATTACTAATTATCTTTTGTAATTACAGAACGGTTACTTCGTACTCCAAGTCGGCCACACTACACTATTTATTTTCGGGTTAATAAAGTGTTTGTAAGTCAGAGATGTCGTTGGCTACATTGACAAGGTAGTGGAATAGAGTTGCCACGTCCTGGTTGGAGTTCAGTTATGTTCACACACAATCCAAATGGGAAATTCCATAAACTTTTCACACGAAATCGGGATTAGTGGCGACTGCATTCAAAAACAAAATGAATTCCTCTTTTTTTTATTTCATTCAGTTTTACATGTCACAGAAGCTGTTTGCATAAGTTTCAAAATATAATTCTTTAATGTCTTATTACTATATATGACTAATGAAACTTGACCGGGATTGACCGTTTTTAATGGTTGTGATTATTGATTTTTGTTAAACTGTCAGAAAAAGTTTAAAATTAATGCTTTTAAACGTGTCAAACCTTATTTTTAATGAATAAAAAAGGAAATTTGTTGATGCAAGAAAATCATGTTTGACATCTTGAAACCAAGATTCAAGAGGTCTCTCACAACAGATGTGAAACCAGTCCTACTTTATAAGATACGGTGTGAACAGAATAATTCAAACTCACATTCAAACTTTCTACTACCTGCTTTGGTCAATCTAAAAACATTGACTTGGTGAACATAACATAATACTGCAAAAGTTTCAGGATCAACACATTAGTGTCATTGCGCTGACGTTTTCGCTTCCAAACCTTCTAGTCAGGTTGCCATGGGTGAGTTTGAATTGCTCATTTAAGTTCAGCTCTAAGCTACATATTGACCATTTCTGTCATTGTCTTTCTATAAAGGCCTGTCAACGACAAATCATAACGGTTTTGTAGCTGCACACTTCTTTTCTTGCCTGTTTGACAGGTAGTAGTTATTTTTAAAGGAATCAAACATAAGCTGAATGCAATGAGGTTTTCCGGGAAATTAGCATGGCGGAATATAATCATTACAGAGAATGACATAAAACCGTTGAAAAGATTCAAAATTATTCCGCTGACAAAGATTTTCTCGCTGTAAAATGCACATATTGTTGAAGCAGTGAACAGAACAGGTACATCAGAAAGATACGAAAGAAACCATTTGATTTTCTCTGTATGTTGGTTTCTTTCTTTATCTGACATGCATGTTCTCTTAGTTATAGTGAGATTCAGATGAAAACTGACAACTGCTTTTGACCTTCACCATACTGATAGTAGCATAGAGGGAGAATTTGCAAGGTTGCTTCTGTTTCGCTTGACAGCCATATAAAAGTTAGATAAGTAGATATTTTGTCTATGCCCGATTTTCTGGAGGGCTCTTAAAAGCACGTTATGGACTTATTCTTTCCCCACCTGATGCCTTTCACATCACAGCTCTGGATAGACGCTATAGTGAAGAGCTTGGGAATGTGGTATGTCTTCGGCTAAATAGTGTTTTCTTGATATCATGGAATTATGTGACGTTTACGACTCTATTCTTCCAGCCAAGCTTTCACATTGAATGTTCACTAATTCCAAGTCTGATTCATTGTGGACAGTTGTGTAAACTAATTAATATCATCAAGCTATTGATAAAAGCATCTTAGATCTTTTTCCCATCTCATAGCAGTTTCTTTGAATTCATATTTTAAAGTTAAAATAGGGTTCCAAGTCTTAGATTGCATCACTCCACCATGGCCTTTAATAACATAATATCGCCAAAGTTTGCTTCTGTCACGTTCCTGTGTCAAATTGTATATGGAAACTGGCAAGTACTGTATATACCATACATTTTCCCCAGGAACTGCTGAATGTATTTGCATTTCATTCCAAACAGACCTCTACAGACAGAGGGATTTACAGATAAACTATTGGACTGAAATTTGACTGCCACTCAAGCATTGTATACACTGTCCGTGGACTTATTGTCAGAAGATTTGCCGTGCAATTTTTCTCATCATCGCAAAAATAATACCTTATATTTTCAGCTTTGGGGACTTCAATAATTGACATTTACGAAAGTCGTACGTGTAAATCATTCAAGCGCACTTCACAGAAATCCATTTCATTAACTTAAGAAACAAAAACTCATCAGCACAGATTAACCTTTATTTATTCTGTAATAACCTAAACAAATAATACAAGTTTGACAGACAGCGTATATTAGTATATGTGAGCAGAATGCCTCTGGCCAGTAAAGGAGCAGTGTTTCTGTATTTTAACTACTTTATTTTTTTGTTAAATGTTCTGTGTTACAGCACTTTTCTTTCCAGTGGCATAAAAAAGTGTGGGCAAAACCAAACCAAATTATTACATAACTAAATTATTCTGCTTTATCTGTGTGTGTTTCCAGATTACACCATCTTTAAGAATTTTCTAATATAATTGTTGTTTTCTCTTTCTTTTTCTTAAAAAAAAAAGTAAAACGAGCTCACATGAGGTCAGTTTCCACTGTAAAATCATAAGCAGGAGACTTAAGTTCTCTTTTTATTCTAACTTGTTTATGTAATTTTTCTATTAAAGCCAAGTGATACTCGTGCTAAAAATCAGAATGCTGTCTTTGTTTACTCACCCTCAAGTTGTTTCAAACCTGCATACATTCCTTTGTTGAGTTGAACACAAATAATTATATTTGGAAGATTTTTTGCAACTGAGATACTGTATCTGGGGCACTATTGACTACCATAGTAGAAAAACGTATTGTATCATTTATTTTTATTTTTTGTTGAACGCAAAAGAAGACATTTTTA
The DNA here is from genome assembly GCF_015846415.1 of Triplophysa dalaica. Taxonomy (NCBI): domain Eukaryota; kingdom Metazoa; phylum Chordata; class Actinopteri; order Cypriniformes; family Nemacheilidae; genus Triplophysa; species Triplophysa dalaica. Next base: position 8,759,587 of record NC_079563.1, read on the forward strand.
GGAATTAAGGAAAACAAACAGGGACACCATTGACTACCATTTTTTATTTTTTCTACCACGGTATTCAATGGTGCCCCAGAACTGTCAGTTGCTAACATTTTTCTAAATAGCCTTCTCATGTTCCACCAAACAATTTAAATGAAAAATAATCTTTTTGGATCAACTTGAGTGTGATTAATCCATGACAGAATTTTCTTTTTTGGGCAGTATATCCCTTTTATTTATCAATTAATCAATTAATTTAGCAATTGATCTATGAACAACTATTGAGATTGTAAAGCTCTAAAATCTCTTATTTGTGAATTTTCTTTGACTTTTCTTCCTATAGGTGTGACAAAGGCCAACACCATTGAAACCTTGTGTAGCCAATATTTCTTTCTAAAACAGGATTGAGCCCAAACTGTAGACACAGCTGTTGGACAGGACATGATTTTGAATTGATTTTTAAGTCGTTCGGCTTGTAAAAAATGTTGTTTCATGCCAGAATAGAGGCAGGTGGTGGTAGGATAGGAAAAAAAGGGTTTTGTGATGTCAGCTGAAAAGGAGCCATTTCGGAGGCGAAACTAGCTCTTGCTGTACTGAATGTTGCGATTCAAGATTAGGAGGACAAACGTTTTTAGGCTTGGAATTACATGCACAGATGATCACGAACTAAAATGTCTCCAAAACACCAGTGAGCACAACATTGTTTTCCACTGTGCCACATCTCTGTCATATATTTCATAAACTCTGTTCTCAAATCTGTGGGGACTCTACGGGTACGACAGTGCACGGCCATAGTCACATCTGTTTAATTAAAATCATACTTGTGCTGCTATGTGTTGGTTAAAAACCACCAAACAGATTCAATGCATTTTTTTTTGGTGGCCGACCAGAAGAATTGACAAGCTTCTGCAAATGTTGAGTTCACGGTGAATAGCGCATTAATCATTGTGACTGGGCCTCCATTACGACGAGTGGTCTAGAAGTAGTGTTCCACTTCATTATCCATGTAGTGCTGTCATAATAGGCCAAGGATTGCGTGAAGGCTTTAGAACGAGGAAGCAAAACAACTCCAATCTCATTTCCCAGCGATCCATGTGGACACTCAGTGATAGTCTGGCCAGTGCATCAACTTTATGACTGATAGAAAAGTTTCAGATGGATTTTCAGATTCCAAGTATCAGATTAGAACTTCATAAATTTTCAGACTTCAGGAGAACGAAGTAAGCGTCTAAAGTCAACTTTTACAGTAAAGTATAAATACACAAAACATTTGTTTAGTTAGGGCCCCTGTTGGCGACTTCTATGGCGTTTGATGGAATAAAATGATATTAAGCATCATACCCGATATAATACCAATAAACCATTAATCTTGGGAATACCAATCTTCAGTGCCGCTTTAGTAATATATCATAAAATGGAAATGTTTAGGCTTGACTCTTGAAGTCACAAGGGTTTTTATTCAAATATGCACGTTTTTTTGTCACATGAAAGCAGAGCAATTGTCCAGAGATTATACTCTTATAAATAAAGGTGCTTTGCAATGCCTTTGAAGAACTTTTTTGTCTTAATGGTTTCAAAAAGAACCTTTAACATCTGCAAGAATCTCTAGATAACAAGAGACGGTTCTTTGAAAAACATTTGACTGAATGGTTCTTTGTGGAACCAAAATAATTATTCTGTGGCATCGATGTGTTTCTTTTAAGAGTGTTTGTAAACACCACTGAAAATGTCTTCATTATTATTTTGACATAAGTACAGTGAGGCTAAAATAAATAACTGAACATTGTTTAATAATCCTATTTCTAAAGCTGATAAATGTAGCTTTTCCTCTTTGGGAGTTTGTGGTTTTATTAATTTATTTAAATGTATGAGCAAAATATGCTTTCTTGCACATATTGGTGTTTCTTCAGGATTCTGCTTCGCACTCGTCTGTAACTGAAGCTCAACAATGAAAATTTACCGTGAAATTGCACACAGTGCATGACATTTTTAGTGCAAAATTATTGAAGCTGATATTAAAGAGATTTCCAAACCAAGCAGCCTCATGACAAAGCCATGGTTTACCAGATGGATCCATTAGTTATACCAGCACCAAGCTGGCATAAACCAGCCTTGACCAGCATCAAAATTCATAATAATCTAAGCCGGCCATATGTTCCTGATACAAAGCAGCAAATTCATTTAATGTGACATTATCTGGATGAGAACACCATGTGCCATTTTAGGCCTTTACTTCACTTAGCATAACTCCATTAATAATCTTGGCACAAGATGCAGCCGCATTACGGCTTTATAAATTTTCTCTTTGGCGACTTCTAGCTCAATTAAGCAGAACTGAGGATTGTATTTCTGATATCTAGTTTAATCATCCAAAATGAATTTTGACTGACAGCATCATCTTCAAGGTGACATAATTCACTGTATTTCAAGATCTTTGTTGTGTTCTTGTGGTGCAGTGTAACAGGAGTTCACTCATAGTTTGTGAACATTTACACAAAAAACGCTTTATTTTTTAACATATTTTACCCTTATTCCTCACCGCATTCTCTCTTCTCAGAAAACAACCAGATTTTTACCGGTTTCCATAGAGTCTCTCCTTCCAGCGCTTTGTTGTGATTGGTCACCTTTGAGTTTCGGCTTCACAGTCGTTTGTGATTGGTTACCGCTCAGAGCTTTACTGGAGAGTGTTCAAACATGCATGATAAAAACACAGCAGTTTTGAACCTTAAACTGTGTAGACACATTGCATCACATCTAAAACAAACAATACTATTCGTTTTAACCGTGTCATATGACTGTTTAAACCAGTTCACGAGAGGGTATGTTAGTTTGTTTTGAAAAAAAAACGGGGAAAATTGCAACTGCTTTGTGTCGCCAGTGGCTCAGAGATTCTACACTTCACCTCATTTCAAAAAATCTTCTTCATTTATAGAACCAGTCTGTGAATTTAAGCGGCATGTAGTTGTGAATTGCAACCAACAGCTCACTCCACCCTTACCCCCTCCCTTTCGAAGCACTAAGGTGACACAGTTCAAAGATGTCGTCACATTTTCGCTTCTTTGTCGTAGGATATAACATATTTACGAAACTCGCTTGATAGAGAATTGCTACTGGCTACTGTAGAAACATTAAAAGAATTCCAAACAAGGGGACCTGCGGTGTACTGTATGTAGATAGAAATAGCTCATTCTAAGCTCATAAAAACATAACTATGTAAGGTCTTTATACACCTCTGAAGTTATGTATATTGCCTTTCTGTTAATAGATCCTTCTAAATCTCAAAATTGCACCTTCAAAGTGTTGATATTCACCATCACCATATTGTCTAATGTACACAATGCATGCCAACATGACACTATTTTCTGACTGCCATGAACATTTTTTATCATGCCTCAGTTATTGTTCCTCAGAACTGCATCAGGAGTTGTGAGAGATAATTAAAGTGATAATTTGGAAGCTGCAGCGGGGAGGCACGGCCGTGTGGCTCGTACAAAAGTTAATTGAGCAATCAATGTGTTTTTAATGAGTGAGTGTCTCCAGAATATTTATATCATCATTTATCTCTCGATTTAACCAAGATGACAAGTTTAATGTTCTTCTGGGGAACACGGACAACTGACCCAAGTGAGGTACTGTTGTTTTTTGATCACGCTCCAGATCAGTCTAATCTGACTGAGGAGCGGGACTTTGACCACAGGCCGTTTCTGTACCACCGGAGAGGCCTGTTTACTGATCTAGACAGAGTCTAATGCGTTCCCTAGAATAGACGGTCCTAAAACTGGTCCGGGGTGGCCCCTAAGGATCAGTGTAACAATATTCGTTTCTTAATAGATGAGAGCTCCATTGTAACAGCAATTAAAGGGACAATTCACCTAAAAATACTTACCATTGAGTTGTTCCAAATCTGTATTAATGTCTTCGTTCTGATGAACACAGAGAAAGATGTTTGAAAGAATGTGTGGAGCAGTTCTTTAAATCATAATTTTTCTAAGTTTGCCTTATACTGCATTGTTTCTAAAACAAATCGCTTTTAGAATATGTTGTCATGGTAACAAGAATGATTGGAAGGGTCATCACTCCAAGGGCATGGTGTTATGAGAGAAGAAATGATAGCACAGTAGATGATCCCTAATGGCCTTTACTATTAAGTCAAATAACTCCAATAATAGGCAGGTAAGTGCAATGTAATTTTGCACAGTTGGTGGTCTCTCACTTCGCGTTCATATTTTCATTAATATTTGCATTTTTTGTCCCCAAACACGTATTTGACTCTTATTTAAGAGCAAACAGAGAAAAAAATCTTTCAATAATGCAGAGATTCGCTTTTATTATTGACTCGGTTGTCACCATTACCATGAACATTTTCTCATAGTTCTCACATTTGTGAAAAACATACAGGTATGCCGTGAATCATATATTCACAGAGCATTATACAGAACATAGGCAAATATGCAAATTAACTTTCAAGGTAACAGTTTAATGGAAGTCTATGTAAAGCAACGCCGTGACCACTGTAAATAGATGTGTAGTTGGCAGTTGCTGTTAATGCGATTTTGTAGATGATAAGGATGTGTACATCAAATTATAGAGCACTCAGATGAGTCACGTCCGTCCATGACGTCCGTTCTTCTCAGAATAAATGCATTAATTGTTGACATACTGTAAATGTTTGGAGCAACAACAACAATGGTGGAAAGAATGGCTCAGGTTGATCGCATGAGAAGATTATTTTGGAAATTCTGAGCGTAGTTTGAGACAATGATTAGATCTCCTCAAAAAGCATATGTGATATTACATGGTTTGTTTCTATAAGAAAGATCTAGAGGTGCAGTTGGCCTAGAAAAATATCTCCATTTGCTCTATACAAAAAGCATTTGCTGTCTTGAGAAACAACTGAAGTATTAAAGAGATTAGATCATAGTGATGTGTCTTTCCTGTGGGAATATACATTTCTAGCACATGATAAATTCCTTTATCAACACACTGTTAATATGTATAGGGAGGCGGAGAGAGTGATATCATACATTATAGAAACAATCTTTACATTATTAACAGTCTAGAAGTGCAGAACAGTCTTTTCACTGCGAGCTGTACACTACTATTATATTATAACTTAAGGTCTTACCTGTTCTTGTGTGCAGGAAACCTGTAATTTGGTTTGGCCAAGTATCTGAACTGTGTCAGATTGCCTTAACTTTGGAAAAAAAATCTTTATTATGAAGCATCATTACATCATATCATACTTACAATTACATATCACACTTTTTACTTAATTACATTTCATAAAAAAAAAAGTTCAATTTATCCATTAAGATCTAAATACATTCAAAATCTAATCATTTTTTATCAAGTATTTTTACTCCGAAATTTACCTTACTTGATTGAAAGTAAGAAAGTAGTAGACTTTTAATATATTTATATGTTAAAGGATAAAAACATGTACAAAATGTATTAGCAGTGAAGTAAAAGTATGATAAATGCTTTATAATTTAATAAAGTAAATAATTTGATGAAGTCTCACAAAAAATATTAGTTTAAAGGACCATGTTGCTTTGAATTTATTTTATTTTTTATGATTTTCTGTAGACCTTTAAATCGCTAAATTACATATTTATCATTGTTTCGCCAGGTGAGAAATGCTCAATGTAGTCACTGCTAGCAGCATAAAGCACTGGGTATACTTGCCTGATCCGTGTCTGTCTTGCGAACAAACGCATCCGCACAGGTTCTTGAAAGCAGAGAAGCGCAGATAGACGAGTCCGACACATGCGCAGTACATCAACGAGTGGACACGGCTGATTTAACATTTTTGAACTATTGCTGTTGTATGCGACTCGTCCACGCGGTCTCAAAAAATGGGCTGCACACAGACGGGTTGTGCGGACCATCGCGGACACTCATGATTACGAAAATTACGTTGTGCGCGCAGATGGTCGGACAACACTTTTATTATATTCTTTATATTCTGGTAATGCTGTGATAGAAGTCTCAAAGATCCCAAATCATGCTTTTGCCAGTCCTTTTGAAAACTGTATCTTTTTTTGTCAGTAAAAGATCTTCACACAAAGATACTGTTTCAAGCACAAAATAACACAGATACAGTTTCTCCAACATGTCCCAATTGTGTCTTCTAAACAGCAATGAAATTAAAAAGAGAGAGGAAACAGACTTTTCTCCAAATTTCAGATTTCAAAAGTGTCCCAAACATATCCAAGTCTATAAATGAGATATTTCAATATTCATTTAAACATTTTTTTTTGCGCTAACAATGTTTTGAGTGTCTAGATTTTGCTTGCTCTTTAAAATATTAGCTTAGTCTCAGATGTCACATCCATGAGAGCTTTATTAAATCTTAAGAGCAATTTAGACTGGCCATTGGAAGCCCATAGACTTTCTTTAGACACATATTTTCTATATTTATCCCTTATAGCATTCATTACAGATGAGAAGCCGTCTGTTTACTCCAGTATGCCATGAGGATTACTCTAACGTTGGTTTTATTTTGATAAAGGAAGCGTATTAAACAACAGATGCACTATGAGTTAAACACAGCTGTATATGCAGTTCTGTTTCTGAAGAACAAAGTTTACATAATTCATGAAGACAAATTTGAAAAATGTGTCTCGGACGGGAAGGTTTATTCTATAGATCCGTACCTGAAGGTTAGAGTTTCAGTGGCATTTTTGTTAAATGACTGTATTTCAATGGTTACTTCCAACTTTTTACACACCAGCATGTGGGAACTAAAAGAATAATTTTTTTACATCAAATTACTCTGAATGAAGGATTGTAAAGACATCCCATATAAAGTTTTTGTATTGAGCCATGGGTTACGAAGATTTTACAACAGGACAGGGTATTTTAGACTGAATTGAATATACCAATTGAGCGTATTGAAAAGTCATAGATAGACAGCAATCTAATCTGCCACAAAATTTGCCGCAATAAACGATTCAAATTTAGAAGATGTTTGTAATTATTTTTAAGGTAATTTGGTCTTCGTTATCTCATGGCTGGTTGGTATTTCGTGTGAAGCAGCACATCTTTATAATGGTCAGTTTTGTTTGTCTGAGCAGATCTCTTCTTAAAGAGCATTTCTTTTGCGTCGTCTCCTACCTTTTGACTTCTGTGAATGTCAGTTGCTTTTTATATGCGAATATGGAAAGGAAAAGATAAAGACCTCGCATCAAATGGACTTTTCAAACATGTTTATAAAAGCTTTTTGATGACAGGTAAATAGCAGCAAATTGCATTTCGAGCAATTGTTTGTCTTTGTTTTGAATTCCGGCCGAATAATGTGTGCCTCCATGAATGGCAAGAAAATTACTTTAAAATATGCTTTTGGGGATATTGTATGTCTCTCAAGACACCCAGTCAATATTTATCATCATTACTATTGCTGCCAAATGTCATTCGACAAAATAAGGACCAGATAGAAATCATTTTGGCAAAACTTTTCTATGTGCCTTTGAGTCTTATTTTTTTTAACAGTTTACTTTTCCCTAACCGCTTCATGCATTGTAAACTGCAACGATTGTGTTAAATATCCTGGAAGGAAGTTTTGGCGTGCAGGACTACGAAGCTAAATAGGTCGGCACAATACTAATGTGTCATTTCGTGTCTGAAAGCGGCGCTAATACCAGTGGTAGCCTACTGCTGTTCTGTGAACAGATTAAAAATGCTGACGGTGCCTGTGGGAAAACGACAGTGTCAGCCCACCTTAAACTCGCGCCTGGTCCTTTTAACTCCAACTCACAAATAAACTGGCGACTTGTGCCAGCTTGTGCTTTTTTAAAGGTAAAGATTCTTCTTAATGTTCGGTTTCACAAAAATTCTGTGTAAATGAAACTTCAAATTTAACCTAATATTTGTATCTCTTTGTTGTTGAATGCATCAAGTTTTAGGGAGTTATATCGCTATAAAACTTGACTATTTGCTTTCCTAATAAACCAATGCTGGTCCAAAAGAACTTCCCGTTTTGTTTTGTAAACACCACGCAAACGTTAAAAAAATGGATATGTCAAAATGTTAAACAAATACTTTTTAAGATTGATTTATGTATGTCTGTGATAAAATGAAAGGGAAGTTCTTCTGGAACAGTGTTTACATTCTGCGAAGTGGTCTATAACTTGAAAATATCCGTAACGGACTGGGCCACCTCCTCCAAATTCAAAATGCTACAGAGGAAAGAAGGGTTGAACAGTGGGTTGCTGTTGACTTGAATCGATCATGAATTTATCACAACATCCTAAGCCTGTTTTGTATCTCGTAGCTATTACACCAACAGTTTGGGCTCTCAAACTAACAATCACATTGATTCACAGTTTTGATACACCATTAAGTGTTTTCCCCTGCATCTCGCTTTTTTGGTTACTTTCAGTACATATAAACAGAATTGGACCCGTTGAACTAAAATGGCACTGAAAAATGTTTGGACACTTTTTCACACTAAAGAATTTCATCACATTAGGTGCTGTTTCCATAAGCCAGTTGTCGAATGAAAACGGCGTTTTAAAACGAAAACAATATTCGTTTATATCGCTGTTTCCACATGCGTTTCAGAAATTCACATGACTATTCAGACATGCTGGGCATGCGCACACACATGTAAACATTTGTATAGGCATACATAAAGGTTGGTTGTTGATGACAGTTACAAAAATGAACAAAATGAACATGATGGGGAGGAAAAGCATGGACGTCTTCATGTGGATAGATGAGGTGTTATCCATGTTATTAGGCTTGTTTGAATTTATCGCACGCAATGAAGACTGATAAACGGATGACATCACAGTACTGAGTGAGCATTTTAAGAGCATACGGGTCTTGTTTATTTCTCGTGTTGCTCTGATGTCAACGTGTCGCTCAGTGAACTCAAACAAGCCTGTTGGTATGAAGGTCCTTGCGAGGCTGGTCACTGTCTCCTTGAGGTAGTGTGAATGCCAGGTGTAACCGTAGCAAGATTTACAGTATATGTTTTAAAAGGAAAACGCACTAGTATAAACGCTGCTTTAGATAACAAGTGGCACATGCAAATAAATGATGCTGGACCTTAGAACTAACTTCACTTTCCGCTATTCACTTCCTGCTATTAGTTTGGTTCTTTTTATAATGTTGTAGTTTGACATTTCTTATCTAATGCAATGACTTTTTTGGTGTTCAAAATTGTCCATATACTTGTCTGTCTGACCGTTTTTCTTCTGCAGAAAACAGAAGTTATTTTAAAGAATGTTGAGAATGTTAGTTTTTTTCCAATAGAAGTGAATGGGTACCCACTGTTGTTTGGTTACCAACATTCTTCAAAATATCTTCTCTTCAGTTCTGCAGAAGAAAGAAAGTCATACAGGTTTGAAACAACAAGAGGGTGATTAAATACAAACATTTTAGAATCCTTTAACAGATGGTCACATTTGAAGCCTTGGATATTCAGCTCTGAGTTTATCTACACCGAAATCACCACGCTTGCTCATTTTCTTCTTTCCAAGTTATTGGTGAATGCATCAGTACATATCATTCCCAGCTTCATTATGGAAGTGTACGATAGTACTGGCACATTTTGTCCATTTGTACATTCCGAAGGAACATCGTCCAGCACAAAACTGCTTCATCTCTTCATGAGGTTGTGGCCTCTATTAGCCTGCGTTCCCTGCCAGTCGCTGTGCGGTTTTGTGCGGAACATCCACCTTCAGTTTGTTCCTGTAACAAATTACCTTGCATCTCTTTCAAAGGGTTTGGTAAACGTACTATCCAAATGGACTGCATCCACAATAATTGGCCCTGTTTGCCTGACAAGACTGTCCACGGATGCTCATTTTTCTCTGGAAGCCACCTGAAGTCACCTGTACATGCCATTTGGTAGAAATGCTATTCCTGGAGAGCATTTTTTAAATCACGACTTTTTGCTGCAGACATAATTGTCTATAAACAAGAAGTTGGAAATCTAAAAACCAAACAAACACGGTAATTACTAAAGAATTGAGCAAAACAAAGCAGTGAGGATTTATATGTCTGACTCTGAAACAAATTGCACGCTGCTTCCGTATTATCTGGCAAATTTGCAGCAGCACACCTGCTTCTGTTTATTACGCGCTACAAAGGGAGCCAGAGCGGCCTTGTGCGTTTCAATTAGTTGAGAGGAAAGGGGTTGTTTGGGTCTGAGTATTTTAAGCAAGCGTCTGCACAGATAATCAATGGTGTCATCGCAACGAATGCAGGCTTTAAACTTTAGCCCTGATCTTACGGCCTCTCGGCTTGATCAAGCATTCCAGTGCCGCATCCATTAGCTCGAATGTAATCTGGGCCTGTAATTCTTCTGATGTGCTATTACATTTATGAGTCTGTGATTATTTAGCTCTATGTGGTGATGATGTTTATGTGGAACTGCGAGGGTACGTAGCATTTTAAAATAGTTTAAGTAAGAGGTTTGGAGAGTGGGTGTTACATACTGTACATTTTTATATAACCAATAATTGCATCGCCACATACGGCTATAATGAGGGTGTTATGTAAAAATGCAGGTGAATTTATCGTGTACCTGTCTTGCCTAGCGATGCATCATCTGACTTGTTTCACAAAACTGATTTATGAGCAAAAATCAAATGTCCAGCAAGCATTTAAATGAATCCCATGTGCACATACTGTCATTGTTGTAACGATTTTCAATGCAACTTATACAATATCACTTCTTCATTACAGATATCACTGAACTAGGTTTGCTGAGAAATCACACCTGACACAGGAGTGCGAACATCACACTCCATTTAAGCCATTCAGAGAACTGTTAGTACCCAATCAGATGCCTGTGAATCAGTACATGCGTCACTTGTTATATTATGTTCTTTTTTACGACCAATTGTGCTGTCGAAATCCAAGGAGCAAACTTAAACTGATTCACTCTTTCCGTGAATGCAATTCAGTGTTCTTCAAACGCTCCATCAGAGACACCTAACATAACATCAATGGTGCACGTAAGAAAAATCACAGATTTAATCTCATTAATATATCAGTTGTTTCTCTCTACAGTGGCTGACACAGAACTAAGATGTCGTCACATATATGTTTCTTTGACGAAGGAGATACCGTATTTACAAAAACGCGCTCTGTAGAGCAGTTTGTCAGTTTAGTGCTATTAACAACATGGCGAATTCCATGTAAGGGGACCTGCAGTGTATGTAGATAGAAATAGCACATTCTAATAAAAACATAACGCTTCATTATGTAAGGTCTGCATTATACACCTCCTAAGACATAGTTATGTTGATTATATAGCATTTCTGCCAATAGATCCTTAAATGGAGTCTAAAATATTTCTTCTTCGAGAGTATCAAAAATGTGTCCAGATCTTCAGAAGAACCTTTTCTTAGTTTTAACACTGGATGCAGCACAATGTAACACGACAACCCATTAAGAACAAGTCATTGGTTGTGTTGCAGCGTTCGTGTCTGGTGTAGACAAGGTGTTCGTTCAGAGAGCTCCATCAAATCTCCTGAGCTGTGAAAGAGCCACTTGTGAGCAACACATTTTTCTTTTGGGTATCCCTTTGGTTCAGTTGGTGTCGCGTTGGGTTAGCAGTGCAAAGGTGATGAGTTCGATCTGCAAGGGACACGCATACTGAGAAAAAATGATGCACATTATGTCGCTTTGGACAAAAGTGTGGCAAATATGTAAATGTAATGTGAAATGATCCTAAACACTCTGATTGATTCATGGCAGTTGTAACACGATCAATGAGAATCTCTCATTTAATGAAATGGAGGTAGGCAGTTGTCTGTACTGACAGTGTGTACTGATGATGCACAGTCAAAGGATAAGTGAATAGTTCACCCCAAAGGGTCCTCTGTTAAACAAATATGGCAACCGTCTTGGTGCCTGATGTATGGTGAGGAGTGATAGAGTGAGTCAGTCACACTGCCGTGGAAAAGACAGATTCAGGCCATTTGGCTCGGGGTGTGTATTATCTCACTCCGTGGTTGCATGAATCGGTACAACACTTATTTCGGCCCTAGCAAGCGCCTAGATCCAATAAACATTGATGACACCATTACAAGGTTGTGCATGAAAACATAGCGGGCATTTATCAACGGCATTGCTTTAGAACACACCATAAACCAACATAACCTTTTGCTTTCAGAACTATTCATTTTGTTTATGATACATTTTTTGTAGCTGTAAATTCTCATGGTGCTTATTAGCATTTTTGGGGATACTGGAAGCAGATCAAGAGGCAAAGTACAAGCTCAACATTACAGATGCTGCCGTTTTTTTGTGTATTAAGCACAATGATAAAAGATAGGTGTGTTCAAATCTCACATCCCACTTTTTTATTTGACTAGTTGAATTTTGTTTCCCAAGGTGACATTAACAGAAACATTGACATCTGGCGTCATAAGTAAAACCAGTACGGTGAATCTGTAGGGTGCCCTATTAACAGTGACACTAGCAGTGCCGAGGTCACCGTTTCGAAACCCAGGGAGCACGATGAGAATGTACTGTGTTGTGTTATCGGGTAAAAAAAATAATGGGATCTGCGAGCCAAGCAGTCTAAAATAACAAATCATGTTTTAACCGTAAATGTATAACATAAACAATTAAGTTCACCGGTCATTTTATAAGACACAGGTGTTACCTTGAGTAAATTTGCTTGCTGTGTTTTTTATTAAATGCAAACGTGCGCTATTGTGTGCATGTATAATAAACTGTTAGTAAAAGTCTTGTTAAGTTTAAATGCATTATTGGCAGGAGGATTTTAATTTGCTTGTTGCATAGAGAGGGAACCATAGCGTTCTCTGAACCTCAGTGCCAGACTGCTGAACGATGAAGCATATGGCGTGCTATTTCCCACATGTGACACAGAGCTTTTTGTGCTCATACATAACAAGTGCCACAGCGTTAAAGTGCCTCTCTTAAATCTAATAGCCTGGTAGTGTGAAAGGTACTGTATACTCATGCAATGCATACGTGCATATGCACTAATTTATATTTTTCATAGCTTGGCCAAACTTGATGTAATATATTGAATAGGAATAATGATATTTCTAGTTTCTAGATTAAAGTAGCAGCGTTTGAAAAGCTGTTGTAAAATGGCTATATACACACATCTGGCACATTTTGTTACTATTACATTATTTCAACTGATGTATATCACTTGAAAGAAGAAAAGTGAAATTAGTATTTCTAAATTATTATAACAATCTGTCTATTTCATCATGTTGCTTTTTTTTGTTGCTCCTTTTGTAAGGCAAAGTTACTGAAAAGCCTTGAAGCTACTGTATGTATTAAACAAATCACTTAGCATAGAAGTCTACACTTATATGAAAGCGAACCAAGTTATATTCTGAATGTTTGGGGATATCTGTAGCTAATTTCTCTTCCTTTCTCCATCTATCCATCCGACCGTAATTGTCCAGGGGCTATTGTGAACGCAGTATGTTTTTTCAAAGGTGTCAAAGATCAGCTACACGGTGGAAAGGCTGTTTTGTGGTAGAATGCAAAATAGAGTGAAATTCACCTTCAGTGCTACAGCGTTGACCCCGAGGGCCAGAATAATTCACCTCTCTACTATTCACAAACCTTCTTCCTATTTGGCTTCAATATTCACTCCCCTCCCTCTTTTTTTTTGGATATTTTACTATCATCACAGTACAGGTGGTCATATCAGAGGTTACAGAAATCGATTCACATGCATCCGTCCTACCTATACACAGTTTGTCAATGTAACATGTCAATAGAACAAATGCATTATGTTCCATCCCCTTTGCTGCAGTTGAATCTTTTAAAATGTAATTCAGCAAAGCCCTGACATTTACTTTTTGCAACACATGTTCCTTATTGTGAACAATTCATTGGTGCATGTTATTTCCAATTGGTTTTTAATACTTAATGGGAAAGTTCACTCAAAAAGGAAATTTCATTCATCATTTAGTCAACCTCATGCAATTTCAGGCGTGTATGACTTTCTGTCTTGTGCAGAACACAAAAAAAGATATTTTGAAGAATGTTGGTAACCCAACAACACTGGCACCCGTTGACTTCCATTGTATGGACGCAAAACAACTGAGACATTTTTCCAAATATCCCCTTTTGTGTTTAAAAGAAAGAGTCATATACAAGTGATGACTGAATTGTTATTATGGGGGAATGTTCCCTTAACTCACTGTAATTCTCCTTTAATTGTAGTTTAATTGCCGTTCAACACTGCAAGTAGCATCCAAATTTCGCTGTTGTATTGCTGTTCTTTGACCCGACAGTACACCTTTTCATCATAAGCCACGTACGAAAGAACAGCTCTCATTGATGTCTTCCCACGTCTCGATCTCTCCCAAGGAATGACAAGTCGTGCTATATCAACTCACATCTGTTTATCCACCTGTTTGCATCGTAATGAAATGTTTACACCGACTGAATTAATCATGTCAAATCCCATGCTGTTTTAGGTAATTGCCAGGCAAAATTTGCCAAAGAAAGTCTTTGTTTGTGCTCGTAAGCCAGGCGATGCTTGGTTGGAGAGACAGTTGTCACACTCGACAGTCTCTGCATCGCTGCAGGCATGCTTAATGATACAGTGGGGAATTGCAGGGACTGCCAGTACCGGCGGTCCCCTTTAGAAGACACATGTTGAGTGGATGAAGAGGAACAACAACATGGAGGGGATGGCAAAAAAGCACGCATGCAAAAAGAAGGGAATAGGTTAAAGAGAGAGGATTTATTCACAGATGGTTGCCATAGCGACACATATTGAAAAAAGGCAGTTTACTGAAAACAGCATCTGGCTGCGCTTGTTTTATATCTGGTGGACGTGGTATCGGCATTCGGCTGGAGATACAAAATTAAGCTGTCGTTGTTATGTTTGACGTTTACGAAAGCGTCATTGAGCGTCTTTATTTGCAGCCGGTGTTATAAATACCTGAGATGCCTTAAATTAAACCCAAGGGGATTATAGTCCAGTGGTATGTTTTACTTGTCTCTGAAATATCTATCAAACTTCCAGGCTGTATTTTGTGCTAATTTAAAGGGATAGTTCGTCCAATTTTTTTTAAAATAATAATACAATTTGAAGTGTCACAGTTGGTTGCGAGACGCATCACACTTGAGATGTCTTGAATTGCCATATTTGAATATGCGTGAACATGAATAACAACATTGTTCCAAACTTCTGCAAAATTCCACATGGGTTTTAGAACAAATTGAATGACTACAGTTTTAATGTATCATGAAAGAGGAAAAACTCAATTAACATCATTTCAGTTTATGTAGATATCTCCGGCAGGCAAAGGGCCTGAAAGACGAAACCATGTTTGCTCTCTTTCTTTTGGACAGGTTTGTACATGCTTGGAGAAGAATTTAATGGATTTACTTTTAACTTGTTACGTGGATTTACGAAATACATTCAAGTCTTTGGCGGATGTTCGGCTTTGGACGACGGAACGTGTAGAGGGTGGGATTATAAATTTAGTGCTAGCAGGCTAAAGTTAGCACCTTTCCAAATCAAGCACTAGGCTATGTGTTTAGGTAAAATTATACTTTTTGTTTCATTCTGTGAACTACTAACAATATATATTTGCAGAAAATGAAAACTGGAGAAACATGTGAACAGACTTCAAGGAAAACAAGTTCATATTCACTTTTAAGCAATACAAAATTGACATTTGTACATGTATTTAAAAAGAAAAAAAGTGATAACCTTGATTTTTATAACACATTTCACGTGCTTTGTCATGATGTCAGTCTTTCACATTGCTGTTGGATTAATTGTCACTCCTGAGGTTTGATTTTGTTGAAATTAAACAGAAACTGGACTCAAAATAAACACAATACATCTAGAAATGCTGATTAAATTAAAAGTTTGAATGGTCATAGTTTTTAGGTCACATGTTTTAATCAGTTTCTTGTGAAATTCTGGGTCCTTGTGAAGATGTTGTCCCTACCAGTGCAACAAACAATTGCCTCTGAACAGGCTCTTTATTTGACTCTGGTCGTGTGTTTTCAAACTGAAAGCCTCAGGGTACGATCTGGGTTAAAGTGATCTTCCACTAGTTTGATAAAGCGTCACGCTGCAGTCATTTTGAGGGTAATGAAACTGTTACATAAGAGGGGTAAATCATCCCCTCGCAGCTTGGAAAGCACCTACAGTGACTAACAGCTCCACAGTAGTTGAAAGATTTAAAGATTCACGGGTACAAGACATAAACTCTGGGTAGTAAACATTAAAGAGACACTCAAATCCCATTGAGTTGCAAAATGACCAAAACAGCAAGTAACGTGTTATAAAAGTAGACAGATTTAGGTCTCATGAACACATATTTTTGAATTCAGGCTGACAGAATATCAGCTTTTCACTACACGGTTATTGTGGCTAAAATGAACCACAATCGTTATATCAATTACATTTAAAGTAAATGAACAATGCCTTCAGTCTAATTTATTTTTTATTTTGTGTAGTTTAATGTTTATTTTATGTAATTTTGGCTGATGAATCACATTCAAAATGTTAGTGTAAAGGCAAGGAGTTTGTGGCGTTTCTGGCTCTTAAAGGGACGGTTCACCCAAAAACGAAAATTCTTTCTTCATGTATTCACAATCATGTCATATTAAACATGCATGATGTTCTTTCACCTGCAGAACACAAAAGAAGATTTTTTGAAGAATGCTGGTTATCAAACAACACTGACCCCATTGACTCCCATTGGGTGCTGAAAAAAAAAGACATTTCTCAAAATATCTTCTTTTGTGTTCCACATAAGAAAGAGTCCTATAAAGTTTTTGAATGACATCAAGGTGAAAAAGTGATGACAGAATTTTCGGGGAACTGTCTCTTTGAGGTAAAATGTCAACAAACTTGAAATTCACCCAACTTGACATTCTTTTTCTTGTACTGACAATTGATATAATGTTAGATACTGAAACTAAAGATTTGTTTGAGTCCAGAATTTTTTCAATGAATTGATAGATGAGGGCTCACAAAACTGATCGATATGACTCATTCCTGAATCAATCTATTGCACTCAAAGGGCATTTTATGATGCTTTAAGAGATTTTTTTTGTGTAACTTTGAAGCTTGACAGCCTCATTTATCATCATTATATGAGCAATCCTGGCATTTCTATATAAAACCTCTCGTCTTGTGTTTCTAAAAAGAAAGTCAAGAATGAATGAACGTAAACTGCAAAGTGCTGTTTATTTTGGGATGTACTGTTCCTTTAAAGACCAAACATGGTAAAGGCCACTGTTATGGTGCATCAAAAAGCTGAGTCACAATTAGCGTGAGAGAGCATCTAGCGAAAAGATAAGCATCTGATTGCCTGGGGGCGTAATTGCACATCCCTGCTGAACTGCCTTTGAAACGATAGCCAGTTTTGGAAGAAAAGATGCACAAAAGATACTGCCAGAGGGTCCGTCTTTGCTTTTCTGTGGTTTACATACGCACATCATGGCAAACAATGGATTACTTCTGCGAATAAGGTGCACACATACCAAAAAGGAGGGGGGTCATGTCCTCCTGGTTGACTCCAATGTAGCCATCAAGTGTTTGAAATTATAATGAAGTCGAGCTGCAGGGAGAGCGCCGACTTCAAAGGGGTCCGATGTCAATAATGTAGTTACTTTCTTAGTGGGGGGCCGCGCACGTTTGAACGTCTTGATACTTAAAAGCGTAACTGCAGGCAAACCTACCGCAGGGACATGAAAAACTGCCTTTTTATGATTTTAGCTTGCTTCGAATCGAAACAAAGCCAAATGGACAGGAACCAAAGAAGCCAGAGCCTTCGACTCACTGTTTTTTTAAAGATTCTGTGTCTGAGCTGTCTGGTCCACACTTGAACTCAGATGTCAGGTTATTAATCAACACCTGAAATCCAGAGGAGATCTCTCTCAGATAAGCTTGAAAATCAACACAGACACACACTCCAGCGGAACACCCCACACCACCGGGCCCGACTTCAAAAGACCTGGTTCCTCTTACACGCCGTGCTTTTTAGCCCAGTTTACAGCGGGTCTTAAAAATAAATCCCCACTCTTCTCAAGGTTCCGACCCCAGCCAATCGAAGCCTTCTCTCAAACTCTTTCATCTGAATTCAGTTTGAAAAGTTTTCAGCCAGCCAATTTGATAGAGTTATTTAGGCGTTCTTTCATGGCGAAAGCCATTTTTTGACTCCTAGGGTACATTTACCGCAATCTGTGGCACACAATGAAAGCTGATCTGACATACCGGGCCTGTTGAAAAGCGGGAGTGTGGCGGCGGGGAGTTTCTGAATAATATCATAATTACTGCAACAATCATTCAGGAACACTAGCTCTGTTCGCTGGAGTGCACCTGGTGTCCATATGACACACGTGACGTCTACGTGTTGGACACGTGCCACTTTTCAAAGTGCTAGATAGATGTGACTTTGACTTCATTAGTTCGTTCATAAATATCTTGATTTGAAAAGAATCAAAAGTTTGTATCATGTGATGGCCTACAGAGTCCAAAGCTATTGGTTGTACTGTACATTCCATGGTACTTATGCTTCTGTGATTTTTTTGGAATAGGGTTGAAAAATTGCAACTGTGGGCTTTCAAGGTTGCACCTTTTTCACCACTTTTATAATTAGATATACATTTATATATGCTTCGACTTTTAAGAAGCAACCTCCCTGCAGACAGGAGGCTCAGATTGTTTTTCTCTCAGATGAAGTTTCATGAAGTTAACATCCTGCAGTGTTTCTCTAACATTTAATATAAACGGAATAGGTCTTTAAATAGGTCACGTGACACAACTAAAACAAACATTATTGTTCATTTAAGAATGCGGCCCCTTTAAGAGCTGCCGATCTATGCAGATCTGACGCCCCTTCCCAATTTCTCAACTCTTTGCATTAATTTGGGATTTTAAATCTGTGTTTACGGAAATGCTAAACAAACAGGCTTTCATGGGTTAATCTTGTTTTTTTTCATTCAAGCGGGAAAGAGATCTTAATACTGATGCGCTGTCTGACACAGAATCATTGATACTTCCTTTAGCCCGTGAACTGTATACACCAGACAGGACCTAGGACCCCTGTCGCGTTGTGTTGTGCCGTGTCCCACAGCTTGAAGCTGTCTATCTTTACTAAACGTGGCAAAGCAACTCTTTCAAATCGGGCTTAAATGGTTTAAAAACCTTTACATGAATAAGAGTGTGATGAGGCTGTATAATGTAACTCTATGACAAAAATAATGGATGCTGTGTTAATATATATATATATATATATCAAAATGTTTAACCCATTTATCAGATTTTTTTTATCTCATGCATTAACGTTGACAGACCTAGTACAAATATATATCAATGCAATCTGATGGGAATTCATACCTGATTTACAAGGTGGCTCATTCGTGTGAGGTTTAGGGGCGGGGTTAAGGGAGCCATTTATCCAACTCGTGAAACTCGAGTTTTTAGCTAACTTAGCCTTTGTGGCTTTGATTTTAGGGTTTGGGTTGAGGAAAGGTGTTGGTTAGCTACCTCCTAAAATATGTACAACTTGGTTAGATGGAAATACCACACGGCTCTCAGGAATACTCATGTCACGAACGAGGTGAGACAAGGACAGAGGACCCAGGCGCAGACCGCGGGTATGGGGTTTGCACTAGACTTTTAATTAACAGACAAAGCAAAAACCCACGAGGGGGTAAAATACTAATAACAAGGGTTTAAAACATGACGGGTAAACAGGAATATGGACTAACTACACTAGACAAAACTAAGACAACACTTAACAAGTAACTAAATATATTACAAGTGACTAGACTAGACTAGACTAGACTAGACTGAACAAGACACAGGAACTACACCACACAAATCAAAATGAACCAGCACAAGACAGAATTCACAAGGGCATTATATAAGGGATTCAATCAAGAGGGGAACAGGTGTTGGGCATGGAATAATTAACAAGCAATAGTTAGGAAACAAGGGGGCTGGGGCGGGGACAAAGACGAGACCAGAGAGAGTGCATGACATGTCAAAACAAACAATGCAATGTCTCTCTACACTAAACATGAGGCTCTGCCATGATCCTGCCACAAGACCAAGAAAGACATGAAATGATAAGGCAGAATCATGACAAATCATGATGGCATTCAGCAGTCAAGCACTGTTATGTTACACATAAGGTTATGATCACCCGGTATCTTTTACATTTACATTTAGTCATTTAGCAGACGCTTTTGTCCAAAGTGACTTACAGATGAGGGAAACAATGGAAGCAATTGGAACAACGTAAAGACAACAATAAGCATAGGTGCAATAAAATGTGGTCTCACATAGCCTACCACAGTATACAGAGCTAAGTATTTTCTTTTTGAAAGAATAGAAAAGAGATAGAACTCAGAACTGATCAGTCAGGTGTTGACGGAAGAGATGTGTTTTCAGACTTTTTTTAAGTTGGCTGCCGAATCTGCTGATCTTGAAGCAGCGGGCAGATCATTCCATAAATGTGGAACCAATCCCGAGAAGGTACGTTAGAGAGTGAGACTTTTTGGGATGACACCACAAGACATCCTTCTTTTGCCCTAATGACTGAATTATTCCACTATAGTTTTTTCTAATGGTAATTGTTCATTTTTCAGTTCAAAACCCAATAAACACCACAGTAAAGATTTTTATGTGTACTTTAACTTCAGTCATATCTCATAATCCATTGCGCTCCGCTTTCCCCAATGTGAATTAGAACCATAAAGTTATTTTATCCTCACATTATTTTGGCAACTGCATATTTTTATAGTCCTCAAGTCTACATACAGAGATATGCCAGAGGGAAATTAGTTTCCATAGCCACAAGGAACAACCAGGGCTTATTACAATTACAAGTCTTTTTAATGCGTCCATTACATTAGACGGCATTATCAGACCTCTTGACGAGAATGTTTACCGAAACACAACAGTGAACTTTACTTTTCCTCCAGATAAGATTATTCTCTGAAAACAAATTTTAAATGTCACCTACGTGAAGACACAGCTTAATCAATTTTCTGTCCCTTAAAACACAATTCACAACCCAATTCACAACCCCTTTACCGAAACGCACATCATCATTCCGTCTTGAGGCCGCATCATCGATGCTCCGACAAATTGCATTAGCCTGTAACTCCATCACGTTGCAATAACAGCTGCCCAAGATGATGATATGTAATCAGAGGGCAGGGTAATTAAAACGCGTCCGCTGTATCTTTTCTGTGAGCTTTATTAAATGAGGAAGGTCAATACTGAAGCTCCTTTTCCATTTACAGTGCCTGTCTGCTGAATGCGGGACGCAATCTGATGAACGAGGGGGACGATCGAGCTACCCGGCTCTGTAAGGACGCGCTAAATGCTTTGCTGCAGGCAGCTTGTTTTTAATTATGTGGTCAGAAGTTGGGAAGATGAGGAGCATGAATAAACATAGGAGAATGCTAGCGTCGGCAGGGCGTAATTGTCTCAAACACATTTGCATTGAACACATTTGGCTGTTCACCACCTTTAATAAGAGGGGTCTCGTGGGACCCGCTGTCCCGGTTTGATCGATCCTTTGTCTTTTGCTGAGTTCCCACAGTGGCTTTGCAAACCTCATCACAGCCATGATGTCAATGTTGCACGTTTACTTAACCCTCTGGGGTTCAGGGTGTTTTGAGGCCCTGGAGAAGTTTTGACATAAAGTCTTGTATCACTGCATTTAGCATAAACGGTGATACAATAACATGCAAGCAACATCTACATACATGCCTGTATTTTTGAGAAAATACGGTCTATGCCTGGTTAGGTAAAAATATATATTTTTAAGTTACTGAAATAAGGCCAAAAAACACATACTTAACTTATGTTCCCAATACTTTTGAGTACTAGTCTGTAGAGTTTGCTACACATTTTTTTGGAAATCCTTCTGCTCACTTTTTCAGATAAAACAATAGGGGTTTAACTTTTGCAAGACAGCTCTTGCTGTGGAAAGGCCATATGCGAGGGAGTGGCAATGGCAATGAATATTGAATTGTTTTACATCTGAGTCTATAAAGACCCAACCCTAAGGGACTATCAAGATGGAATTTTATGAAGCTGCTAAAACAAAGAATGCGAGAAGACTTAAATAATACATGTTTTATTGGTACTTTTCAAACAGTGCACACTATAATCAACATAAGCAAACATCTTTGTGTCAATTGTTCTGTGCAACTGAAGACACAAATGAACATCATATGCCTGGCATTTGTCCTGCCTTTGTGTAGTGCAAAGCTCACAGATTCAGTGGTGCACCTACATCCTTAAAAGAAAAATGTAAATAATTGTTAGTTGTTATATAACCCTAAACATAAATAACATTGCCCATGCATAGGAATATCACCACGTTTTGTTAATTTGTAATACATTAACATTTACATTTATGCATTTGGCAGACACTTTTACCCAAAACGATTTACATTGCATTAACCTATACATTTATACTTAGGTATGTGCAATCCCCTGGGAGCGAACCCACAACCATGCGTTGTTAACACAATGCTCTTGCCACTGAGCTACAGGAAAGCTGTATCAAATAATTTCATAGTAACCACAATGTACTCACCACAACACCTCCCAAAAATCACAGTTACCGTCTACTCTACTGAAACCATGGTAAATGAGATTGATGGTGTTGGAGTTTGTGGGAGTTTGTTGGAGTGTTGTAGATTGTGGAGTTTGTTGGTGTTGGAGTTTGTGGATGTTATTGGTGTTTTTTTTTTGTTTGTTTGTGTTTGTTGAATCAGTGTAAATCAGCCTTTGAAGTGTAAAAACTCTGGACGAAAAATGGTTTACTGCAATTTTCTTTGTTCTTGAACTCCAGAAGGCCTTTCAAGAATGGAAAGCTAAATATTCTGGGACACTTGACTACCATGGTCATTTTTCATAACGTTCTTCCCCCTTTCGCTGTGTTCATCAGAACAAAGAAATTTATACAGATTTGAACATACTCGAGGGTAAGTAATTAATGACAGAATTAATGTTTTTTGGTGAACTATCCCTTTAAAGAGAATCGTGATCTGTGAAATGGCTTTTAGCTGAGATCATGTTCATATACTGTAGTTTGACTATCAACAACTATAAAGGACTATTTAAGATCACACATTTTGCTCTTAAATTGTATGGCTTCAGTCTAAATACAGAATCTATATGGTCTTTATGATAGATGTTTGTAAGAGGAGGAACAGTTAGACTTGATTTTAAAGAGGTTGACTTACATGGTACAGGTAAAACTGTGAATTGTCATGTTTGTTCATACGGGAGAATGTAATATATTTCCTGTGAAGGAAAAAAAATCAATCGGTAATTGTCACATTTCAGAATGTCTCTCATACATTTCTATGTCTTTTTGTACTTCTTTCTGAATATGGACAGAGGTGTTACCTAGCAACTGTGAAAGAGGCTGCATTTTATGGCTCTATGAATGGCTTTAATTGTTAGTATTGAAAAAGTACAACCAATCAGTAAAAGTAGCACAAGGATAGCTTTTGGTACCAAGCCACTTTAGAGATAAAAGACGTACACTCAGAGATGTTGAAATACAAGATTAAGCTTTGCGAAGGAGAATGTAGGACCATTGATAGTTCCAAAAACAAAGTACACTTTTATAATGAATAACAGTATTACTCAAGACGTAAAATAAAAGCGGCAATAAATATTTTAATCTATTAACTATGTTGAATATTTTAATGAATGGGGTGAATGGGATCATTCATCCAGCCACCAGAGGGAGCTCTCCCCCAAAGACTGATCATGTACAGTTTGTTCTCTCTCAACTTCCTGTTTGCCATCTATATAAATTGCCATGTCCATTCATGTTTAGAGGGTATGCATTGCGGTCACTTTCCCAGACACACTCAACAAAATGTCGTCTTACATAAGGAGAAACAAAGAAACCGGGACTAAATTAAAAGCAGTTGGAAATTTATTTTGTACGTGATTTCAACACCGGGTTGGATACACAATGCAAAAAATATTCTACTCAAGCGAAACATGTTAAAAGATTTACATTACTCTTCTAAATGTTTACAGTATTGACAATACTTTAACCTCTAAATTTGTATATATTTTACGCAACACATAAAGGTGTAGTAAGTAGGTAGGTAACACTATTATAGTATGGTATAACGTAAACAACTTAC
The DNA here is from genome assembly GCF_015846415.1 of Triplophysa dalaica. Classification (NCBI taxonomy): domain Eukaryota; kingdom Metazoa; phylum Chordata; class Actinopteri; order Cypriniformes; family Nemacheilidae; genus Triplophysa; species Triplophysa dalaica. Next base: position 8,783,698 of record NC_079563.1, read on the forward strand.
CTTAGTTGATTCTGATATGAAATGTCTAGCAATGTCCGTGTTTCACTATTCCATTTGTTTAGCTAATTGCAGCGATTCATTTGCTTTGTAATGTCTTTCGGCAGTCTTGAAAAATAAATCTCAGATTCCCTTCTCAATCTGTTTGTACAATCAATCGCACAACAACTTTATCCCGTTCTATATTAGAACAGAATAAACACTGCTCCATTTAGTCTTTCTGCAACTCAGTGGGCGACTTGCCTAACTTCATGTGACGTCACGCGCAAACCCTGTAATGTCAGAAGTAATGTTGGTTATTGGTTATTGCTCTCTTATGTGGTCTTGTACGCTCGGTTGAACTGATTTTACATTGCTGGATTATTGTCTGGTTGGGTATTTCTCACGAAACCGCTGAAACATCATGGCAGTAAAGATTTGAAACATACCGTTCGATAAAGATTATTGTGTTCTCTACCTTGGACAAAAATAACTTTGACAAAGGAATAGATTATTTATTTATTTTATTGCTCTTTCTGCGGATATTTTCATAACCGGATGAAAGTGTCAGAAAACAGGATGTGGTCGAACCCAATTTCAAGGCAATGTAGGTTTTAACAAAAATACACTTTAATAAATAAAGAAAAACCCCAATGGGGCAAAACACGAATAACAAAACAAGAAAGCAAACCAACAACTTCACACAAGGGGGACAAAACAAACAATGTTCAAAACCAAATAAAAAATCCAAAGATGACTAGGGAATGGCAAACAGGAACAGGTTAACCCATACACGACATAACACAGGGACATGAGAAATGTATACAATGAACCGACACAACAGAACAATATAGGATCACTTACAAGGAATATTGGACAGGGACAGTGACGGGCAGATGACAAGGATGAAACACTGATGGGAATTTACTGGACAGGTGAACGGAATAAAACACTTATGGGGCGCTAAAGGATAACGATGGGCGGGGCTAGAGGACACGACACCGGATAGAGAGCATGACATTACAAAAACAAAACAATGCCATGCCCTTTTTCCACATAAAACACATGGGTATGTCATTTTTTTCTAACAGCATGTCGCTAAAAGGGCTCCGTAGAATACTACCTGTATCGGAAAACATAAATTTGCAACATATAATGCACTTTCTGTCATGATCCTGCCTCTCCTTGTCATGATTCTCAGGTCTTGTGGCAGGATCATGAAAGAAAGTGCATTATATGTTGCAAATTTATGTTTTCCGATACAGGTAGTATTCTACGGAGCCCTTTTAGCGGCATGGTGTTAGAAAAAAATGAGAGGTAAGAGATAAAATATTTTTTAAAGCTTTTGCGTTATTTCGCAAAACTTTTGCATTCTCTTTCTCACAAACATGTTTGCATTATCTCGCAAAACTTGTGTGCTCTCTCGCAAATATGTTTGCGTCATCTTCAGGTCTAATGTCCCTCAAGCAGAATTTGAGATTGGCTCCTTACATAAACATTGGTCAATAATTGCAGATTCCCGGACCAATATCGACTATGTTGTAGATCCTTGTCTAAGGAATTATGTGTTATTTGTGTTATAACAACATTTAGCTTAAGAGTTGTTGGTCCGGGAATCTATTGTGAACCGCTCCATTGACGTATGGAGCGGGACAACAGGATGTTTGAATGTTTTGCATATATCTTTGTGAGGGAACGCAATGTTTCTCGTCAACGCAAAAGTTTTGCGAGATAACCTTTAAAAAACAGTGTTCTCTTCCCTCTCATATTTTTCCCACTACCATGTCCCTTAAAGAGCTCCGTAATTTTCCACATTTAAAAAAATAAATTGTGTATAATATTCTATTAAAATATAATTCAGTAATGTCTTATTATCATGTTTGTCTTGTTTTCTTGTATAAATATAAAACAATCTTAATTCAAGATAAATTATGTTGCCTTGGAAATGTAATTCAAAATTTCTGTCAAATTTGAGTTATTCATACATTCTTATTCTGTGACTTATGTACATTGTCTGAAGTTTCTTCTTTAAGTTGAGTACTTTTGGGGATTTTTTTAGAAAAGAGAAAGGTTTTTTAAGATTGTAAGTCTTGTTTAATGAAAGAAAACATAAGAATTAAATAAGTTTGTTTAGGTACTCATGTGAATTCTCATACCAATGTCAGATTTTTTTTGCTTGTTTTAAACAAGAAATCTAAATAGTTCTAATATTTTCTTTCATAACAAGACAAAGACATTTTCCTTGTCAAGTAAATACATGATTTTTGATAGTTTTACTCAAAATCATTTGTTATCAGTTTTAACACCTGTCCCCCTCTGAGGCAAAACAATAATTCTTGTCCGCACCTCTGATTAAGGGGTTCATATGGCGCGAATATGTGTTTTTCTGTGTCTTTTGTGTTTTATAAGTTTATACTTTATAAGTATAAATCTGCACATTTCTGAGAGTTGCGGGGGAAATAGAAGATACAAACATGCACGGTATGTGGAAAACACAGCGTTTTTTAACCTTAAAGGCGCTGTGTCTGATTTTCGAATTACGCTTGTTTAGAAAAAGAAAAACAACCTTGTTGCCAATCAGCAGAAAGATGCACAGCACGGACATTAGCGCGAAAGATGGGGGTAGGGGTGTGTATGTTTTGGTGATTTGAAGAGAAATCCGGCACCTCGCCTTTAAATCGTGTGTACACATTGCATTACATCTAAAACAAACTATACTATTAGTTTGAGCCGTGTCATATGACCACTTTAAGACAAACATGCTTAAATCTTAAAGTTTTGTCAGAATACATTGCAGCCCACATTTGAAAACACTTCACAGATGCAATAAGACATGACCTGTTAAATCGCATAACCTTTTCCTCTCCTGTCCTCGGTGTTGATGTCATGCTTAATTGATATTTTAATCACGTTAGAAGGTGACTTCATTCACCACCATTAGTTCCAGTCTTATTGATGCGGTGTTGCTAAAACACATGCTTGATGGGATTTTTGACATTGTATTTAATCAGTTTGTTCTTTGGGCAGCTCAGAGTTTTTACAGTTTGATCATGGGTGCCATATTCCCAAATTATGGTTGTGCATGCTATTAAAATCACAAAGGATTTTTGTATTTACAGCCAGAGCACCAATTTTGATCATTGTAGTGTTGTGCAATGCAGCAGTGTAATGTCTCTAACTGTTGGCCTTGTTTGTGTAAGTATTCCCCTGATTAGATATTCAACTTAGGTTAATGAGAAATGTAAGCTGTTTATGCCGTAGTGTGCATGATTAAATTCAAGTGGGGTGCCATAATGATTTTTGCCTGCTTGCAAGTGTGTATTCCTGCCATGATAGAGATAAGCGCCAGGAGAGAGATAATTATTAGATCTCCGCTATTGCTAAGCATCAAGGTTCCTTGTTTCGTGATCAATTCCTGGCATTCATCTGAAATGGTGTCAATAAATTTCACAGTACAGATAAACATTCATTTAATGCTTGTTAAAGCAGTCCTGCGGTGGTCGTTGAGTTGCACGACGGTGTGTTGGTCAATATGTGTACGTGATTATGCATATGTGCTTGTAAGCTATCCAGATGAGATTTTTTTTCATGCATTTGGCAGACACTTTAATCCCAAGCGACTTGCATTGCATTGTATTATACATTTGTTTCGGACTATGTGTAATACCCTGGGATCGAACCCATGACCTTGGCGTTCCTAGCGCCATGCTCTAACCACTTATTCGCTGGATAACCTTTATATTTTCTAATGAAGTTATATTTACACAGAAGTGAAACTTAAACTAGTCCATTAAAACAAACACAAGTCACCGTTTTATGTTCGGTATGTGTTCGTGTGCGTTGGAGCCAAGTGCATCTTTTCCTTGTCACTTATCCGCCTGCAGGGACGCTTGGAAAAGGCTCCTTTCCCAGAATTTGTTTTACCTCGTCTTCACACACCTCTTTGAATTACTCGTCTCACCGTGTTGCTTTATCAGCAACAAGTAACACAGCAGACCAGGGATGAAGCTTATTTCAGATGTCACAGTGAAAACGCAGCCCTGAGAGTAAACAACATCAGCCAGAGCTGACAAACAGAAGATACGGAAAGGGGATCCAGCCTAACCGAAATGTGTTTCGTATGTGTCAAAATGAGATTTCAGAAGTTCCATCAGCTCATCGTCGGGTTTTTTTTGATCATTGATTGTTAGCAGAGGAATCGCCGTCGGAGGCCGCACATGAAAGAAAATGTTCCTGCTTTTCCCCGCAGCCGAGAAACTGGCAAAATGTTTACGCTCTCGCTGCTGTGATGTGTCGTACTGTGTTGCAGACGGGCTCATGCAAACCAAAAGATCAAAAACAGCTTGCGCACTGACGTTGTTTCAACATTAAAACCTTGCTTTTGAATCCTTGTTGTAACCCTTGTGGATAAGAACAGATTATTTTTCAAAGGCAAATTGTTACTTAATGCCTTAAATTAAACCTAATGATCTATATTATGTACCTGTTCTAATCTAATTAGGTATAAACTATATCATTAACTCAATGAATGAAATCTTAGAGAATGAGACAAATTAACTAATAACACAACATGCCAGGATTTATTATTGCTAATTGCTCATTTCTGTGCTATTGTCAATTCACTATAATGATCTCACTTCCTGAAGGATGACTTTATGGAAGATTGTCTTTTAAAAGGGCTTTGATATTACAGACCATTTCATGAGGGACCATTAGGCAAAAAAGCATAAAGGCCCTGGCTTCAACCAAACACAAAGGAGACCGGATGCTAGTTTTTGAATGGAGGTAAATGGGTTTTGTTAGCCATTTTGGGTTCTCCAATTGGAAATATTAGTAACATTTTCCATTAACCCCATTGACAGTGTAGTAAATGTTTTCTTTGATATCCATTATCGGCATCTGGTCTCCATTCCTGCGTTCCACTGAAGCTGCAGTGTTAGAATTAGCTGTTTTTGGTTAAAGGTTACAGGGTTCCAATCTAGTGGCTTTGATTTCACTAAGAAACTGGATTTGGTCAGTTTATTTCATCAACAGGATGAAAAGTATTGCTGGGAAATACCTAAAAATATTGTACCAATTAAAACCAAGGTTATTATAGTTTACTTAAAGGAGTCATGAATTTAGACATCAATTGTTACCCAAGCTTTTGTCATATAAGAGGGAGTCGTATTTAAGCAAACATCCTGTAAGTGTCAGAACTGAAAACGCCCTTGTTACTGAATTACAACTGTTATTGACACGAGGCCCAGCGAACACCAGGTCCTGGAATGCATCTATCTATGATAAATAGGTTGAACACTGCATCCACAGAAGAATATCAACGACTTCTTCTCTAGTCCACCGAAAAATGTCATTATGCATTGAAATTTACTTAAAGCTCCAGTATGTAATAATTTTGTAATAAAATTTCAGAAAATAACTTGCACAGTGTGATATATTTCCTCCAGTTGTGTACTTACAATATTTCAAAAGTCTCTAAAGATTTTTTATTTCAGAGAAATTCCGATTTTAAATAACTGGCCGTCCCGGAAAAGAAATGTCGCCTCTCAGTGACGCAATGTCCGCTCTATACTTTGTTCCGGTGTAGACCAGAATATCACATGGTCAAATGCGGAAGTGGTTGTTATGGATCACGATTACTCTTTGGCGAGTATTGAAGTGCCAGTAAAACGGAAGCGTCCATATTTGGATACACGCAGACTGTGTGACAAACGGAGGAATAAAACCAGGATAAATATCGGCCAGGCGTTTTCGAGATGGAGAGAGCTGCGCGACAATCTTGGACTTGACAGAGACTCTGCTCTCGCGAGTGTATTGATAGACAGGTAAGCAAATCAATTATTTATTTTAGAACGATTGGTTTGAGCACGTTAAACAACACGGCATTAACCATAAACACGTAACACTGCACAACATTAACCCAACAAATCATTTAACAAATAGCTGTAAGTTGTAACGGGATAATATAGCATAACATTTCACGTTCCTTGCAGTTCATTAATTATGATGACATAAAATAATACGATCAGATATACAGGTAATACAAAAACAAATAAATTACCTCATCCGTGATCATGATTCGTTTATCCAATTTAGATACATCGCTATGGCGAAAACGCATTTAAAACGACATCTCCCATCGTCACCTGCTTCATAGCGTCATCAAGCTTCGCCTTTGTTATTGTTGGAAATGCGCCCTCTTGTGGTCAAATACCAAGGTTACATACTGCAGCTTTAAGAACAATTTAATGTAATGAATATTTTAAAAAGGAACCTGTTTGCTTCCTTCCAAAAAAGAAATTGAAATAGTTTGACTCGTCTGAAAATTGTGAATTTAATACGATGTCCATTATATCAAAACACATCTTGTTGTTCCAAAATTGTTATAAAATTATTGGTTTTGTTGAAGACATTTTCAAGAATTTGGGAAACTAAACAGTTGTTGTGCACTTTTGACTAAAGTACTTTTTTTCTGTACTGTGGGAGTCAATAGTACCCCAGAACTGTTTGGTGTTTAGGAGAGCAACAACATTTACACATGTTTGGGAAAACTTGAGAGTAAATTATGACTGATGAAATTTATTCAATATGTACAGTGAATGTTTATGCTTTGCAAACCTCAAATTGAGCTTTAAATTAATCCATAATTCTTTCTTTACTGCTAATCCCTCATTATAATTCCTCCTTTTATGAATCTCATCTTAGACCACCATGCTTCCAGCGGTACCTTTGCATCATTTTGAATATAAGTGTTGCTACAAAGCAGAAGTCACCACAGAGACGAAGCTTCAAAGAGTGCCGATAATTACTCATGTTATCAGAGTTGAAACAGACAAATCAATCTCCGCCTGAAAGCTTGGACAATTAGCTCCGTTATTCAATTCATGTAGATGAGGCCTCTCAAAAAAACTATGCTGTTGTAGATGTCAAGTGCCAGCTTAATTGAGGACTTGACAAAACATTATTGGATGAAACCAGTGGGTACAGGCAGAGTGAAGGGATTTTTGAATGAAACGCAAGCAATAAAAAAACATTTCTAGTTTTCTGTTACGTTCCTTGCAACAAAAAAGTGTTTTTGATGTAGTTCAGCATGTTGTGTGATCTTTAAGAGAATGGGTTATGAAAGTGAAGTGCTCTTTAAAACCTGTGTCATATTTGTGTCTCCAACGTTCAGGAACACGCCAAAGAGCTTTTTCATGCTTGTGTGCGCAGAAGATATTAATCTCAAGAGACAGTGTCAAAGTCATTGTGAACTGTTGAAACAATTTCTCACTCTGCAATTCGAGGATGATAAAAATAGACATCAACTATTCAAAAACATCTTTCATTCAGTTTTTTTGGGGGCATAAATAAGGAACAAACCATTAATTAATAAGCACATTTGGTTAGATAATACACCTTTAATGGCCATTTATGAACATTTAAATGGATCTTACAGTTCTTGGTTTTGATGGTGCAAAACATTACATTGACTTGCATATGTTCAGTAGCAGGAGAACGGACTGTCTTTGAAACTTTTGTGGCTTGCAGATCAAGATAGTTTGACACGTTTCATTGAGCAGCTTGCAGGAACTTCACAGATTTTAACCAAATAAAATGCAGTTGTGCTATCCGTGCTCTGTATTAACTCTCTTTGCAGAGACGGGCAATCGAGTTACAAACCATTTTCAAAGACTTCAGACTCGACTTCAGACTCGACCTGAAATGACTTCAGACTTGACTCGACGCGACAAAAAGGATTGAAAAAAAAATAGTATTTTATGCTTGTCGGACTCTAGCTAGAAAGACTCCAGACTTGACTCGGACTCTAGCTGAAAGTCTCCAGACTTGACTCGGACTCTAGCTGAAAGTCTCCAGACTTGACTCGGACTCTAGCTGAAAGACTCCAGACGTGACTCTGACTCTAGTTGAAACACTCAAGATTTGACTTGGACTCTAGCTGAAAGACTTCAGACTTGACTCGGACTCTAGCTGAAAGACTCCAGACTTGACTCGGACTCTAGCTGAAAGACTCCAGACGTGACTCTGACTCTAGCTGAAAGACTTCAGACTTGACTCGGACTCTAGCTGAAAGACTCAAGACTTGACTCTGACTCTAGCTGAAAGACTCCAGACTTGACTCGGACTCTAGCTGAAAGACTCCAGACTTGACTCGGACTCTAGCTGAAAGACTCCAGACTTGACTCTGACTCTAGCTGAAAGTCTCCAGACTTGACTCGGACTCTAGCTGAAAGACTCCAGACGTGACTCTGACTCTAGTTGAAACACTCAAGATTTGACTTGGACTCTAGCTGAAAGACTTCAGACTTGACTCGGACTCTAGCTGAAAGACTCAAGACTTGACTCTGACTCTAGCTGAAAGACTCCAGACTTGACTCGGACTCTACTTGAAAGACTCCAGACTTGACTCAGACTGCAGTGATAAAGACTCCAGACTTGACTTGGACTCTAGCTGAAAGATTCAAGACTTGACTCGGACTCTAGCTGAAAGACTCCAAACTTGACTCAGACTCTAGCTAGAAAGACTCCAGACTTGACTCGGACTCTAGCTGAAAGACTCCAGACGTGACTCAGCCCGTAGCAATAAAGAATCCAGACTTGACTCTGACTCTAGTTGAAAGACTCAAGATTTGACTTGGACTCTAGTTGAAAGACTTCAGACTTGACTCGGACTTTAGCTGAAAGACTTCAGACTTGACTCGGACTCTACTTGAAAGACTCCAGACTTGACTCAGACTGCAGCGATAAAGACTCCAGACTTGACTCAGACTCTAGCTGAAAGACTACAGACTTGACTCGGACTCTAGCTGAAAGACTCCAGACGTGACTCAGCCTGCAGCAATAAAGACTCCAGACTTGACTCTGACTCTAGTTGAAAGACTCAAGATTTGACTTGGACTCTAGTTGAAAGACTTCAGACTTGACTCAGACCCTAGCTGAAAGACTCCAGATGTGACTCAGCCTGCAGCAATAAAGACTCCAGACTTGACTCTGACTCTAGTTGAAAGATAGTTTGACACGTTTCATTGAGCAGCTTGCAGGAACTTCACAGATTTTAACCAAATAAAATGCAGTTGTGCTATCCGTGCTCTGTATTAACTCTCTTTGCAGAGACGGGCAATCGAGTTACAAACCATTTTCAAAGACTTCAGACTCGACTTCAGACTCGACCTGAAATGACTTCAGACTTGACTCGACGCGACAAAAAGGATTGAAAAAAAAATAGTATTTTATGCTTGTCGGACTCTAGCTAGAAAGACTCCAGACTTGACCTGGACTCTAGCTGAAAGACTACAGACTTGACTCGGACTCTAGCTGAAAGACCCAAGACTTGACTCGGACTCTAGGTGAAAGACTCCAGATTTGATTCAGACTCTAGCTAGAAAGACTCCAGACTTGACTCGGACTCTAGCTGAAAGACTCCAGACGTGATTCAGCCTGCAGCAATAAAGACTCCAGACTTGACTCTGACTCTAGTTGAAAGACTCAAGATTTGACTTGGACTCTAGTTGAAAGACTTCAGACTTGACTCGGACTCTAGCTGAAAGACTCCAGACGTGACTCAGCCTGCAGCAATAAAGACTCCAGACTTGACTCTGACTCTAGTTGAAAGACTCAAGATTTGACTTGGACTCTAGTTGAAAGACTTCAGACTTGACTCAGACTCTAGCTGAAAGACTTCAGACTTGACTCGGTCTCTAGCTGAAAGACTTCAGACTTGACTCGGTCTCTAGCTGAAAGACTCAAGACTTGACTCGGACTCTAGCTGAAAGACTCAAGACTTGACTCGGACTACAGTGATAAAGACTCCAGACTTGACCTAAACTCTAGCTGAAAGACTACAGACTTGACTCGGACTCTAGCTGAAAGACTCAAGACTTGACTCAGACTCTAGCTGAAAGTCTCCAGACTTGACTCGGACTCTAGCTGAAAGACTCCAGACGTGACTCAGCCTGCAGCAATAAAGACTCCAGACTTGACTCTGACTCTAGTTGAAAGACTCAAGACTTGACTCAGACTCTACTTGAAAGACTCCAGACTTGACTCAGAATGCAGCGATAAAGACTCCAGACTTGACCTGGACTCAACCTGAAAGTCTCCAGACTTGACTCGGACTCTAGCTGAAAGACTCCAGACGTGACTCAGCCTGCAGCAATAAAGACTCCAGACTTGACTCTGACTCTAGTTGAAAGACTCAAGATTTGACTTGGACTCTAGCTGAAAGACTTCAGACTTGACTCGGACTCTAGCTGAAAGACTCAAGACTTGACTCAGACTCTACTTGAAAGACTCCAGACTTGACTCAGAATGCAGCGATAAAGACTCCAGACTTGACCTGGACTCAACCTGAAAGACTACAGACTTGACTCGGACTCTAGCTGAAAGACTTGTGAACATTTCTATCTTATTGTATGGAAAAGAGCAGTTACACTTTATTGGAAATTTTAATTTTGCGTTTAAAGGATAAAAAATCTGAATGTCATGCAAGGGTGGAATGAAAGGAGAGAATTACATTTTTGCTTTACTGTTTATTTAAAATGAGAATAAAGTACAAATAAAGTGTGATGATGTGAAATAATTTTCATTCTATTATTTTTTATGTTTTGTGTTTTATTTTTCTCTGAGATGTATTTTTTTACTGAGTTGTATTGAATTTTTCTGCGATTTATTTGGTGTATTTATTTATTTTTGAAAAGGGGTCAAAGGCAAAAAAAAATTCTGAAAGGACAGAAATCAGTTTTGGAGAGGCAATTGCATCCTTGGAATTTAAAATATTTTTAGATCAATACAAACTGTCCATTAGTTTTTTCATATGCTATTCCATCCTGACAGGCCTGTTTTGTCCAGGTTTGCTTGGTCACTCTATCTATTGGCACTCACACGCAAGGTATTTTACTGTCATTCCTTGGTTCTTTGAAAAAATCGTTAAGCCTTCAAAACTGTGTCGCTTTGTGAGCCAACTTTGCTCCGCTGCGTTCCCTAGAGGAAGATTATAGTAATTCATACTAATCTGCCCACCAAATCAGACTCATTCTGCACTAAACGGGACAAATCCTATCTTAAATTGACACGTCCCCTAGGAAATTTCTTCAGTCAGTTTTACGATTCACTACTGTTCTGTTTTTTCTTTTCCCTCTTCATTCAATTGTGATTTTGGACTTTTTTGAGGGCTGATAAGTATGATGAATATTTTAACCGATAAAGTATCACTCATTCCTTTTTGACTTTTTAATTTTCTCAGCTCAAGTTCAATGTCATTGTCATGTTTCTGCAACGTGAAGCAGTAGATCTGTAAATCTAACCAGTTAAAATTTATTTACAAACCAGCGTCAAAATAAATCATAATAAATCATAAGAATGCATTTCTTTTCATTTAAAATATCCTGGTGTTTTCATTCAAATTAGGCAATATTGTATGATAAATTATGTTTAATGAAACTTTATCTTTTGATAGATTATAACTAATGAGACTCTATCTTGGCTTACTCATAAAAGATTTATTTAAACACTGGTTTGAACAACTTCAATTCCCCACATTTCTCTTTCTAACTTTGTAAATCCTCCCAACAATACATGGCAGATAATGAAGTGGTTGGACATTAAGGCAATGCATGTCACTCCAATCCTCAGGTCCTTACACTGGTTACCAGTTACTTTTGAAACAACTTCAAAGTATTCTTACTTGTCTAAAAATCTCTTAATGGTCTGGCACCTAAATACATTTCAGATATGCTTATTGAATATAAAACAAACAGACTTCTCAGATCATCAGGATCAAGTCAGTAAGAGATAAAAAGGTTCACTCAAAACAGGGCAAGTCAGCGTCTAGCCCTTACGCCACCCGTTCCTGGAATCTTCTTCCAGAAGACATCATACGTTCACCAACAGTAGCTACTTTTAAATCCAGATTAAAAACACACTTGTTAAGCTGTGCATTCACAACCTGAGCACTGTTCTTGTTTACATCAACTGCATTTCTATTTCTAATTTCTTTATTTGTTTCTATTTCTATAATGTCTTATTCTTTTTATATATATGCACAATTTTACTGCTGTTTTATTGTTTCTTAAAATCTAAAGTTGTATTTGTGATCATTTGCATTTTAAAGATATGTTTCTTTGAATTGCCCTTGTGTATGAAATGTGCTATATAAATACACTTGCCTTACCTTGCCTAACATATGTTTTGTTTGAATTAAACATATTTATTTTATCATCTTAAGTAAATGTCTTGACTAACCTAATGTCACATTGTCATAACTTCAAAAACTATTTAAAAAAGATGTCTTCTTCTTGACTTTTTAGTTAATATATGCATATTGCTTTCTTTGTGGACAGGGTTTCAATTGTTCAATATGATGCTGATGATTTGTAGAGTCAAAGGACTCGTTGGTTTGGCAAAAAAAATCTGAAGGATGGACAGAGATTGTTGTCATTTCTTTTATTTGGTCAGGTTTCTTTCTGGTTTCTTTCAGAATTGCACATCTCATAGCTTAAGTTTATTTCTAACTAGCACATCCCATAGCTTAAGTTTTGGCTGGAAAAGAAAAAAGCGATCACTACACAGCACACATTGACCTTTTATAACAATATAAACTTGTCTTTAAACTTTATGAGGTAAGTTGGCATAACAAAACCTAGACAGCCTGTTTTTTTTCTGAACATTAAACAATTATGGAACACAGTTCATGAAACAGCAAAAAGAGAGAACACAACGTGCAAAAATAAAACAAAATACAAAAAGACAGGAACATCCAGTAAAGCCTATCAGATTCCCAAACCCCATGACAGGAATTTGCTGAACAAACAAAAAATAATGGCCCCGGGTCAGATAATTGCAATGCTTTGTAATGGCCATTGATTTTCGACTCCCCCTCCAAATAATTGGGATGGCAATAGGTCTGATTTGGTGTGGGAGTGATACGGCGGACATATGATATGGTTCTTACACACTCCTGCATCTCACACCCCCAGCCAATCGATGCTTTTACCAAGAATGTCAAAGTAAAGACTGATCGCTTCCCACCCCCGGCTGTAACTGCAAAAAATGCCTTTCTTGTCGAATCAGTGGCGAATCAGAAGCGAATCACGCCTTACCTACCACCTATTCTTATCCATTTCTGTCAAGTGTGATTCTGAATAATGACTAAAAGGCTTGACTTTTAATTTAAGGACTGCGAATTGTGCGTGAAGTGCAGCTTGTGGATGAATCTGTCAAGCGCTTGGAGGGTCATACTGGAAGTGGTTCACGTTTAACAGCTTAATGTTCAGAAAACTGTAAGTGACGCGTTTATGGGCTAATTTACTTCAAAAGTGTGAAGGCTGATCGATGGTGCTTTTAAAACTATTACTCTGTTTAAGGATGAAATCTATAACTTTCTTGGTAAAAAATGAACTGTTATTAAACAAGTACATAACAATTTTTTGAGCACCCTGGCATTGCGACATTGCCTCAACCAAAACGTTTGGCTTTGCGACACGACTGTCGGTTTGGCTGACCAATCAAAGACAGGGAAGGTTTTTTTAATGATTTAATAATCAATTAAAAATCAAACGTTTAAACTCAAAGTCAAACGTCTTAGGGTTAGATGGTGGTCAATAAAGTGTCCTATTCCACAGATATATTGGTCACATGGTATTGAACATGCAACTCATATATTGTCAGATTTGTCTTGTATTGTAACATGTTTATACAAATCAATGGCTATTGACACAAATGCAATGTAATTTTCTCAAAATATAATTCCTCATGCCTTAAAGCGAAAACATGGATTTAAACAAACACGGATCAATTCTAGTGGGTTCATATTTTATATTTTTAGGTTATATATCTTGAGGCTTCTGTCAGTGAGAATGAAGTGATTTGCCCATGAGTGTAAGAATAGTTTTTTTTTCCAACGGAAGGCTATGAAATCAATTTTTAATAATAGAGGAATTTTCTGTCCCTGTTTAACTGTTCTACAGCACAGCGCTAACAGGGAGTGAGCCGTTGGTTGCAATTTGCAACCTCAATGCTAAATACCCCCAAATTTCATACACTGGACCTTTACAAAACTTATTTTATAAAAATAATTTCAGTTAACTGATTTGTGAGTAGACGGATAAAGCAGAAGAAATACAATTAAAGAAAAATGCCACCACATTATTTAAATGGATGAGTTGTTATCAGAGAACAGCTTGTGTTATGGGTACAGTAGTACAGTATACTGTCATAATTTTGATGAAATAAAAAGAAGAACTTCTAAGTGATCACATCTGAAGCTGACTGAAATGTTATTTATTTAAAAGTATTAGCAGGTAAATATCCCATGAATAACAAAATATTACAGTCTCTTATATCTTTCACAAGTATTATCTCTGAAATCTTAAAACTTTGTTTTAATCTGTTAGATTTTTTTATACAAAATTGTGAAGTTTTATAGATTTTCTTAAATGTCAACTCATCCCATCTCTCTCTCTCTATCTCTCTCTTTCTCTCTCTCTCTCTCTCTCTCTCTCTCTCTCTCTCTCTCTCTCTCTCTCTCTCTCTCTCTTTCTCTCAGAGTGCCTGAAATGACCCACATCAAAATATAAAAATCGGAGAGTGATGAAAACAACGAGATAAAGCTACAAGGAGTTCAGCGAATGTCTCCCTCCTGCATCTTATCTGTAAGCACATTCATTGGAAAATTCTTTGACACATTCACATCAACATCTGAGGATATTTCCCGCTGACCTTTTCATCTTTCACATCTGCACTTCATATATCACGTTTTTCATTTCATTGAACAATACTTCAAAGATAACATGCATGTATGTTGATGTAGATGTCAGACTAGTAATACCATCCTGTCACAATACTCGCTCATCCAGCATTCAGTCGCATTCAGGGAAGCCGTATTGTTGAAAAGGTTGTTCCGAGGTATTTTGAATCTTTTCACAGTTGCTGGTCCTATCTCACATGCTAATCCCGCGGTGGCCCAGATACAGCATGTGAATCCCCACTGAGCATTCTTCTCTCAAGGTGAGGTCTCCTGGTCAAAGCTGCCAGGCACTGACACACCATAATCTCCCGTGAAGGCCTTGGAGTGTTTGGGTTATCTTTGCCAAGGCAGCGCAAGCCCAGATTTCCAAGGCTGTCTTTTGAGCACAGACACAATTCAGGAAAAACCTGCTTGGTTTTTCCAGAGGGCACATCGATGTACCGGATGTGACAGATTCAACAGGATTAAACATCTTTCAAAATGCATCACAGTTACAGTTGCGGCTGATACGTGTGTGCAAGTTATGAAGTATTAAACTCTAAATGTGGCTCGCGGGATAAAGTCCATTTTCGTCGTGGATGTGGATTGAATCCAGTTACGCAGGATTTCAAATACCCAGCAGTCTTAAGTTTACATCACCTGATTTGCTATAAAATACAAATACCTGCTTCACAGGTGGTATTAGGGGATGACATTTTTTATTCTAGATAGCATTTTTTGGACAGTAGAATGGGACAGGTATCTGAGTCTTCAGTGTCTTTAATCCTTAAAAGAATAGTTCACAAAAATATGAGATCTCTTACTGGTCCTACTATGCATTATTTAAACTAATGGATGAGCTTTTTGGAGCTTCAAAATCGTAGACCCCATGAAATATACACCTGGGATGGCATGAGGATGAGCAAATTGAGAGAATGTTTTGTTCTTGTGGTGAATTATTCATTTAAGTCTAATGGTTGCAGAGAACTGGCTTGGTGATCAGGTTGTTCCTGAGGCAAAGCAGGTTACTACATTATGATAAAAGATTACATAAGTAATTTTTTTTGAAAACAAAATCATTTTTTGTTTGCTGCCCTGTAGCAAAATATCATGATGTTTTATGCACAATGGATTTTGAAGTGTCCTTGCAACAGTTATAAGAAGCCCTACAAAAATCGTATTCATATTCTCATCTAAAACCACAACATTTTTCTACTCAGCCTGGAGGCGTAAAAAACAAAAACACAATCTGCCTCTTCAGTGTACTGTATAGGCATTAATCAAATCGCAAAGTTTAAGAATAGGAAATGTTTAAACTTTCAAAATGTGTATAAATAGAGAGGTTATTAACAGTAGATCCATGCGTAACCATCTATAGTATAGAACTTATGAATGGCTCTACAGTAATCTCTGTCATCATTTATGTCCTCTTGTCAATTCAAATATGTATGACTTTCTTTAGGCTGCAAAACACAAAAGAAGATATTTTGAAGATTGTCGGTAACCAAACAACGACAGTACCCAGTCACTTCTATTATATAGACACAAAACCAATGCAATTCAAAGGGTACCACTGTTGTTCAGTTCTTCTTATTTTAACTGTTTATACAGTACATGTCAAAACAACAGAATGTTGAGAAATTACTTTATCCTTCTTTGTTGACATCAGTTTAGACAGCTTGGGAGGAACATCATGTAACTCTATAAGATACTTCCTCCATTTGTATCATTCGTTGTTCCATTTCACTCGGAAATATGTCAGAATACTGAAGTACGACAGTGCCAATTCCCGGGGACTGTAAATGTACATAATGTATGTGGGATATATTTGGCTACCACTAATGTCAATATAGGTCACTTCACTGACGTCACCAAATTCATTGTGCTGTTCTCACTTCTCCTGCAGTAGAACAGACAAATCGTAGCACCTAAGGCAAGATCACACTCAAGCGCAGAGGTTAAAATATTATGTCAAAACCTTCTTCGGATGCCTTTCCATTGATAGCCCTCAGAGTTCCTTTTTCTACTGTGGCGTGTTTTACTCAGTCTGGAGAAAATGCATAGCCTCAGTCCCCCGTTACATAATAACAGAGAAATCTCTCTTTGTTGAGAGGACATTGCGATGCATGCTAAATCATCTAATTGTGGGTGTTATTTCAACATGAATTGACTGCAGTAAATAGGCGAACATGACATCTATTTATGTGTAATGCCCAACATTCAAAAATAAGATGCAGAGAAGTGTATTTCAGATCAGGGATCAGGAATCCATTTGGGATTAAATGTATTATTTTGAATTTGTTTTTTATTTTTCCACACCCTGAAAAAGTCTGGCTGTATCTGCTTGTTATTGTGCAAACAGAACAAGTTGTTGTCTTCTTATCTTACCCGATGGTAGCTTATAGTAATCGTAATAGTATAAATTGAACTGTGAAGTATCACTGTAAAAAATCCTGTAAAAAATAGTAATTTTCCAGCAGCTGGGGCACCAGTAAAAAAATAAATTTAAAATAACAGGTCTTTCGTGTGAAATTACATGTTTTTCATGTTCTTCATGTTCCCCTCTAATTTAATGGTTCTGTATTCCAAAAACATGTGAAAAACCTGTAAAAAGAACATTAAAATTCGGTAAAATGACAGTTTTTTATTTTACTTTGAAAATTACAGGTTTTTTAATACATTGCAGGAAAAGTCATTCATTAACGTTGCATGTTGTTGTAAAACCTGCAATTTTATGTTCAGAGATGCCAGTATAGATTATGTAGCATCTTGTTTTGGACATTAATTAAACATGTTCTCTTTGTCTTTAGCTTATGTCCAATAGAACTTGACCGTTTAGCTCCATTCAAATGGTTAAAAGGTTACAAAGCACAATTTGCATTAGAAGCATCACTCAAAAAGAAAGTTGTTGAACAAACTTAATTAAATTAAGGATAACTTGAAGTTGAATTACATTTCTCCATCAAAATATAATTTGTTTGAAACACTTCATTATAATCTTGTTATATGAACGTTTTTAGTAGTCTTGAATCAATTAATTTGTGTCTTACCTACACTAAAATAAAATGATGTGTTCAACATTTTTTTATATTTTACATTTTTAACATTTTTTAG
This sequence comes from Triplophysa dalaica, assembly GCF_015846415.1. Classification (NCBI taxonomy): domain Eukaryota; kingdom Metazoa; phylum Chordata; class Actinopteri; order Cypriniformes; family Nemacheilidae; genus Triplophysa; species Triplophysa dalaica. The sequence continues at coordinate 8,801,510 of NC_079563.1, forward strand.
ACATTATTACATTTAACTTCAATAAGGAGATATTGAGTCAATATAACTCAACAGAATTGCAAATAATGGACTGTAACCGCCCACAACATAACCAAAGGCAACGCTTTTCTGAACAATGGTAACCACAAAACGAAAAAACATAACAAACCCTTCAAAATCTTGAAGATAAATGAACATTAAACACTAACAAGTGTTTATTTTTACTGAAAAACGCATAAAATAACACTTATTTAAGAAAATTACTCTCAAAATGCAGTTATATGCAAAGCATGCTGGGAAATATAAGTCCTCTGTCCAATTACAACTATTTTAGTTAAGACAACACAACTCTTTTATGTTGTCCCAACATGAATGGATTCAGTTAAATGACTAAACATAACATGCTGTGACCACATTTTTCAAAAGTTGTGTTGATTTAACTTAAGCATGTTAAGTAAATTGAACAGCAGCAAAAAAAAACATCTTTGAGTGAAACAACTGTCCTAATAGTTTTGATTATTCATTTTTTGTTTTTATTTGCCTTAAAAAAATGATAGTGTGGTAAAGCACTTTGTGATTCCTTGTCTGTCAAATTAATTATATAAATCCATTTTACTTACTTACTTACTTTCATCCACAAAGCATACTAAAAAAACAAAATGAACACATATAGACAGAAAGTGCAGATGTCCATTAAAATGACCTCTTTTCTTAAGCCCTGCTGTAAGGCTTTGTGTGCTCCATTCAGCTGCACATAATACATTTATCTAAAAGAGTTTAATTTATGAATGCTTTGATTCATTGTTCCAGAAACAAATGGAAACGTGCAGGCGAAGGCTCGGAGGATAATTTCATCAATTTTGTTTTTTTATGTTTCTCTTTTAAACGCTGAGATCAATAATGTTTTACACTCGGGCATGCCTGAGGTTATGTGCAGTCGAGCGTGATGAGATAATTACTTCAAAGCTCAGTGGGTCTTCAGAGGTATGCTGATTAGACTGATTGCTTTTGTTTGTGCATGACTCTGAGTGTCCTCTTATGACTTGTTTATCACAATTTTAGACATTAATTAAAATAATGTTACATTTTAATAAATTCAAACGAAGGATTTGGAAATTTCTGAGTGAGTGGGATGCATTTTTACCCCTTGTGTGTTGTTTGTGTCGGGACCCTTTTTTAATGAAAAGACGAAAAACAAGTTTTTCACTCATTTAATATTTATTTAAAAAAGCAAATTAGCTTTTTTATAAATTTTATTTAATTATTTTTTAAGTATCAGTTCAAAATATGTATATGATGGGAAAAGCCGGATTTTTTGACTATGCATTCTCTCAGACTTTGACATTGCTGAGGTTCGTTCCTGTTGAAATTCAACTGGAGTTGTCCCATAACATGTAGAAATGTTGATCTGGAAAACAAAACTGGTGTGGTCTCTTCATTTTTTATATAACACACAAACACATACTGTATAACAAACACCAAACAGTGATGCACTTCACTGGATTGAACTCTCTAAATCTGTTCAGAGCCATTAAAGTCACTTGAGGACATGAAAATACAACCCATTACCGCCCTTGTAGACATCCCTGTGTAAACTTCATGTGATAATTTATCATTTAAGACACTTTTTTCTATGCAGTCTCTGATCTATTTGTGTAAATGCTTTCGCTTGCAAAAATTTCAGATTCTGCATGCTAATGTTTCACATGGCTCCGTATTTTATAGTCACCATTAACACCATCACAGCAGTTTAGAGCTGTTGAATTAGCTGGCGAATTGCTTTAATATTACGGAGTCGATGGGCACATTTACTGCGGATATGCTCGAGTAACTCGACACATCAGCGGGCCGGCGAGGGTGTCATTTGCCATTTAGATGTCAGATTTTACCTATAAAATTTCATCTGAAATAACAGACACAGAAACCGCCGAGCTAATATTCTTTTGAACAACCCTGATTGTACGGCCTAAGCGTTTTCTCTTGAAATCCCACCCCTGATAAGATTTTGTGATGGCTTTGCCATGGACCCTTTGTGTGGATTGTATTTAGCTCTCGGAAGGCCATTACGGCACTAAACGCGAGTTAGATAAAGGTTTTCTCGATTTCTAAGAAAGGTTAGCAGGCATCTCCCAGCCATCTGTTATTGCTGATAGCAACACTCAAGACTGACCGTCAACCCAACAGCATCAAAAGCAATTCATATGTATTGGAGTCTGGAGATAGTTGAGGCGTTTGGGTGACTAAAGCAATGTGTCGTTTCCAGTAGCTTTCCTCATAGTGGCTCTTGACACCCCACAGACAAACATTAGCTGATACTCTTATGGCAAAACACTCGCATGTAGCAGGATACTCTCATGTGCTCCCTGATGTTATGTCCTGTTGTGCACTATCTGGATCAAGGCTTTACCGCTGCAGGGAATGTGAGCCCCGAAATTGCGCTGAAATGTTGATTGCATAGCTAATGTGTTTTATCTTCTCTTTAAAGCTTCTCTAAAAAAAATAGTGTTTTCTCCTTTCGCATTCCCCCCTGGTTTATTATGCTATTTGATGGTTGGCAAACTTCTTTTATGGCTTGTTGAATGCTGTCATTCACCGCAGATGGCTAAACGTGGCGTAGTGCGTTATTAATGATCATTTCCCGGCGTTGTTGATGACTGAAGACGGAAAGCAAAACAAATGCTAGATTAATGCATTGACCTCATGACTGCGACGATATGCTGAGTGTTAAGGCATATGATTGTTATTGCATATTTATGTACACAGCACATCTGCTCGGGTGTCCTTATATGCCATTGTGATAGAGGTCCATTAAAATATCAAAGCAGCTGGCATCTTACAGATGAACGATGCTAGACGTTTTCTCAGGTCTTATGTTGGGTTGTCAAGGCAAAATAAACGTTTCTTATGATACTACACCAGCTGAAATCACGATACCAAACAGTGTCACAACGCTGTGCCATGTTCATAATTGAAATCTATACATAATAAACAAAATTTCATTAAAGGTCCAGTGTATGCAATGTAGAGAGGTCATCTAGTGGTGAGGTTGTAAATTGCAACCAACGGCTCACTTCACCTCTTTCGCACACTATGGCAGCTGACAAAGGGGTAAGATGTCGTCACGTTTCCGCTTATTTTCCGAAGGAAGACATAGTTATGTATATTATATTAGATTTCTGTCAATAGATCCTCCAAAAGTTTGATGCTGCTAAATTTAATTCACTGTATCTTTAAGAGTCACAATGGCTCTTAAAAGAACTCTCTCTCTTTCTTATTGTCATTGTAATATCATGATTCAAAACACAAAATGAAAGATGAATTTGACTAAATATGTATATCTTTTTTTAAACCAATCATTTAGATATTAGTTATAGTTATTAGTTAATAGTGGTGTAATGAAAATCTGATAATGCGACAGCCCTTATCTCTTGTTTTTCTTGTTATAAATATGTGTACTATATATTTATATTTAGTTGTACTTTTAAATATATTTTGGGGAACACTGAAACTTTGACATCTGGACAGTAATTTTTGAATATTTTTTAAGTGATTCAATTAAAAAGCATGTCGATAACTGAAAGTATACTTTTTAACATGTTGTCAATAGTTTTATCAACAAAAAAAAATACTCGTTGAATCCTTAGATAAATGTTAAATGCTTTAGAAATGTTAAGTCACCTTGGATTTGCATATGCTTAATGAATAAATGTAAATGTAAACTAAATGAATCTCATTAAGATCAACTATTTCTCTGCTTCCGAATGCTTAAAGATGTGTGAGAAGGAACAGCTTACTGTGTATAAATGTTAAATCCATAAGCTTGTAGCCATCCTGCACTATTAATGTTGTAGAGACCAGCTGGCTGACAGATAAACCAGCTGAGCACTGGCTTGGTCAGGCTGAAGGATCATCTATAGACCATATTAAACTTTGTAAACAACATTATACTTGTCTTAAGGTATTTCTTTTTTATGATATCTAATATTATTTCATCTTGGTACAACAGACACCCTCGTCCTGCACTGTATTAGTTTGCATGTAAGTGTTGGCTTGCAACTCAATGTATTTAAATTCATTATTATTCATGAATGTAGGTTCATACATTTAAAAAACTGCTGCGGCAGCTTCGGGCTTGTTTTCCTCGCCTCTTTTCAGCAGCTGAAAAGGTCAAAAGGAATCCATCACAAACTTTTTTGTTTTGCAGAATGGGCAGCATTAGCCAAAATACACAAACACACACTTGAATCTGTCACATCTGTTCTGTTTTTATACACCATGTTTTTAATCTTGGATAGTTTCTAAAATTCAGTAGTATGCAAATTTAAAATGATCTCTGAAGCATTTGTGTCATAATCACAGATTTTTTTATTTATTGATTCATGTTTATGTGGGGGCACGGTGGCTTAGTGGTTAGCACGTTCGCCTCACACCTCCAGGGTTGGGGGTTCGATTCCCGCTTCCGACTTGTGTGTGTGGAGTTTGCATGTTCTCCCCGTGCCTCGGGGGTTTCCTCTGGGTACTCCGGTTTCCTCCCCTGGTCCAAAGACATGCATGGTAGGTTGATTGGCATCTCTGGAAAAATTGTCCGTAGGGTGTGAGTGCGTGAGTGAATGAGTGAGTGTGTGTGCCCTGCGATGGGTTGGCACTCCATCTAGGGTGTATCCTGCCTTGATGCCCGATGACTCCTGAGATAGGCACAGGCTCCCCGTGACCCGAGGTAGTTCGGGTAAACGGTAGAAAATGGATGGATGGATGTTTATGTACACGAATTTCCCTAATTGTTCGTGTCACTCGGCGCAAAAAAAAAAAATGCACCTCATGCAAATATCAGCATCTTTACACATTCACCTAAACTACACACAGTCTCAGTCAACCAAGACTCCAACCAACCACCATCTGACAGATCATAAACAATTATAACAATTTAATTAAACGTAGTCAGGCAGCAAAACACTACAGCACGTTTCTATTCCGAGACGTCATGCGCACTCCTCACTAATGCGATCTGGGGTTAAGCCTTCTGTTTCAAGCATCTGTGGATACCTCAGAACAGAACAGGATTGTTTGAGGTTAAGTTTGTCAACTTGTTCATTATCCGCCAAAGCCCAACATCTGCTCACTCCACTCCCACTAAGCCCAGCTGCTGACTGGCCTTTCCTTTCTACGCGCCGCTCTGCCCGAAATAACCAGATTTCAGTTTTCTCTCATCTATTATTCTTCTGACACTCTGATGGTCCCCAATACAATGCTTTAAAATTGTAATTATGCGGCAGATGATTGTAATTACGGAGAGCATAAAGTGAGAGGATTATTGTAGTGGAAATTAGTGAAGACATGCACATATTCAGCCCAATCACGCAACGTGAAGAGAAGGGTGCAGGTAATTTGCATAATACACGATCATAATAGAAAGTTATTTTCGTTCTCTCGCCCATACCCATTTGCACTTTCCCACGTATTGTAAAAGATTGACGGTAAGCGGCTAAACGCCACACCCGCATAAAAGCTGATATCTTTATAGCGCTACATCCTGTAAGGGAAAAACAAAAACCAGGTGGTGCACAAATTATTGCCGGCGATTATGAGATAGTTTCGCTGCTCGGTTAAGAAGAGTAAATAGGTTGCTTGTTTTAGGTTGGGTTTTCTTAGGAGCACAAATCAACATTTTCTCATAAAGAACGGAGGCAAAATGTGGAACCGGGACATTCGTCTTCATTTTCCAGATGGGCATGAATATCAGGGAGATCTGAGCTCATTTCCCTTTTGCCATAGATCAGACGAAAAACCCGTGGCACCACATCACTCCCTTTTCCTTTTCGCTTGAGCTTAGAATTCATGTTTGGATCCACTTCAGTTGACTTCAACCAGAGAGCCCGAAGTCAAACGGCTTTCAGCATCAGGGTGGCCTAAGACACTCTTGCTTTTATTAATTCACCAGATTAGAAAAAAAAATCCTGAGAATTCAGTATTCAAGGTGGATTTTTGACAAGCGCTGCATGGTTAAGTTACATGTGCACCTTTCAGCCAAACTCCTGGCATTGAAAATAACAGATTTGTTGAATATTTCAATAGGCGGGATTTCTTGAATGTGATGTTTGGTGTGAGGAGCACCTCTTGGTGAAATATCTGCACTAGAAGCGAAGAATCGGATCCTCAAAAGATTTTTTCCCAATCCAACGCCCACAGCCCATTCCTCATGCCTTAATTCCAGAAACACCTTGGTTTAGGTTTCATTTCAACAAGCGTTGAGCTTTCCGCCCCTGTCCTCCTCATGCCCTGGAAAGGTTTGAGTAAGACTCGAGATGATGGAAAAAATTAATTGCGTTGTTACCGCCTGCAGGTTAATGAAACTGTATGGGGCCGTTTATTGATAGCAAGAGCTTCAACTGATGTGTGCAGCTGCACAGGGATGATATAAAGGTATTGGTCAAGATAAGAGATAAGCCATAGGAGGATCAAGGCAACACACACACACACTTACACACATTTTCATCCTTTATACTTCTGATAAACACACTGTATACTGAATTGCTTTTTCCTGGCCAGGCGAGTAGTAACAACACACATGAACGCTTGTATCATTTCTTTTAAAGATTTGGGATGTTCAGGTTGTTATTGTTTTACTGTTACACAGATGAAACGCCCATAATAAGAGCTCGCCTGTAGGTCAAACCAAACATTAAAAAACCTACAGTACAGTACATTTATACATTAAGTAGACAAGGTGAGTGATGCTTATCCATGCATGGTGTTCATGATACTAGGGTGCTTTGGAATGGTTTTCAGAGTGTTACTAGAAGTTGGTATGGTTAAAAAAATATGTATGATGTATAAAGTCTATATAATATAATATAACATATAAATATCTATATAATCTAGTCATTCTCAGGATTTTTGACTTCAAGCCCCCCATTGTTTATAACTATATCGAAACCCCCCACTCACAATTTCTCCCAATAAAATATTATTGAGCATAAAAAACCAGTCAGTGAAATTTAGCGACATCTAGCGGTGATTTTGCGAATTGCAACCAACGGCTCACATCACTGCTCGCCCCTGCCTTTCGTAAGCACTACGGTGGCTGACACAGCACATTTTCGCTTCTTTGCCCGAGGAGATAACATATTTCCAAATCGCAATCTGTAGAGCATTATGTCCGTTTAGGGCTACTGTTGAAACAACATGACGAATTCCCTGAAAGGGGACCCGCGGTGTATGTAGATATGAAATAGCTCGACATAAGGTGATAAAAACATAACGCAATATTATGTTAGGTCTTTATACACCTCGTAGGGTATTATAGGTATGTATATTATATTCAACCTGGTCGCACACAATTGCGTATAAATAACACGCTGTTGCACTATCGTCTAATACGTACGCTAAATTGCGATTTTGCGTGCATATTATATGCCAATGTTTGCTTGTACCTGGGTGGAGAGCAGCCATTTTAAAACGTACATGAAGTGGAAACACTGAAATAATTAAAATAATACTGTTAGGTTTAAGGTTTGGGTTAGGATAGAGGTTATAATATGCACGGACGCTAACATTAGGTTTAGGGTTTGGGTTAGGGGACAGGGTAATGAGACAAATTTCTGTTTAATATGCAAACACGCTAATTGGCGTATCATATGCACACAAAAAAAGGCTTATTTATGCACGCAAAATCGCAATTTGGCATCCGTATTATACGATAATGCACAGCGCTTGTTATTTATACGTAATTGGTGCAAATGGGCTGTTATATTGCATTTCTGTCAATAAATCATCAAAAATAATACACACAGCACAATATACTGTGTATGGTAGTTTCAAACTTTGTTTCGTTTACGAAGTGCACAAACCTTAAATGACGTAAAGAAGGTTCTGGCTATATTTTCAGCCCTTTATAATTGAATAAGTTTTTAATGATTATTCCAAACTGTTACAACAACAGAATCCACAATACATGGAAATAACCTTTTCTGGCCCTGTGTGCCATTAATGTCATGTCTTTCTGCAATTGGACAGAGGGTTTTTCGTGTCCCCTTATTGTTACATTCAAGAATGATTGGCTGAATGCGTTTGACCCTCCTGCCCTCGCCTAACTAATAGCACTGCCACTCCAATGAGCACATCACAACCACAATAAGCTCTTAAATGCCGAGCAGAACTCAGTATTGATTGAATCAAATTATGTCTGCTATTAAAACCGGCTCATGTGGCCATAGATAAGAACATACAATTCTCTCAAATTGCCATTATCAGCTGTTGAAACATGAGGCTGGTTTGCATTAGTCCACCGGGGCAGAAATAAAACGCAAGCACACTCCCATCATTTCAACTGCCGAATTGCTTTTCCGTCCTGATAATTCAGAGTCTGCGTTTGGTAACAAGGGGTCTTATTCATGCATGTGCACCTATCTGCATGTGAAACATCTGTGAGAATGATTTTACATAGGTGTCATGATTTAAATAGAAGATAAATCTTAAATTAAAATGTCATGCATATAACAGTTTATAAGTGCCATTATACAGTGTATGTATTTAATCTCCAGTTTAAAATAATATTATAGATACAAGTAAGTATATACACTACAATCTTACATTTATTGCAATAGAAATACTAGACAACCAACAAGCCTGCCTTAAATCTAACAGATATTTTTGGTGCCATGTATGCTGTGATTTTCCCTTCCGGCATGTGGTTACAGTATTCTTCTTCTTAGCTTCTTAGAGAAGTGTGCTTTCTGTCAACCCTGTTATGCAGACCCCCTTCCAGGACAACTCTAGCTGACAGAATATTGTAGAACAACCGGAGGGCTGCTCGTCGCAGCAGTCAAGCAGAGAAGAAGTCGAGAGAGCTAATGATGATGTGTGTTTCCCTCTTCACATCTATGGTGTGTTCTCGCTGGGGCACCGTCGGTTGCTTGTGTGCAGAGAGAGATTTGCACTAGCTGAGTGAATATACTTTAAGCGTTATAGAGATATCCCGCTGACGGCAACTACCTTCATGCAAGGGCCATCGTCTCTTTTCATGCCTATTTAGTCAGCCAGTGCAGGAGTAGAGACGTCTGCAACCGGAGGAGACACAGACAAACTAAACATTTCTTTTACCATGCATGGGCCGCTGCTTCTTTGATTTAGATGCTACCAGCTTCTTTTAGGGTTCTGGATCAGTGAGAAAGAAGAATGAGAAGGATGTGAAAAGGAGATGTTTTGTAAAAACTGCAGGAAATAATATCATTGCATTGGATGGTGGATTCATGCATTTTTGATGTTGAATTCTAAAAATGTCATGGTGTATTAAGAGGTGTTAAATGTAATGAGACATTGACCTTACACTTGTAAAGATACATATTTCAAATATATTTGACAAGTTAATATCCGTTGTATTACAGTTTTTTTGTTAAACTGTAAACATAAATTTTACTGTTAAAATAGTGGAATATTTGAAATAGTCATATTGCTTGTTCATTTATATATAACCTTAATAACTAAATTAAAAAATTGGTAAATTAATTAGTCAGTTAGATGTAAAATAAAACTCTGTACTGTACTGTCTTATCACCGCCGGGTTTGAAAGTGTAAGATGGAAAATTCTGTTTCGAGGCCACTGCCGGGTGAAACGCCAGTCGCCTGTATGTACAGAAATAATCAGGGATTTTATACAGATCCAGTATGTTAGCAATCTTGCAGGATGGTTGGAGGGAATAAAACCGAAAATGTTATAATCCCTATCCGAGGGAAGGGTCCTTTTCTGATGAGTGTATGTTATTGGCAAAGGGCATGAGACCCAATATGGGATTATCAATACATGTTTAAAGCTCATGCAGTATGGAAAGACATGAAATTGTTGCGTATGCAAATCAAAACTGCCCCTTGCCAAACACAGACTTCTCCCTCTTCACCATCACTGTCGATAAAACCAATAGAGATGAAACCGGAAAAATTAATTGATAAACCTAATGTAACTACAAACCCTCAAAATTCAATGGTTTGGGTAAGAGCTGGAAACACGCTAAATGATAGACCGTTGAGAAAAGTTTGCCCTCCCCACAATATCAATTGAAAATGATAAAATCACAAACAGCGATACGGGGGCAAACCCACATGCGTTGTTTGGGAAACTTTTACAGATGTTGAAATATTTTTTTTTGACAGATAAGAGTGGTTCTTGATAAATTTTTAGAGAGTCAACAGGTCTTATCTTTTGAAACAGGCAGCAAGAGACTCAGCTGCTCAATTTTTTGTACTTTTTAAGAAAGCATGGGTCGAAGATTCTAAATTGCCTATGAAAAATGATATAAAGCCTCTATTTGTCAATACTCTGTTAAATAACATGAATCATAAACAAGTGCAATTGATCAGAATAACTTGCATGATATGACTTTAGAGAATGCCATGTTTACAGGCTATCTAGGAAAAAGGAACATTGAACTAACAGCTGTAAACCCTAGCCAAAGGAAGAAGTCTGAGGTCATTTGCTTTCATTGCGAAGGAGGGGCCATTACAAACGAGAGTGCAGAGAGTTGCACAAGTTTCGCACACACACACCACAGAGCAGACATGAGAACACCGGTGCTTCATATCCTACTGAGTGGCATTTAAATCAAGCATAGGGATACTCACAGAGAGATGTCGGTTCTAATTTATGTGAGATAACCCTAACATTTTCGAGTAATGTGGAGGCCAATGGCATTAAACCATTCTTCCACAAATCCACAATTATTACAGGTGCTCCACTTAATCTTTTAGGTCGTGATATGATGCATAAATTAGGCATGGACATTAAGTTTACTGATAACAAGGTTGTTTTTCCTTTCTGTCTAGTTTACAGGCATCCGTCGATCCTCTGCCTACGAGTGGACTGATAAGCGGCTCAAGGGTAACTCCCTCCGGTAGCAGCATATCTATAGGGGCGGACACCATGATTAACCCTTTGTTATGGTCTCAGTTCAGGGATGAAACTGGTTTCATTGACATGGGTCCTCATCGGGCTAAACTTAAAACAAACAAACCTGTCTACATTAAACAATACCCTTTGTCTAAAGATAAGGAACAAGGCATTCAACATGTGATTGAAAACTTTGTCAAGCAGGGTGTCCTCGAACAAACACACTCACCATATAACACACCAATTAATCCTGTTTTGAAAGCGGATGGGAAAACTTGGAGATTAACTCAAGATTTAAAAGCAGTTAATCAGTTAATCATACCACTCGCACCAATTGTATCTGATGTTTTGACTGTTATGAATTCAGTGCCACATTCGCACAAGTATTTTACAGTAATTGATTTGTGTGCAGCCTTTTTCTCTGTGCCTGTACACCCAGATACTCAGCCTTTGTTAGCATTTACATTTAAGGGGCAGCGATATGCATGGAAACGCCTTGCTCAGGGCTATGTGGACTCACCCGCTGTCTTTTCTGCAGCAGTACACAGAACTTTGGCCAAAATGACTGATTTGCCTTCAACAGTGTGTGTGCTTCAGTTTGCAGATGACATACTCGTGTCGGGGGAGACGGAGGAGGACTGAAAAAGCATCTATAATTGTTTGCAATGTACTTGCCGAAACAGGTTTTAAAGCCTCGAAAGAGAAACTGCAATGGGTTCAATCCAAGGTAACCTATCTGGGACATGTGTTGATGCAAGGTCTCAGAGCAATATCTACAGATAGGGTCCAGCTGATCAGAAAGGTTAAGTCCCCACGAACAATAAAGGAGCTACAAAGCTTTCTGGGACTAATTAACTATTGTAGACAGTGGATACCTGACTGTGCGATTCACGATAGGCACCTGAGGGGTCTGATAGATCACAAAGCTCCGCCAAACACATCATTGGAGTGGACTGCGGAAGCTGATGAACATTTCAATGCTTTGAAAGCAGCCGTCACAACCGCACCAGCATTGGGCCTGCCGGACTACACCAAGGCTTTTCACTTGCATGTGAGGGAGACAGCGGGTGCCGCCTTAGGGGTCTTATTGCAACTTCATGGCTCAACATATAGGCCAGTTGCATATCTGTCTAAAAAGTTAGATAACATAGTCACAGGTATGCCAGCATGTCTTCGTGCTGTAGCGGCATGTGTTAACCTTTTGATTAACCTTTTGTACTACTCTATATATATTTGTTCTTTAAAGGGACACAGGACTGCTTGTAAGACCGTTGGTCTGAAAGTGGCCATTGTGAGAATCTGGATTTCGTCCTGTCCTCTACAAATATTGCATCTGTGTTTAATACAAAGTTCATGTATCATATGTATTCATTTCTATTAATATTAGCTTCTATTCATATAAGATGTGCCTTTCATTCTTGTTGTTTAACCTCGTTGAAAGTAGGGATGCACCGATCCGATACTCTGGATCGGAATTGGGGCCGATCCGGGTCTTTTTTGCTGGATCGGGTATCGGACTGACGGGTTCTCTTCAGTCCGATCCGTTGCGATACCCGTGGATGTTACTCTAAAGCTTCATAAAGGACTAACTATCAGGAAATTACCATAAACGTTGTCATGCACTGTTTTCGATGTCATGTATTTCGATAGCTTTATGCGAGGAATAAACCAATATAGCATAATTAAAAAACTCTGACCTCCGCTGGTGCGGTCATCTGTCAATCTCAATCCAGCATGCGCGTGTCCGGGAACAGTCAGGACGTTACTCGTTCCAAAGTTTTCAATATACTTCATAATCACTAGATAATAGACTTTGGTTTTGTTTAAAATGCATTTTGCCGGAGACTGTACTCTCTGAGTGTAACGTTATTAGATTCAAGCACTGGAAGCGGTCTATGTTATGCGTCATTCATACATAACTTTTAACTTTAGGATGGATTCAATGTTCTATGATTTAAAGACATAACATATCTCTTCTCTTTGTGTTATAACTGTTTTGAACTTGGGAAGCAAAGATCCCCGCGACAACAGGATCATCTCAATCCGGGATGCTCGTGAGTGAAGCGGGTGCATTAAGCGCATCATTCTGCGTTCAATGCGCATGACTTTAAATAACGTAGAAGCGAATGTATTAAGCGCATCATTTTGTGTCCAGGATGTGCATGAGCGAGTTTGGAGAATTTTATACTGTGATAGTTTTGTGTAATAAACAGAGATTTATTTGTTAAACATTTTGTAAGTATCTGTGCTTTATGAGACCACATTTTTGTTTTGTATATATTTTTAAGTTTAATACAGCACTTAATTACATTTAAAAAAATCATACTTTTAAGTAAAAATACTTAAGTAAAGGAAAATGGTAGATTTTAATTGACTCATGGATATAAAGTAAAAAAACAAACATTTATTTATGGACTGTAGTGGAATAAGTATGATGTGCTTCATACTGTGGGAAAGCATTTTTTGTCCAAAGTACTCTGATAAAGTACAGATATATTAAAATGTACTTGAAAGTAAACATGCTTAACTATCCACCTCTGGCAATAAAAGTTAAAATATGCAAGTCTACTTTGATCATGAAAAACAGTGCTAGTATCGGATCAGAATCGGAATCGGCCGATACGCAGAATTCAGGTATCGGAATCGGATCGGAAAGGAAAAAGTAGTATCGGTGCATCCCTAGTTGAAAGTTCTATCATGTCATGCTGTCTTATGTTGATATAAGTATCTGTTGTTCTCCATATCAAGGTTCCTAATGATGCCTATGGACGATTGTTCTGTTATTGTAATAATGAATATGTAATCATATCTGATTGTTCAGGAGGAAAGACTAAACAGAAAGTCTGGTGATTTTCCACTGTTTAGGTGGTTTTATATGACGCCTCCTAAGAGAAAATTATAAGTATTAGTCCTAAAACAATAAACATTGGACTCTGATTGAACAAGCACTTGTGTCTGTGTCAAACTTTGTCTCCTGGATCCTGAAACTCTGTGTGTTCCGTCGACTAGACTCTTCAACCGTAGAATATTGTTAGACAAGGGGACATAAGAAGTTTACATTCTTTCAAAAACAGATTTTTTTATTGTAAAAGTGTTTATATATTATTTTACTGTTAACATTAAAATAGTGGAATATTTGATATGATGTTAACTTGCCTACTTATTTATATAAATAATATAAATATAAAATAAATTTAAGATATTTGTTATGACAACAACATGACTTCCTTCAGCATTTTTCACTTTCTGGACTGTTACACCGCAATATATTTTTACTATAATCTCCACATAAAATAGGGATTAAAACTCAAAAACATGAAACAAAACATGTTTTCAAGTCAGTTACTTTATGAATTTGAAATAACAAAAAAAAAACGCTTGATTCAAATGTACTGTATAAAAATATCATTCATTTAGATTCTCTCTGGTAGGAAGCACTCAGGTCTACATCCCATTATTCTACGAAGACATTTCAGGTTTTGTAACTGGGTTGTAAATTATTTGGATCGCCTCTTCACATGGCAGTCACTGAAATGACATCGTTTTCCAGTGTGTGCAGTTTAATTTAGAGCGCGGGCCATGATTATGAGTAAATAATTTCTTTCTCCAGCTGAAAATTGGAAAATAACAAGCATGGCACAATGAGTTTGGATGATGGATGTGCAGCATGAATAGCTTCTGAAAAGGACACTGGCAGACCCTCACGGTGGCAGTACGACAACCATAACAGGATAAAAGGAGAGAGAAAAAATGCTGTTGCCACCCCAGCAATACAGGATATGGATTAAGATGTCAGTGTATGTGGCTGCATAATAACAGACATTTAATTTAACAGTTTTTTAAGAATGAAGATTGAAACGGTACCTGAACTTCAGCCAATATTTAAAGCTCTGTTCTGTAACTTTGTAAAGCATCACCACAATTCTCCACAGTATCTTCATTTATCATCCTAATGTTGCAGTAATAATAAAAATAACCATAATAAAACAACTTTACTATCTTAATGTTTGGAGGTCATTAAAGAAATATAAATTCTGTCATCATTTTATCACCCGCAGTTACAAACTTGTTTACATTCTTTGAAAGTTTGTAACTAAGCCATTTTGGGTCACCATTGACTCCCATGGAAGGACAAAAGACTGCTTTGGGAGTAAATGGTGACCCAAAACAGCTACTGATTTACATAGGTGTTACAATATAAATTCGTCTTCTATTGTGTTCATCAGACACAGGAGTAGTTTATTAGTGTGCATTATCTATGTAGTGAAGAAACTGCATTAATATGCTTTATAGTGAAATTTTTGAGACCTCAAATAGAAGTCATGCTAATTATATTACGAATGATGACATGAATTAAATTCAGTTTGTAATCATTACTCATAAGCCTCATATAAGGAATATCAACTAGGCAATTCAATGTTAAAGTGAAAGTTCACCTAAATATAAAAAATCTGTCATCATTTATTTGCCTTAGAAGGCCTTTATAAGACTGTTTCGTAGAACACAAAAGAAGATATTTTGAGAAATGTGTCATTGTCATTGGTTTTGTGTCCATACATTGGAAGTCAATGGCCGAAGTTGTTTGGTTACCATACAACAATCCTCAAAATGTTTCCTTTTGTGTTCTGCAGAAAAAAGAAAGTCATACAGGTTTAAAATGACATGAGGGTTAGTAAATAATCCATTTGATTTTTGAGTAAACTGTCCTAAATCCTACTATCATATATCAATTTTAGTTAGTAACATGCTATCCTAAGGACTTCTTTAAAGGGGATTTTCTCCATGTTTTGTTTTTTTACACCCTCAGATTCCAGAGTTTTAAATACCTCAGCCAAATGTTGTCTGATCCTAACAAACCATACATCAATAGAAAGCTTATTTATTCACCTTTCAGGTGATGTATAAATCTCAATTATTAAAAGTTAACCCAAAAGAGAATTTTTGTTATCCAGGGTCACATATGCTTTCATAAATTCCGTTTAATTTTCATGCTCACCTTCCATTGTACCAAAGCTGTATTGTGTCAGTTTGTTGATATAGAGTCTGTCGAGAAATATGAATTTTAATTATGCCCGAGACGTAAAGCCCAAAGTCTGCTGCTTTGTTCCAGCAGGGCAAATGTTCATACTTACCTCGAAGGAATTTAATATCAGGAAAACATTGTTATCTTTAACCTTGAGAGTCGCAGCTTCTTCACGATACATAAAAGAGCCCGTGCAGCATCACGCGTGGGGTGAGAGAGAATGAGATCATTGTTTGAAGAAGGTACCTGCTGGGTCCAAATCAATTACAACCCTTGTGGTTTCGCTTTCAGTTGGTAATTATAGGAATAATCGTTTGCGAGCCGACCATGCAGTCAGATGTAATGTGATACACAGACACACATGACTTTTAACACTGTCTCTCTTGTAAGTGGTTTCTCGTATCGGTGCCAATGGAAATGTTGTAGTGTTTATGGAGGGCTGGATAAGTATCGAGCATTTTTAGGCAGTTTGAGTTGAACCAATTAAATGTCATGTGACTGATCACTCTGAACTTACAGGAAAATGATGTCATGACGATGCTGATTGGCTGATGGCACCATAAGACCTCACACAGTTCAGAGCTGTGATGTTAAAGGCAGGAATAATATGAATATTTACATTTACGTTTACAGATGTGTTTTCAGCCGATTCTTAAAGATTGCTACAAAATATATAGAATCAGAATCTTTGATAATAAATATAAAATAAATGTAATGCTTTCATAAGACCTCCGACTGAATTGTGCACAGTTAATATGTCTATTGATGTATGAATAAACTTTAGATATGATATAAAATAAAATATGTACTATTCGTGTTACGGATCACCTATTCATTCCTTATAAATATTTTTCTATAGAGAGTGTAGAGAGTGTATAAAACTCATCTAAATTATAATGTAATGATGAGAATGTTGTTGTGACTGAAACAAACTAAAACAAATCAAAGCTAGACTATATGTTAGTTTCTTTTATAGCTACCATTGTGCCTTGAATTTGCAGAATTGTCATTTTATCAGCTAGTTTCACGGGTCACACCCTGAGATGTCACAAGCAGTGGGCACTTGCTCTGGTCTTGCTCGGTTAACCCGCATCAGCCGACACAAGTTTCTCTTCATCATTGCAGTCTCGGGACGTTTCAAGCAACACAAGTTACGTCACCACATCAGAAGGTCCGCCTCTCCTTTCATGCAATTGGACGATAGGAAAAAGGTGCATGACATCATTGACAAAGTTGAGTTTTTTTTCAACTTCAGGTGCTCAGAGCAAAAACGCGAGGCGGCAAAAACACAAGGTGCCCGTGCGCATAAGCAGCGTGCAAAACGCTCCCTGCCAACTGAAAACAATTCAAAAGTGGCGCGTCTTACTGCAAAAAAGGCGTTCTGTCTGATCGACCCATTATGCTGTTTTAAATTATAAATATTAATATAAAATTATGTATTATTGAAAGTTTTTTTATTATCAACATTTTGCTGTCACACGATAGGACACTAGTACAGTTTATTTTTGCACTACCCAAATATAGTTTGTATCTTATAAATCACTATGTTAATGACATTCCCAACAACGTAAAAAAACAAATGTGTGTGTTTATAATAAGCAATTTAGTTGGAACACATGATTGTTTTGGAAGAATGCTATCTGAAACCATGTGCTGTAATGTAGTACAGCTTTACCAACAGTGTCTGACAGAACCGTGCATAAGCAGATATGCCTTTACCCCCACAGGTACATGTTTGTAATCCATACTTACCAACTTTTGTGTATTCCTCGCCTCTGTTACTGTGTTTGTTTGGGGCCTGCAGAGTGTAGCACCAGCCAGGCAGCAGTGCGCCGCAATCACACATTCAATCATGACCCCGTGAGGCATGACATCAGGCATCAGCTGTTTTTGTCGCTGCCGGTGGGGCGGGGCGGGTGATCGGGCTGCAGGAATGAAAAAACGAAGGCCAAACATGGGGCCGGCGTTACCGGCAGGTCCCGCCTGTGAGTGAAAGGCAATTACAAAAGGGCCCGTACCCCAGCTGATAACAGTTTGTTATCTGCCAAAGCTGACGTCTTAAAAAGAAGTGAAACCACGGTGAGGGAAAAACTAAAGGGAAGCAGGTTTTTTCGGAGATGGGAAAGTATTATTGCTCACATGACTAGAGTCTTTTATGGGATGTTGGTTTTAAAATTCACTTTGATGCCATTGTGCTAGTATAGTTGGGAAGGATGATAGTGGAATCCATGGGACGTGATGGGAGCATTGAAGATGAGGTAACACACACAGTTTCTGACAATCTCATGTTAATCTTAAGTACATACAGAGAAGTATTGCATACTTCGAAGAGTCTTTAGTTTGATCAAATTTATAAAAGACGGTTACAGCCGGACAATTATTTCAGGAAAAAGACGAGCTTCTGGAGACGTGCAGGGGGGGTGAACTTTAGCACGAGCATGCAATACGTCATCGCATTGATTTTGGGTGAACTATCACTTTACGTCACGAGATGACATCATGTCAAATGTGGAATGTGTGTATTGTCAAAGGGGTATGTGCACGCGGGATGATGACGTACTTATCGCCAAAATCTCACTTCCGCTCTCATAGCACTAAGGGGATTTTTCACCAAGTGATAAAGATGTGTTTAGTAAGAAAATGTTCAAATTTCAGCGAAGCGACAGCACTAAGGGTTAACTAACATTGTTAAGTGCGTCTGTGATCAAGCCTCTAGTAAGTGCAAAAGTTCACTTTGCTATTTTCATATTAGGTGCTGTTCCTTGAAAGAAATAGCCTGAAGTGCTTCTCCTTTTTGGTTGTCGACGTCTGGCGAAGTGTTTGAATAATTAGTATTTGTTCCCTATGGCGCCGGATGTAACAGATTTTAGCAGAAGCAAGTCATCGATCAGTATGCATATAATCCATTCGGCCATATCTATGACATGTCTGCATTGGTTATCTGTAATATTGTCATTTTGGACATTTATGTCAAAACTGAGTAGGGCTGTCAAGCAGTTAATCGCAATTAACCACATCCAAAAGTTTGTGTTTGCAAAATATATGTCTGTGTACTGTGCATATTAAGTTTGTGTTTATAAACACAAAACCACATACATGTATACATATTCAGAAAATATTCAACTGTATCAATTTATATTTACCAATCATTTAAATGAAACAAACATAATTGTTTATTAATTTGTAGATTTTATATCTGATTAAATATGCATGTATGTGTATTTGTTTATAAATACAAAATTAATATGCACAGTACATATTATGTAAACACAAACTTTATTCTAAATTGACACATATTCTTATTCTACCACAACGTATTTACATTACGTGATCTTTTTTCTTGACGTTCTGTGCATTGTAAGTCAAGTGGAATGCAAAACCTTTGAAGCTCAATATCTCAAAACTGCTGAGAATGCAGATGGAACCTTATAATTCTTAGATATAGGACATGCCCAGAGGAGCATCGTGTGCCGCACAGGGTCTCATTAAAGCTCTGGAGATGCTAACATTGGTCCTCATACACGCTTGCCTCTTGCCGTAGTTGGCATCTCATTTCTGTTCTCTAGCATGCATGCATAATCGTTGTTTGGGATGAGGTGTTTGAAAAATTCAGACACTGATTCCTGCGCCATTCAACATTCAAGACGATAGTTTTGTTTGCATTTGGAAGGAAATGTTTTTAACTCCTCGTATGGTGGCAGGAGTTGGTCGGTCAATTAGATGTGACTCTACTTTGATTTAAAAGGTCTCATTAAGGGCTCAATAGCTTTGTAGGCTGAGGGCGGCCATCTGGCGGTGCGGTGTTCTCACTGCATTGTTGGCTTCAAGGCAGGGCTGAGTGGCTGGCAATAAGGGAATGTGAATCAATAGAGCCCTCCCATACGACCTCATTACTTTGCAGTGCGCTGTAACTCAGGGCGATAGACCTATGCAATTTTAAACAACTTTACGAGATCCAGATGCCGTTCTCCTGCCAAATAAATTTCCCCAGCAGTAAAACCGCCGGCACAACCTTTGCTTGGTATAAACTGAAGATGCTCTCTTATAGACAGACCTGCGGCACCTCAAGCAAGCCTTTTTGATTTCCACTATCTCAAGAAAGGATAGGAGGAAATTCTTCTGAGGAGAGCTTGGCTGCAGAACGCGAGGAGCGGGAAGCGCTTGGGGCTCTCAGCCAGGTTTGCTTTAATTGACTCGCATTCAACCCGTAAACAAACAATGCAGCTGTCCGCCCGCTGCACTGTTCTCCAAATGCTCTGGTAACTTTGTTCTTAATCTAAACACTCCCCTGCTGATAAAAGCTGTTTAGACCAAATTGTCTAGCTAGTCTCCAAGCCTGGCCAAGCTGCTATGTTGCTGGTTTAGCTGCTCTGTTAGATTCATTTGAGCTGAGGGGTATAATGTAAACACAGCTGGTTACTTCTAAAGAAAACATTTACATGTATGGATTTATGCAGATGCATTTATTCCACAATGACTTCTCGGCTAGTACATTTTTACCAGTGTTGCCTTGGGATCGAACCCATGGGATCGAGCCCATCCCTGCGTTGGTAACGCAATGCTCTTCCATTTGGACTACAGGAATACAGGAATTGTAAAAAAAATCACAGTTATCAATATCACGATTATTCCATAATGACTTCTCAGCTTGTACATCTTTTACCAGTGTTGTCTAGGGATCGAACCCGTGGGATCGAGCCCATCCCTGCGTTGGTAACGCAATGCTCTACCATTTGGACTACAGGAATACAGGAAATTGTAAACAAATCACAGTTATCAATATCACGGTTATTGAAAATGTTGTGAGATCTAATGCCGAAACGTCCGTCTAATAAAAGCTTGCCCAAGTGATACGCTTTCAAGCTTTCATCCCTACATCTAAAACATCTCTAAAATCAGCATCTAAAATAATATAAATACACATTCAGTAGATTAAGTTTATTTCTCACAAAACGTCTCCTTGGCTTGAGTCTGTTGCTATTTAGTCTATTGCCAGTCCACTTCGGTCTCTCCCAGTACAACTGACAGTTACTGCCTGTATGTGCCGTAGCTATTAGCCGAATGTGTGGTTTAGACGAAACGGGGAGTCTTCCTCAGTTCTCTCAAAAGATTGCAGTAAAAAGATGTCTATCTGTCACCCAGTTCCTGGAGCGGCAATTTCTGCTGATTTTGGAGACAACCAGCAATCTAGTATAGAGAGAAGCATCATTCCCTGTTGGAGCGCTCGGATAAAGGCTTGTGTAGACTCTGAGCCAGTGTAATTACATGAGGATCAGTGAGCGGATTCACATTCAGTCTTCCTGCTCATTTGAATTGTTTATTTGTGTCTCTAGACACTCAGAAGCAGACTACAATCATACTGATGCTTCTGATGGACCATGATTAAGAGTGAAAGAAATTGGAAATGTTTTAGACTCAATTGTTTGAGGCTCAGATATATGAGTCGAAAGCAATCATCATTTTCTACAGGAAGGAGACCATTGCAGAACAGCTGAATTATTTCATGATGTGTAGAGTCAAATATATACAGTAGATGGCTTTGGTGATTTCATATGAGTCTCGCAGTCTTGTGCAACTGAGATCTTTAGTTTGAGATTGACGTTATTTTTTAAGACAAAGCCATCTAACAGGTGTAGATTTATGTCCCATCGTTACCAGATTTGTTTGTGATGATAATTGAAGAAGATGCTCAAGGAGGACATATCTCGTGAATTTCTGTGAATACTCTGGATTGGCATCTATGATCTAAATAGACTGGTTGCAGAATATATTTGTGAAAACCATGCAGCCCAAAGTCTCATCAAGTTTGATTTCAATCATCAACTTCACCATATTTCAATCTCTGGCATGATTTTTAGCATCATTATTAAATATAACAAGGTTTAATTTATATAGAAGGTTCTTTAAACTACTGTTTTATGTAGAGAACAGTAAATCACAAAAATTACATTAGCTGGGTTTTCATATTCACTAAATATTTTTTAAATTCTGTAAATTGCAAATGCTGACATATTTGATATTTGCTGTGAAAATCTCTTTATTTATTTACATGTCATTAAAAACAACTTAATTTACTTAAAGCTCCAATGCTGTCCTTCTGAAACTTGTATCTCCATATTTTGTGATTTTTATTTTGTGCCATAAATCATTATTATTAGTCACTCTTTATGTTTGTCACTGGGTTTTGCAAATATCTAACCAATAAAAAGTATTAAAAAGTGTTTGTCAAAGTTGCAGCACCATAGCTGCAATAACCGAAGCTACGCCTTCTTCTTTGCATGTACGTTTGGGTGCCGTCATGCAAACATTACCATATAATTACATAGAATTGTGGGTGTTTGACTGATGGAGGCGTTTTAGGCAGATCTGGATTAGACTTCTCTTTTATTTACTGTACTGTACTGTAAATCCTTTTTTTTTTCAAAACGTTTGTGCATAAACAGTTATACCGTATAACACACTACATCACAAGCAAAACGTAAAATCCAATCATATTACACTTTTAAAAAGTACAGTGACTTTTCAAACTGTGAAATTGGACATCCGATGTTTCTTAAAGACAGCCACGATATATGTAACCTTTTTGGGTAAACTTAAACAAGTACAAGAGCAATCAGTTTTCAAAACTCGAATTGCAGAGGTAAGCTTAAAATAATAATTTACAACTTAAATCAAGCTGTCAGTTCTGGTTTCACACAATGTATGACTTGTTATAACGTTCATACTTCTTAAAAAGACTTTCATGAACTTCATCCATTTGCATATTTAAATGGCCACATAAATGCATAGTTTCAAAAATGCGTAGTTCAAAACAAACTTTTCAATCTTATCCTATTGTTCTGTTGATATAACTCCATTTTTATGAAATGTCACAGAGAAAACATTGCTTTCATTTATGTTTCCAATGAAATCTGCTTGGATTATTTAGATTTGTATCTCATCAGTAATGCTGTTTTATAGTCAGTTCCTAATGGACTGAGAGCTTGAATGGTGCAGCTGATAAAGTGTCGCTGTGGAACTTCAGGCTGATAAAACTTCACACATCTCATCGCTCGATTATTATAGCTATCTTGAGTGGCGAGAAAGGGCACACAGAAAATGGCTTTCGATCTGCTTTAAAACAGTAGCTATGAAAAGAATATTGTAATATAATGGATTTTCATGCTTTTTTGGGCAAAAACAAACAAACAATGAGCACCCCCTAACTTCCTGATTTGGCTTCAACATGGTTGTTATTTTGGTAATGCTTTACAAATAATGTGACAAATACCTTGCATGCATATGTGTCTTTGCAGTGATCAGCATTCATACACAAAATAATTCAACTTCAATTAAAACATTTGTGAAAAGTTTAAAACTTTTAAACCTAAGAAATAATGAATGAAGAAACACTGAAATGCAAGGAGTTGTATTTTGATGTGTGCGATTGTTAACAATAATGTGCATCAATGTGCATCAACAACACTTTCATTATCTGTTAGTATGTTACACATTCAAATCTATGTTCTTTCCCATCATAAAAAAGTATATATATTTAGTGCATACTATCATAAGGAGGCACATTGAGACACAACAATACACTTGGATTTGAAGTCTCCCAAATCCCATAAAGCCAGTCTGCAACACACAGAAGTCTTGTAGCCAGAATCTCAATTATTACAACACGTCAGTGAAAATCCTTCTAAATGGCTTATTTATTTATTAACCAAATCACTTGAGACTTAAAAATTAAGAAAATAAATGTTATTTCCAGCCATTGTATAGTGGAACTTAATTATGATCAGATCTGCATGGAATTATCAGCTTGTTTCACTGTTTGTGAAAATGAAATTCCTACTGTAAATATACCAAAACATTGTTTTTGTGAGTGGATGCAGCAAAATCACGATCAAAAATGTCCTGAAACAGCATAAAAACCTCACTCGCTGCTGCCCGGTATTTGAGAATTATCCACACAAGTTTACCATAAAGTGCAGAATTTCTGCATTCGGGTTCATCTACTCTCCAAAAATGTTGACATTGAAATGTTCAAACGTATTCTTTTGTGTTCTGCAGACGAAAGAAAGTGAGTAATTGATGAAATCATTTTCAGTTTTGGATGAACCATCTCTTTAGGAGCTTCTTAGCCTTAAGATGTTTTGTATGGTTGGAGTTAAACATCCCTGTTAACTCACTCTGAAAGAAAATTCTTTAATCTGATAATAATGATAATACTGGGTTTGATCAATTTGTTAGGACTACCATTGAGTCGTTTTGAATAGGAATGATCCTCCCTCATCCAATTGGGCAATATTGACACAGTTCTGTGCAGCAGTTGTGCCATTAAAGTAGTTTAGTCAATTAAAGTAGAAAACATTACACAGTTATGGTAATTACATCACATTTTTTATTGGAGAAATCAACAGGGTTTTACAGTAATTGCTGCTTCTTCTATTCGATTATGGATTTATGCTTTATGCCAAAGGAATGCACTCATATTTATTAGTGTCATATCTGCCAGCGAGAGATGACTTCCCCAAGTCTATTACAACATTCACCCAGTAGTCTTTATATTCATCTACACGTGTTATTATTTGCTTTTGTATAGATGCCAAATGGAATATATAATTATCTATACCTATATTCGATGTGCAGAATCATTTTCTAGGGATTTTGGTATGTATCTGTCAACCCTTACACATGTTGGGTGAGAAGAATAACTTCAATTCCAATAACAGCAAACAAACACACCAATAAAAACATCTCAGTCGGCAAAGGATTTACAAGCCTGTAAGGATGAAGTATTTATCTACCACAGGAAACAATATTTATCCCTCTGTTGGTATTCAGGACGGAGGTAACCACAGCAGTCTCAGCAGTATTACTTGCTTGTATCTGGTATGTGTCGTATGAACAGTGTCTTTGTGTATAGTAAAGAGAATTTTGGCATTGCCCCGAAGTCCAGGGTTATCATGGAGCCTCAGGCACAGGTAGTTGTCTGTCCTTTGTCAATGAGCTTAATGCACACAACGATATCCCTGATACTGATATTCAGCTCTAGTGTTCATGTATTTCACTGTGTCCTAAAGCCTTCAGATTCTAGACTGAAAGAAGCTTTTCACTACTGATAAACCACAAGCACTTCATGAGCTAGTGGCTTCAGTGTGTGTCCAGCCTCTCAATTTATTACAGAACACATAAAGTTTATACACTATATGAGTGGTTCTCAACTCTGGCCCGCGAGATCCATTTTCCTGCTGAGTTTAGCCCCAACTCTGAGATAAAACACCTGAACAAGCTAATCAGCGTCTTTAGGAATAGATGCTTCATGCAGCGCTGCGCAAATCTATCAGCGTATGAGATTTAAGTACCGCGATAGCGATTCAAGTGCAGATTGCTCGGTACACATTTGAATCGCTCTCGCGGCACGTTCATGTGATATGCCAAACAATCTGCGCAGCCAAACAATAAATTGAACCAATCTGTTCCTGAAGTCAATGATTAGCCTCATCAGGTGTTTCATTAGAGTTGGGGCTAAACTCGGTAGGAAAGTGGATCTCGCTGGCCAGAGTTAAGAACCACTATATAGACAAATGTATTGGGACGCCGCCTTCTAATAAACATGTTTGTCTATTGCAGTAATTTGAATAAGTCATTGATGGGTTTGAGCGATGAGTGTTTGACTCGAAGGTGTTCCGCTAGGTTCAGTTCTGGGACCAGTCAAGTTCTTGCACACTAGACTAAATCAGTCATTTCTTTTTCAATCTTGCTTTTTGCACTTGCTTTGTCATGTTGGAATAGAAAAGAGCCCTGACCAAACTGTTGCTAAATCACAAGCAAAGAATATCATTGTATGTTGTAGCATGAAGATCTGTACATACGAAATTACTAAAGTAGTCAAACCTGGTCATTAAAAGGAGGCGTCCCAATACTTTTGTCCATATAGTGTATATTTACTTACTTATTCCGTTACTTTTTTATGTTTTCCTAGATGTTGATTATACAGTATTATTTTCTTATGCTATTATTTGTTGCTCGTTGTTCATTATGTTGTACAGGTCAGTTTCGATTTTACATAAACACTATAAATAGTAACTCAAGAAAAACTTTGAAATAGTCCCTGAAGTTTTTCCATGCCATTTTGATTTTGCTCTTTTTTAAGGAAGAAGATGAGGGTCACAAGATAAGGAAAATTGTATGATTCAATTATTATCAAGCATACATTTCTACTGCACTTGAGTCTTTTCTGTTTAACTGGATTTTTAATAGCATTTTCAATATGCAGACAGAGAGAAATGTTTCCAGGGCTGAATACATCCCTTCCTTTCTTTTTCAGGGTAGCCAGCAGATCGCAGAATGGATCAGGATAATTCTGTTTTACAGATTCATTGTGCTATCTCTTAATCTGATTATCGCTGTGCGGCTCATTCAGTGCCGACATGCATGATTTATGATTAAAAATATGCTCATTTAAATACAAATAAGAACGAAATACAACATCGAGCCCTGTTACCATAGAAATGAAGACTAGAAATAACATCTTGGATGTTTTTTATCTTGCTAAGACAACACAGTAAATTGTGTAAATCGGTTGAATTTAAACATTTTAACGTAAGCTCTTAATTTAAAATCTGTTTCGCTAAACATGAAGTAGAGTAAATAATCGTTAACAGTCGATGCGCATCTTTTTCATAGACACGTCAACCGCCACTTGTTTCTCATCCTTCGATGACATTCCTCTCTGTTAACCTCTAAAATCTTTGATTTGTTTTGCAGTCATTTGTTTCGAGGTCCTGACATTTTTGAAGACGTCTTGTTTTAAAGAGGGACAGAATTATATTAAAGCCGTCATGTTTAGCCCCGTGCCCTGCTCCACAAGTCACTGTCAGGAACGATTCGACGCCTCATCAGTTACGGGTAGGCTGCTGTCATGTGGCCAGCGATGAAGTCGTCATTTCGCTTTACTGTCAGCTCTCTTCTGGCCTGGCCACATGTGATAAAGCCTCTGTGGATCCCGGTCCCCACCAGTTGATACAGAGCAGAGTTGACACACCGTTCAGAGGAAAGGCACATTAAAGAGTTCACACACTTTTCATCACCCGTTTTTTTCACCAGGGGGGACAGATCATGACCAGTCAAAATCCAAAATTGACTCATAATAGTAATATGATACAAATATGTGTAATTGGGTAGTGATGATCAGGCTTTTTTATGTATTCATCGAGTGATGCAGATGGTATATTAAAATAACAGTTTCAATTATTTTTCTCAATCAATTATATTGGACATCAAATGTTTCTTTGCAATTGATTCTCAAGCGTCCATACATCAAAGAATCCAATGAAAAAGTTTCTCTACATGCATCAAATGTCCTTTGAAATACTTTATTCCTTCACACATTAAAGGATCCTATGGAATTCTTTCCACTTTTTTTCGTTCCCTCGCTGGAATGCCAGTCATCGCTGGACTTTGTGCCAGCATATGCCATCGAGCAGCAAGTGTGGGCAAAGGGTCTCATCTTTTCACGGGCCACCTGCTTTACTCAGCATCCATTGTCTCCAATGACCTCTCCTTACATCACGTGGTTTAAATCCTGTGCCTCCCTCACTTACTGAAGGTTAAACTGGCAACAGTCCTGGTGTAAAGCTGAGAGAGATAGCAAAGAGTGTAGACAAGTGACAAGCTCAAATTGCACGGTAACAATGTTTTCACAGACAGATCTTAGAGAGATTGTTTTGCCAAAACACCATCGAAGACATTTAATGCCGCCCTTGAGGATGTCATGATATGTACACTTCTGGATTCCCTGCAAATGTTTCTCTGCAGGTGCATGCAAACAAAAGCCGATTTTTTGTTTCTTCCTCAGACATACTTGAGATGAAAACACATAGTAAACAATGTCATCGATTTGGAAATCCAGGTGTGGCATCAATACAATCATCATTATACTGTATGTCTATCCTGCAGTGAAAATCAATGTGTGTCAGAAGAGAATACCTTGTTTGCTTTATCTTCCATTTTCACGCTTCCAAATATATTTCACGTGCTAATTTGTAAACGGCCTTTAAGGAAATCGAAGTCAAACTACATGTAAGCAAGAAGAGGGAAGATAGTGTACAGTAGTGGTCAAAAGTGATGTACTGCACTCTTTAAAAAAAGTGCTTAAAGCGATGCCATAGATGAACCATTTTTGGTTCCACAAAGAGCTATTCAGTCAGAAATTCCTTAAAGATCCATCTCCTTCTTAACTTTTTTATAATCTGAGGAACCTTTCCCTTTCACCACAAAGAATCTTTTGTGAAATGGAAAGGTTTTTCAGATATTTAAGGTTCTTTATGGAACCATTTTGACAAAAAAATGTTTGTGAAGCCCCTTTATTTTTTTAACACTGTAGCGGTTTGTTTGCAGAAAAATGGCTTTTAATGCCCTCTCAGGTTTATATAAACCATTAGAATATAAGATATATGATACAAATGGACAAAACGCTATACTTTTAAGGTATTGGAAACAAACATAAAAATATGCATCATATCGGGAATTATGGATTTAATCAAACAAAATGGAAATATATATTATATTGGGAATTAATGATCAAATGAATTAATGATTCTGCTGGATACAGAATGTCAAGTGAAGGTTAGATCTGTTGTTTAGAGTTGTTTTAATAGTTGATATTAGAAATGTGCTCATTTAAGATAACGTCTCTTTTAGAAATTCTCTATTATGAACGGAACAAAAAAAAGCACCTAACACAATCTCATCATGGCAGCTCGTAAGTATTTTCCGAAGTTGCTCATTTGTATGCATTTGTACTCTGTATCTTATTAGTGTTTAACTGTGTTTAGGTTTAGGGGCCAGGCTTCATTCTTTTTTCTAACAAATATACATTTTCGCACGATTCACATTGTACTATGAAATCGTTACCTAATAAACAGTTACGTTATCCCGTCAGATCAGGTTGGAACACCTCTCTGTTCACCTTTCTGTGCATTGTGGGTGGACGGGGTTGTGGATTTTTGGCACATAATGGACTGTTAATTGCTATCACCGTCTGCATTATCCATCAAGGGAAATCTGAGATTAAGACATGATTATACAACTTGTACTCATTTGCATATCTATGTATGCAATCCGGCAATACAAAATAAGCAACGCGCCGTGTATACATTATCATCCTCTTTCCAATGAAACCTGTAAAAAACATCCATCACCTCTCATCTCCACCCCCCCCCCCCGGTGTAAGTGTAGGTTGGGGGTGAACAAACGGGCTAATCAGATTACTTACCACCCACAGACCACAGCAGCCTCTGAACACTTCCCAGATGCCTTTGCACTTCACCAAGAAAACTTGGGAAAGGGAGGGTTACGCCGAGGGGGGGGTTTGCTTTTAGTAAGTGCTATAAAAGATGTATGGAGACTCGGTGTGACAGCGACAACTGGGGATCGACAGAAAAGGCTCATTAAACTTCCAGCTGGTTTTACCAGTGAGATCCCTCTGAAGCAGTCGGATGACAGAGGTGGTGGAGCTCCCGCCGATCTGATTTCTAATTACGGCCGCAGTCGAAGCGGGGTCTGAGACATTTCGGGAAACTTTTAACTGCAGACAGCTGTGAGAGTACACAGCGAATTGTACTGACAGACCCTGAGGCCACCATTGACTACTACAGTAGTAGAATCGCTTTAGAAACTTCTTCATTCAATGAACGCAAAAGAAGATATTTTGAAAAATGTAGAACAGCAAATAGTTCTGGGGCACTTTTGACTACCATTGTCATTTTTCTTACTATGGTCGTCAATGGCCTGAAGTTAACTTCCAGTCCGTGTTTGGTCCTAATTTAACAATTTATCTTATTATCTTATTTAAATATGATATATTGTATATTAAATGAAATTAAAACTACACAACAGTTATTGATTCTTTGCACAGGTCTACTAGAATTAAAGTTTGGTCACATAATGTTTGTTTATGTTGTTGCTGCTGAAACCGTATATAATGTGGCCTTGCAAGGCTTTGATGATGTTAAAGATTGAATTGAAAGCTGAAGTTTTTTTCTTAGGAGTTGAGGCTTGGAAACCGTACACAGCAGATCTCCGTTTGCTCTCCATTTAAAAACATTGCTTCAGGTAAAACTATTGAAAAATGTATAAGATCTTGCCCTTGTCCAGCTCACAACTTAGCAAAGGAGTGCAAAACTTAATATTAGGGCAGTTTTGAAATCTTCACCCTGTATTCTGGTTAAGGTGACCAGGTTATTATTTAAAATATTAAGATTTAGTTCATAGCTCGAAATACTAATCCTTTTCTCTCACGAATGTAGCCTATGTTTTCACGTCAGAAGACATTTATTAACTCAGCGGAGTTAATATATTTTCAGGGTGACACATTAACATGTTTACACTGTCTTACACTGTTTTTATTAGAAGATCTTGATTTTCTAATGCTGAATGAAGCTTTGATGTTATGTCATGGTCATGTTTTGTAATGTACCCACTGGTTGTAACTGCATGTAGTTATCCTGCGGGATGTTTTGCTCTCATTTTCAGTACACTTGTAGAGTGTCACACGAAACAAACATTGTTTATTCATCTTCACTTTGAATTTCAATCAATGTGCACAGCATGAGCTCGACCTGATTTTGCCAAGTGGTTGATGTGCCGAGGACAACATATTTTGTTGACCTAAAGACAACATTTTAATAAATAAATCCTAAACTGCTATGTTTTAAATAATAACTAATGTAATTTCAGTTTGCTTGTACTCTTCATATAACAAAATAACCCAAATATTGTCTTTTCACACTTACACAACTGTGTTTTTGCCTGACCCAATACTCTCAGGAGAACACACAGCATCACACTTCAAGTTGACTAGTTTTCATTGCAATCTTTCCGAATGCAAATCAAATCAGAGCGATGGATATCACTGGTTCCTCTGGAAACTCATGTTAAATTGATCATTTCACGTTTTATATCTGAAAAACAGCATTCTGATTTCTCCTTGTCATCATAGTCAGAGAGAGGGAGATTGCCCCCTAGTGTCAGTCAGTTATTACATTACAAAGTGCAGCAAAAAATTGATAAAATGTTACAAAAATGCAGACCTGTGAAATTCTGATCAAATGTGTGATGTCTTGTGACACTACAATGTGAAATGGATCTTTCCCACTGAACTATTTCTAAAGCATCTCACTTATGAAAACACAAAATTGATAAACACTTTTGAGCTAATTATTATAGATTGAGTTAATCACAATTTATGCAACGTTTGTTTTGATCAAACAAAGTCTATTTGAAATATTGATCCATATATCTTACCTGTAATATAGTCAAAATTGTATATCCAACTGTGTTGTCATTTTCAATGACATGCAAATTTTACTACATGGGGGCACATTCATGACACAAACTTTCATTTTATAAAGTTAAAAGAACAAGTTGGGTATCGGCAAAAAGCATCCCCCCACCATAACATTTTAAAT